>NC_046170.1:970287-1284037 GCF_011064425.1 Rattus rattus
GTGGGTTTCCCGGTAGAGAGTGCTTCTCCAGGTCAGTTGGTGGCACAGAGGAATAGAGTTGGGCTAAGAGGAAAGGCTGAGAACTGAGGGAATGAACTAGGACCTCCTGTCTGCACTAAGAAGCAAGGTCCCCATGGAGCTGGAGGTGTGGTGAAAGGAGGGCCTCTTGCAGGGAGGCTGCAGAAGGACAAATACATCTGCAGAGAGGAGCATGAGGGCTAGGAGAGACCTCCATCTGTAACAAGCGTTGGAATCCTCAGGGAACAGAGGTAGGGTGAGAGGGGCGGCCCCTGCGAGCGTGCTGCTGCAGGGCTTCCGGTGAGAGACCGGGAAGGAGAGTGAAAACCTGCTTACCGGAGTCCCGGGGTGCTCACTGGGATCCCAGGCAGAAAGTGTTTCTAGGTGTCTGCTGCTGACACAAAGGAATAGGGATGGGCTAGAAGGGACGGCTGAGAGGATCCAGAGGAAGGAGCTAACTGGGTCTATAACCAAGAGGCAGTGGCAGACCCAGAGTCTCTGCCTTCCTTTAAACTTTATAAACGTTGTCATTGTGTGTTCTTTCTGTGGCACTGGGAATGGAACTCAAGGCTTGGCCACGCCAGGCAGGTGTCGTGCCACCAAACGCTATCCCTAACCCTCCGACTCTACAAAATAGTTTAGTGCTCAAAGCTGGGCATGACGAGACACCTCTAACTCCAGAATTTAGGAGGCTGAGGTAAGAGGACTGCATCCTCAAGGCTGGTCTGGGCTTTGTAAAGACCCCAGCTCTTCCAAGTAGGCAGCAGGAAGGGCAGGACAGCTCAGTGGTCAAGTGCTCTTCTGCCATTCCTGGCTCCACAATTGGATCCTCAGCAATAACCAGAAGATTTAGCAATCAGTCTGTCTGTCTACCATCCATCTGTCTACCGTCCATCTATCTACCGTTCAAATAACCAAAAGATTTAGTAATCAGTCCATCCGTCTACCGTCCATCTATCTACTGTCCATCTATCTACTGTCCATCTGTCTACCGTCTATCTTCCATCTGTCTGTTTTCCGTCCATCTGTCTACTGTCCATCTGTCTACCATCCAAATAACCAAAAGATTTAGTAAACAGTCCATCTGTCTACCATCCATCTACCGACCATCTATCTTCCGTCCATCTATCTACTGTCTGTTTATCCACCATCCATGTTTCCTGCGTTGGTGGTGACATAAGAAATCTCTTCCTTGCTTTAAGATGCATAAAAGTATGCTCAAGGTTTATTTATTTACTGAATCATTTTGTGATTAAATCTCTCCTTCATCTAAAATGTAAAGAAACTGAGACTCAGCCAGAAGTGCTGGCCCCTTTCACCACAGCATTCTTTGGCAGAGCAGGTGAATCTCTGAGTTCAACTTGGTCTACAGAGAGTGAGACACTGGAGAGAGGGAGGAGAGAGAGAGAAATTGACATTAGAACTTGGCATCCTCCCCACTGAGTAGTAAAACCTCATAACGTCTGACTGTCACAAGACCTTATGGTGGGTCTTGCCTTCAAGCATTTGTATCAAAGCTGTAAAAACCTGCTGGGCATATTTTGTGTTTTCTTAGAATCAAGTGTTCCCATGTGCCAGGGAGAGCTGAGGCGCTGGAAAACTGGTCACTACACTTTAGTCCACGACAACAGCAAGACGGAGTTTGCCTTGGACCTGTTTCTGTACTGCGGCTGTGAAGGTAGGAAGGAGCAGAGCAGTGCCGTCTCCTGAGTCCAGGCAGACTCTCCAGAGGGACTCGCTCCAGCTCAGCCGACTCATACATACTGGCCGCTGGCCACAACCTCAGAACTCTCCAGGGTACTGGGGACGGTGAACTTCAGTCTCCCCAAATAGGATTTATATCTGGGTATGGAAAGGCTAATCCCTTTACTTTCCTCTTTCCGCATTCATTGGTAAGCCTGGGTTTCAGTTCAGCTGTCTGGGAAATTAGGCGTTTAACAGAAGGGAATCCATGACAGCAGACGCTAAAGGCCAATACACAAGTCCCAGAGCCCCTGTTCAGCAGGAGTCCCTCTGGCAGTGGGGGCTCAGTGCCGTTTTCTTTCCCTCGTCAGGCTGGGAGCCAGAGTATGGCGGCTTCACCTCCTACATTGCGAAAGGTGAAGATGAAGAGGTAAGTGGCTTCCTTCGAACAAGTTCTCCTTTCTAGCTCTTGAAAGAGTCCTGTTCTTCAGACACCAATTTATTTCCTTATTGGTTTTAATTGTTTTTGTTTTTTTGTTTTGTTTTGGGGGGGTTGTTTTTTTGAGGCAGGGTCTCACTATATGGCCCAGGCTGGCCTCATTCTTGGCACAACACTCCCGCCTTCAATGACCAAATGCTAATGCTACAGGCGTGAGCCATCACGACTGGCAAGAAACACAAATTGTGTTACCTCAGCCAGTGGTCTTAGCTGAAAATTCATGCTAGCCTTGAGGTGGCTCTGATTTTACAAGAAAATGCTGAGCTTGCAGTAATGTTGTGAAAGGGAAGTCAGCACACACTGTTGTGCCTTACTGAGGGGCGTGCTGAGGCCACGCCCCCGATCTCTAAGTAGCTGAAAACACACTAGGCAAAACCTTTTCTGAGTTTGCGCTAGTGAAGCAGAGCTTGTTGGGAAATGTCTAGACAGAGAAAAGCTCATCTCCTCCCTGCTTAAATACACCCCCCCACCCCACCCCCCCACCCCCACCCCACCCCACCACCACCACCACCACCACCACCACCACCCCCACCACCACCACCACCACCACCCCCCCCCGCTCTGTGATAATTCCCCGCCGAGCTGAGAGTGACTCTGGGCTCTGACGTGTCTTGTGTGTCCTGTTTCAGCTGCTCATAGTGAATCCAGAAAACAATGCTCTGGCCTTGGTCTACAGAGACAGAGAAACTCTGAGATTTGTGAAGCACATTAACCACCGCAGCCTAGAGCAGAGGAGCACCTTCCCAAACAGAAGCGGGTTCTGGGACTTCGCATTCATGTATTACGAGTAACAAGACTGGGCAGGGCCAGCTAGCATTCGCTCCACCAGTGCTGGGAAGGGAAGCGCGGCATGCTGGGTAACTAAGTGCCCTCCTTACAGGCTGCCCTTGCTGGCTGTGCTGGTGCACGCCTGTAATGCCAGCCTCAGGAGGCAGAGGAAGGGGACCTTCAGTTCCAAGGTCAGTGTGGCTTAGACAGTGCGACTCTGTCCCCAAACATACAAATCTTGGTCATCCTCTCATAAAAGTCATGATTGTCCTCAAACTAGACATCATGCTGGAGCTATGAACTTTTCCCTTGGTTTTTAAAAACTGGTTTTCCCCCATTTGAATTCTTTTGGTTCTATAGTAACTGCCTTGGCAACTTTCTAACTTTGGTGATTTTTTTTTTTTTTAATTTATGGTTAAATACACACACACCCATACACAGTTTAGCAGGATAACATTTGTTTTTGGTTTGAGGGGGGTTGGGTTGTTTATTTTGTTCTTTTGACAGGGTTTTACTATGTAGCCCAGGCTAGCTCTGAAATACTGATCCTTCCACCTCAACTCCTAAGTGCTGGGATTGCAGGCCTGAGCCGCCACCCCCACAATTCCTGCACGTATAGTCTGTGGGGTTGAGCACACTGAAGTACTGCAAAGCACCCATCACTGCCGTATCCAGGTGTTTTCCGTCTTCCCAAAGGGAAATGCTGCTTGCTCCCTTCTCTGTTGACTTTTTGCCTCTCCAGTGATCCATACAGTGTGGATCACTTCCTAATTAGCTTGTTTCACTTAGCACAGCGCCCTCAGGGTCCATCAGTGTTTCCAGTGTTTTTCTTTCTCACTCCTTCCTAAGTAGTGGTAGAAACCTGTGTAACCCTCTTCGTGCTGAGCCTGAGAGCTGTGACACAGTCTGAGTCATTACTTGCACTGTGGGCTGAGCTCCACCCTGACTCCCAGGACAGGGTGCACTCCCATAGCTAACGCTGCTCCCTTGGAAAGGTCTGGCTGGAAGCTAACACAGCCCCAGGAATCCTGTGGCTGCTTACTGCCCTGTTTTCCCCTCGTCTACTGCCTTTAAACCTGGAACCAGGGCTTCTCTGAGTCTAGCCTCCTAGTTACTGTGTGTTCCTAAATGCTGGAGGACTGGGTGTGAAAGGAGTTGCCTTTTCCTTCCTTTTGAAAGACCCCATGTTAAAGGCAGTGTCAGGAGGATAAGAAGTCCTCCTTTTGCTTCTGTCCTTTTCCATGAACTGCTCCATGGGGCTATGGCATAGCTCTTCCCATTGTGGGAGTGTGCTTGGTGGCTGAAAGATGTCCTCACCACCCCACACCATGTTCCTTTGCTGCTTTCTCATTTTCTGACTATCCTTGTGGCTTTCAGTATGGACTTTACCTATTAGTAGGAAAAGCGCTGGACCTTTAAAGTGGCTTCTTCACACTTCTCTTTGACGTCCTAAAAGTCCATCCAAATGCATTGTCTTTTAGATTGATGGCTTTCAATTTATTTACCCCGTCAGTTAAACACATTTAACATTCATACCCTAATGGATACTTAGAAGTTTATATGTTCTGGGTTTAATCATAAAACAAAGTAATTCTTAAATAATGACACGAGAATACCCAGGCCTAAACTGAGGGGGTATACTTTAATCCCATGCTTTTGGAAGGTAAAGGCAAGAAGATCAAGAGTTCAAGACTATCCTCAGCCACACAGCAAGTTCAAGACCAACCTGGGTAACAATACACCTTGTCTCAAAAACAAGTATCAAGCCAGGAGTGGGAGGTACACATCTTATCCCAGCACTCGGGAGGCAGAGGCAGGCAGATCTGTGGATTCAGGCCAGCCTGGTCTACAAAGAGATTTGAGGACAGCCAGAGCTACATAGTGAGACCCTGATTCAGGAATCCAAAACAAAGGAAGACTATGCAGACCTGGCTTTAGAGTTGACTTCCCATGCCAGGCAGCGATGGCTGTGGCCCACGCATCCTGTTTGAGACCTCACCGCACTTTAAACCAGAGTAGTGCTCTCACAGGACTGCACGCGCTTTGTTGCTAATGCTCCATTTTGAAGTTTGCCTTTTCTGAACTGCTGCAGGCTAAAGGCAGACCCCGCTCTTCCCCCCAGTTAAGTGCCTGAATGGAAAGACCTCTGAGGGGGCCTTTCTGTGTCTGCAGAGCCCCTGGCCTGCAAGAGTGACAGAACCCGCAGGCTGCTTTTCTGCTCTAAGGAGCAGCTGCTCCTTTAAGTTGCCGTGTGCCACATTGGCGTGTCTGTGAGATGACTGGCGTGTGTGACCGTGGGCGTGTGCCACATTGGCGTGTCTGTGAGATGACTGGCGTGTGTGACCGTGGGCCCTGTGAGATGACTGGCGTGTGTGTGTGACAGTGGGCCCGTTAAGTCTCCAGTGGAGCTGAAGGATTCCTGTTCCAGAACAGGCCACCTGTGCTGCCACCGGTAAGAGCGCCGCAGCCCAGGCAGCTGTGCACACAGCTGTGGATAGCAAGCCACCCTCGCGCGCTCGCTCACGTTACCTGCTCAGAGTGCACTGCTGTTAAGGCGGTAACTCCCATGTGCTTCAGGCAGGGCCTTCAGAGAGGACTCAGGGAAGGGCATGGCTCTGGGGTTGGCACTTCTGTGCCTGTTACTACCCATGCAGACCACAGTAGACAAACCACACAGGTGGAAGGCAGGGATGATGACGACAGTCATAGGTGTGTGGGCCTGTGTGTGTGTGTGCGTGTGTGTGTGTGTGTGTGTGTGTGTGTGTGTGTGCGCACGCGTGCGTGCCTGCGTGCATCAGAAAGGTTTAAAAGGAAAATAAAGGAAATATTTTTGTAGCTATACAATGTAAAGTTATAAGTTACAGTCCTAAAAATTAAAGTGTAAAGTAAGTTCTGCTGTGTGAGTATTTTTAACATGTCGTCCATGTTGGAAGGCAGAAAGCTTCCGATTGTCTCTCCAAGTACACTCTCGGGTTTGCACAGTGACCATGCCTCCGCTTGCAATTACTTGATCCTGATTGGTTGCTGCTTTGGGCCTGGGGCAAGAGAGTCGAATGTAGGCTCTCAGTGTCTTTTCTTGGTAAAAGCTATGCTAACTTCTGTGTGACCAATAGCATGTCTCTCAATAATGAGCCTCTAATTCTTGTTTTCTTATTTATTGGTGTTTTTGAGAAGGGTCTCTGTATGCCCTAGCTCTCCAACTGCTAAGATTACAGAGTACCACTGTGTCCAGCTGTGAACTTGCATTTCTTATAACTCTTTCCTAAAGGTGATATTCCCTCCAAAGACAACAGCTTTATATCTCTTCTGACTATAAATAATGCATGTTCACTGTTGAGAAATTAAAAGTGTGGAAAAACAAAAGGTCAATTGAAATTCCACCATCCTGTGACAGTCGTGTGTTGCTGTAACCGTGTCAACGTGGCCACCCTGCACTGTATTAGGAAACACGACTCCTCTTCGTTCTCTCTTCCCTGTCTTCTGTCTGGCAAATAAATACAAGGTTACAGGGCAGTTTGTCAGGCGGGGCTCAGAGGGAGACACTAATGGCCGCCACTGCATACAAGAATGAGAATGGTCCCTCAGTGGGTCCTTAAGCGAGTGTCTTCCAGGTTTCTTAGGGATGAAAATGAGCAGCAGCCAGAGATGCTCCTGGAGATCTGTGTCCCACTAATGCTGCCCGACCGGTACCCTCCTTTACATTTGTGTTTCCTTAATATAAATGTTTACACATATATTTGAGTGATTAAGAACATGGATCTGTATTTCCAGTTTTCCTCACAAAATAAAAATGTTTGTGCATTTCTGCTGTGGTGGTAATTTATAATCAACAACAAGGAGGACCAGTGTCTTTTATTTTTAATGAAAAAGTAAATATTCCACTTTAAATTTCAGTTACAATTTCAAGGGGGAGATAAATTCCTACACTAACTATGTACAGAGACAAGTTGAACTCTGAAATGGTGATATAGTTACTTTCAGTCTCACTCATCAATACTGACGTCAGACGAGGAGACTTGCAGATGGAGTGCTCGGCCTTCAGTTGTGTTAGTAAGCATGGTCTCATCCTTAGCAGTCTCCATTCATCAGGATGGGACTGGGAGCAAGCCGGCCTCCATGTCTAGACAAACCTTTCGCAGCTTCCTTCCTCTCTCCTGTCTCCTAGGAAGGAGCAGTCCCCACCCGCATGATTCTGAAGAGTGTGTTGATGTTGTTACTGCGAATCGCATCCCGGCAAGCACTGATCACCTGGTTCTTTGGCTTTCCAACTGTGTGAGGAAAAACATCGAGTCAGTGCGTCCCAAAAGAGAGATGCAGAGCCAAGCCAGGCGTGGTGGTGCACGCCTTTAATCCAGCACTCTGGAGGCAGAGGCAGGCAGATCTGAGTTCACGACCAGGATGAGTTCCAGGATGGCCAGAGCTACACAGAGAAACCCTATCTGAAGAGAAGAGGTGGGGTAAGGACAGTTTGAAAAGAGCATGAAACTGGGGTAGAAAAGTTACACATACAAAGTTTGCTAACTTGCTACCTCTTAGAAATGACAGAATTTATTACAAAACAAGCCTGGAGGTCATCCCAAGCCAGAATCAACAGTAGGTTTGTAGAGACGACTCAGCTCACACTCCTAAAAAGCACTGATCAAAGCAGCACAGTCAGCGGCCTCAGGCTGTTTCCACTCCCTGTGGCCCATCCTACTGCTCTCTGTTTTCCCTTAGGACAGTGGTTCTCAACCTTCCTAATGCTGCAACCCTGTGATATGTTAATTCCTCATGTTGTGGCTACCCCCACCATAAAGTTACTTGTTACTTCATAACCAATTTTGCTACTGTTATAATTATCTGATATGTGACCTCCGAAGGGGTCACAGCCCACAGGTTAAGAACTGCTGCTTTAAAAGCTACAGCAAAAGCTCAGAAAAGGAATTTAAAGCTTTATTTGTTTGGTGGTTTTTTGTTTTGGTGTGTGTGTGTGTGTGTGTGTGTGTGTGTGTGTGTGTGTGCGTGCGCGCGCGCGCGCGCGCGTGCGTGCGTGCATATTGAGACAGGGTTTCTTTATGTAGCCTTGGCTGTCCTGGGACTCATTCTGTAGGCCAGGCTGGCCTAGACTAACAGGAAATCTGCCTGTTTCTACCTCTCGAGTGCAAGGATTAAAGTGAATGCCACCACGCCCTGCAAGGCTTTCCTTCTTTAAGAAATAAAATAAAAACAAAACAAAAATCTGTCTAGAGAAAACTAAAGCCCTGGTGTGAGAAGTAGAAGCCAGTGTGGAGGGAAGGCTCTTTAGGCGCCAGTGTGAGTTTACAACGCATCCACAGTCGTCCATGGCGCTCATGTTCAGAATATCAGACAGATCAGGCACCAGGGAAAGACGTACCGCGCAGACGGCCCGCCCTCTGGATTGCTTGGTTCACGGCCTTCAGGTTTCCTAGCAGTTCAGTGTGGTTGTTACAACGAATCTTATATCCATTTAGCAAATCTTTATTAAGGTCATAGAGCTCCATATAACGAGTCTTCATTGTTTTCCTGTGGAAATCAATAAAAACCTAGCATCAACGCTCACCAGGCTTCTGACTCTCAGTGAAAAAGAAAACAGTAAACATGATGGTACACAGTTCAAAGCCAGCCTGGGCCGTTAGTGAAGGTAATTCATTAACAAGAGGCCTATTAGTAAAATACTTCTAGAGAGCAGACCCAGCTTCATGTCTTATAAAGCATGGGCCAGTAGCAAGGGGGCTTGCTACTACCAAGCCTGAGAATTTGAGTTGAATCCCCAGAACCCACATGCTAGAAGTTGCCCTCTGACCTCTACACATGTGTGTATGCACTCATGCCTGTGCTCATGAAAAGTAAATGAAATGAACATAAAAAATAAATTTTAAAAACACAAGGGGGCTGGAGAGACGGCTCAGCTGTTAAGAGCACTGACTGCTCTTCCAGAGGTCCTGAGTTCAATTCCCAGCAACCACATGGTGGCTCACAACCATCTGTAATGGGAACTGATGCCCTCTTCTGGTGTGTCTGAAGACAGTGACAGTGTACTTAAATATAATAAATAAATAAATCCGTAAAAAATTTTTAAACACAAAATATTCCTATACAACAATGAAGATTATTTAAGTAAAAATGCTGAACGGGAACTCGTGCTGTGCCGAATACAAAGGGGCAGCTTCTCTGCCAGGCTGGCAGCTTCTTAACTCAGACCAGCTTTAGCTTTCTCTGTGTTTGCTTAAGGAAGAGAAAAACCCTCTATGTTGCTACGTTTCTATTATATAACCCAGTAGTCCTATTCCAAGAGGAGTAAAAATGCAGGTCTACAAAACCTGCTATAAAAATATAACCACCGTAGTGAGGGAGCGCACATACCTGCCGGCTGGTGAAGGAAAAACCGACCACACAAGTCTCCGTGTGGCACACTGTCTGTTCAGCAATAAAGAAGGGCAAAACTGACCCATACGACAGCTGGATAACTCTCAAAGGCAGGAGAGTGAGTGAGAAAAAGACCAACTTAAAAGGTTATATGTGGCATGACGGTACTCGGAGAAGGTAAGACTACAGGGTTAGAAGTGGTCCCTGGAGACGGGGAAAGGTATCAGCAGAGGCCCAAAGGAATCAACATTCCACATCTTGATTTTAGCAGGGAAGTTCTGACAATTGCTCATGCATTTTACAAGCGATATATCAACTGTATCCGCATGAGTAAGAAGCATGCACAACTGTGTATGCAGAGTCTGCATGGGAAGCACAGATGAGCCTGAGAAGAGCATGAGGTTTGGAGACAGTTGTTCCTCTGAGAGCCGCGCACTGTGAAATCAAATGCTAAGGCTGCCACCATCAGGGAAACGAAAGCGCAAGTGGAGACCCAGAAGTAGTTGGCCATTGAAAGCAAAACCCTACTTCAATTTACACATCTGGAAATTCTGTTTCTCTGTGGCCCTGGCTGTCTTGGAACTGGCTTTGTAGACCAGGCTGGCTTCAGTCTACCTGCCTCTGTCTCCTGCGAATAAAGGTGTGCACTACCACAGTCAGCCACACCCGGAAGTTCGTTTATATTTTGGGGCCTTTAATGGTTGAGCCTTTCTCCAACCCTCATCTGAAAATTCTTAAGTAGCATTTTATACTGTTCACTAACACAGAAAACTATAATTACAGAAAATGCAATATAAAAGTTACTATTTATAATGCAAAGAATAGAAAACATCTAGGCTCAAACTTAACATGGCAAAAACGTTGCAGGACATTTGACCCTTGAGATTGTGTTACTTATTCAACAACCAAAAAAAAAGCAACCTTAGGCCCAGTCCCTAGAACACACCTTTAATCCCTCTGGCTGGAATACAGAGACACCCTTAGTACACTTTAATCCCAAATAATAAAAGTAAAGTTAATGTGTAGAAGGAAGTGCCATGTCTTAAAGTGATGTCTAATTGAGAGGCAGACAAAGGGATGAATCACAGAAAGATTTGACAGAATAGGATATGTCCAATTCTCATGAGAACAGAGAAAAAGAGAGGTTACTTAAGAGAGTAGTGCAGAGAGAAAAAGAAAGGACACAGTTTTACTGGGACAGGTGTCAGAGACAGGTTGCAGACAGAGATCAAACTAGAAACATATGCAGACAGAACAAACCAGAGAATGAGAAGGACCAATAGAACAAGTTGCTAGAGTTAGTTTAAGGCCAAAGTCGGAGGCTGAGAGAGAAACCAGATTGAATCATTCATCTTGGAGAGGAGTTTGAGCCATGACAGATAAGTTAAACCAGCCAACAAGAGTTTCAGAAAGAGCTAGAAAGGGTGAGCTTATTCAGCGGTGAGTCTCAGAGAATGAAAACATTCGAGGACTAGATAAGATTGTATGGAGGCTAGGAGCGTCCAGAACTAGGCCTAGGTTAGCAGACAAGAGGCAGTGAGCCTCAGAGATGACAGTTTTTGTTGTTTTGTTCTTTTGAGGGTGGGGGTTGTTTATTTTTGGGACAGGGTGTTTCTTTGTAACCTTAGCTGTCCTGGAACTCACGGAGATCTGCCTGCCTCTGCTTCCCAAATGCTGGGATCAAAGGTGCGGGGCTCCACAGTCTGGCACAGGAACAGTTTTTAAAGACTGGACAAAAACAAACCCTTCAAGTGGTTGGCACCCAGATGAAGGAAGCCTCGGTGCACTGCGGGGAAGCAGACAGGACTGGAGCAAGTCTGAAGCCATCCATCATGAACTCTTGGCTAACATGACACCATTTTAATGTCACTTCTTCCACAACTAACAAATTTAACATGACGGCAACAGCACTAGTGCACCGTTTCTCCAGGATTTGAGTCACCTTAGTTGTAAAGAACAAAGGGGCACAAGTCGTTAAGAAGGATGAGAGTGGGTGGCCTGCAGCCCCACAGGAGGTCTGAGGCAGGAGGACTGTGAGTGTGAACTGTGAGGCTAGCCTCCCCAAAACTATACTAAAACAGAAATCCTGTGTGATCCAGCAGCCTACTTCTGGCTTACTGACCACAAGAATTGAAATCAGGGTCTTTAGAAAATTAGCAGTGGATGTGCACCGCAGCACTGTTCACAAAGCAAACACGCACGCGCACGTGCACGCACACACACACACACACACACACACACACACACACACACACACACACATACACACACAGGAGGAAGCCCATAGGCACATGAAAGGAGAAACAGCTTAGAAGGCAGTGAACTACTCAGCCTTCAGACAGAAGGGCATCGATAATGTGCAATAACTTGGTTGAACTTTTTGAGGATCGATGCTGAGTGAAAGAAGCCAGTTCCAAAGAGACAAATACTACATGGGCCATTCCTATGAGGAATCCATAAAGCTGCCATAACCCATAGTCAACACGTAGACTGATGTCTGTGGGGCTGGGGAGAGGGGAAAGAGGGGAGTTAATTATTCAGGGCACCAAGGTCCTTGTACTGACAAAGTACTAAGGGAACCAGGAATGTTCATCAGGCAGGGGAGTATCCTCAATGGAGGAGACAACAATCAACACCTGCATTCTGTCCAGAAAGCTGAGAGTGGATTTTGTTTGACCTGGTGACCTTTATGCTGTCTGTGGAGGCAGACCTCCCCCACCTCTGGCTATGGAGGCAGACCTCACCCAAACTCCCCAGAATGATTCTCCCAGCCTCTTCCCTCCCTAGAGCATTGCCCATCCTTAAGCGAGATGTCACATGTCCATCATGACCTGCTGACCTCTATGATATCTATCACCAGAGACCACACTAGAGTCTAAGCCTTTCATTTTTTTTAAAAAAAAAATTTTTTCAGCGCTGGGGAACGAACCCAGCGCTCTACCATTGAGCTAAATCCCCAACCCCTAAGCCTTTCAGCTGTAGAACTCACCCTCACGGTCACGTGACCTGTGTAAAGGAGTTTCTGTGTGGTCACACCTTAAATGTATTGTGCACCTGGAATCCGACTAACTGGAGACCTTTTCCTAAATTGTACTATGTTTAAAATAAAGTGACAATGAACGGCCTGCATTAGGCTCCCTAAGGTCTGGTCCAGGCTGATGAAGTCAACCGACCCCAGATTTCACTCTTGTCTTCTCACAATCGCTTCTCTGCCTGGGTGCCTGCAGGCCCCTCTCAACCAATCAACACACACCTCACAAACCAGACAGTTTGGTTGCTTTTCAAATTAAATAAATGGAAACAGTTTGTACAGGGGCGTTCAATCTGTGACATGTTTTTAAGCTTTCTTGGTGTCCTTCATGCTGTGGCCACCCATGACTCACTGCCGGGCTGACGACTCTCGGAGCCCTTCCATCAGACTGCTGATGCTACTCTGGACTTCCATCTGGGGGTTTGCTGTGATTTTGACATGGTTTAGTGAGCCCCCAAAGGTCCTCGGTGTGTTAATATTAAGTAGTAGGACCTTTAAAACAATACAGTTCAAGGTCATCAGTTCACTAAGGGCGCTGCCTTTGGAAACAGTTAAGGTAGATCTCATCGGATCCTGGTTAGATTTCCCAAGAGAACTACTGTAAAAGAAAAAGTGAGTCTGTCTGTCCAGTGATGCTACGCAGTTTCTTGTTCTTGCCTGCACTCCTGCCGTGATGCCACCCACCATAGGATCATGCCATTAGGAAGGCCCTCGCCAGAACCAGTGTGGCATTTTGTAGACTTTGAATGTCCAAGAACTAAATAGACAACCCTTCCTTACACACTATTCAGTCACTATTCCTTACACACTATTCAGTCACTATTCCTCACACACTATTCAGTCACTATTCCTCACACACTATTCAGTCATTCCTTACACACTATTCAGTCATCATTCCTTACACACTATTCAGTCATCATTCCTTACACACTATTCAGTCACCATTCCTTACACACTATTCAGTCATCATTCCTTACACACTGTTCAGTCACTATTCCTTACACACTGTTCAGTCATCATTCCTTACACACTGTTCAGTCACTATTCCTCACACACTATTCAGTCATTCCTCACACACTCTTCGGTCATCATTCCTTACACACTATTAAGTCATCATTCCTTACACACTATTCAGTCATTCCTCACACACTATTCAGTCACTATTCCTCACACACTATTCAGTCATTCCTTACACACTGTTCAGTCATCATTCCTTACACACTGTTCAGTCACTATTCCTTACACACTATTCAGTCACTATTCCTTACACACTATTTAGTCACTATTCCTTACACACTACTCAGTCACTATTCCTTACACACTGTTCAGTCATCATTCCTTACACACTGTTCAGTCACTATTCCTTACACACTGTTCAGTCATCATTCCTTACACACTGTTCAGTCATTATGAGTCATTCTGCTGTAGCAATGGGAAGCAAATACAGGATTTTTATACCCCATGCCTTTATAAACGTTGTGTAAATGTATAAAATGAGCACAGATTTCTCTAAGCCTTACACTGCGAGCAAACTGCTGGGTCACTCCATTTCAGCTTTACTAACAAGGCCAACTTAGTTTCCACAGTAACTGAACTAATTTGGACTCCGCTGAGCAGCATCTACTCTTTCCCACTCACTTGTTTGACGTATTCCAGCTCTGCTAAGTACTCACATGTCTCTCATCAGACGCGCATCCTCCGCTCTGACCAGCAAACTTCGGATGAGGTTAGAATTATCAGCCATGTTGGCGCTGAGCTTTTGATGCACTGAATGGTACTCATCCACCTGGAGACCAAGAGCACTCAATTAACCAGGCTTCATGCACTTCCCCAGAGCCAGGAAGATGGAGAAGACACTGCCTGCCACATACAGAGCCCCTTGTCCTCCCTGCCCGCTCAGTCATACCATCTACCTACCTCTCTATCCATCTCCTCTTAACAAATGGTCTACACTACCTTCAGGGATGATACCCCAGGCTAGACCTTCCTCTGTCGGCACCAAGGGTCTGGGCAACATACACACTAAGGTTTTAGTGACTCACAGTGATAATGGTCTTCTCAGACCAATGGTCTGCGGGTCTCCTCAGGAAGGGCAGTGTAACACTGAGTGTTGAACCTTGGGCACCACTCAGCTACAGCCCCAACCCCCAGAGTGGTTTACACTACAGCCAATCATAATCCTTTTTTTTTTTAAACTTTGGATTTGAGTTTTTGGAAAGCAATGAACTCAAGACCAACGTGGATGGAGCAGATTAGCGTGACGTGTGTGTGAAAGAGGAACCAGGAGAAGCGAGGCTGAAGACGTGGCTTCACTTTTACACAAGTCCTCCAAGGAGCTCACGCGCCAGTGCTCATCGAAGAGAACACATTATCACAGGGCACGTATCCACAGATATCTTTGTTCAGTTTATAAGAGACACATTTCCAGCTCCAAGGCTGCCACCGTTTACCTTCACCAGCACTTTCCGTAACTCCTCGAAGTAGACAGGGAAATCTGCTTCTACCTGAAGGTCTTCAATAGCAAAAAAGGATGCCATCGACTGGATGATATCACCAGCAAGATCAATATCATCAGTATTCACCGTGATCTACCGGGGAAATGGGCAAGGTTAGCCTCCTCACAGATGGACAGTGATAATGGTCTTCTCAGACCAATGGTCTGTGGTCTTCTCAGGAAGGGCAGCACCTGACTCTCTCCCTGCTCCACACGATTCTTGAGAGCATGTTTGTACAGAGAGCGATGAAGTCAGGCTGCTTTTAGAAAAGTCAGTTTTGCTTGCAGATGGCTAAAGGTTACTCCTGGAACCTTATAAACTAAATGAAATATTAGCCAAACAACTAAAATGATTGTGTGCCAAGTGTCATTCAAACCTAACCTCCCGAGTAGCTGGGACTAGAGGGCATGCCATTGTGCGTGGCTTTGTAACCAGGAGAAAAGAAAAACAGCAAACGGCCAGGAGCAAAAACATGGTGTCCTTGAGAACAGCTAAACATAAGTGATCTCTGACATTCTTCTGTCTCCTGATACAAAACTGCCGGCGGTGGGACAGGAAGCTGAAGTCCCACAGTGAGCAGCTCAGTCATGGACGGAGAGCTCAGCCAAGAACTCCAACTGTCTGCCTCAGTTTCCCCAGTCTCTGGGCGATGTGTAGCTCACTTTGAAGGTGCTACCTTGGTGTGCTCTCTCATCAGGCGACCCTAGCCACCCCTGCTGGATGCTATAAAGTCCTATTTGATGATGTTCTTCTGTTCTCTAATGGCTACTGCTCTCTCTCCTGCCACTGACTTATTTCTGCTTGCTATATAGTTAGTAAACTTACTCATTCAAAATAGAAAGCACAGCTATCATGGCTACAGTAGATCATTCCCCAGACTTACAGGGCAGCACCCTCTAGACTCACAACCATCACGGTTTTTATTAGGATGATTTTCATTTTTACTTATTTGTTTTGTTTTGTTTTTTGAGACAAAGTACATAACCCAGGTCTCAGAGACCTGCCTGCCTCTGCCTCCTGTGTGCCACCATAGCCTGTCCCTCACAGTTAATTTAACTGTCAACTTGATACAATCTAGAATCAACTGTAAAGGAAACTGAATGGTCTGGATTGGTAGGCTCAGAGGCATGCTCGTAAGGGGATTTTCTTAGCTGGGTAAACTGAGGTTGGAAGACAGCACCCTGATGGGCAGCAACATCTCAGGGGTTGGGGCCTGGACTGAAGGAAACAGAAGAGCAAGGGGCGCATGCCTTAGTTCTGCCTCTCTGCTCCTGGGCTGTGGAAGGAAACACGGGCAGCTTCTGCCACTGCAACTCCTCCACGTCAGGGTCTAAGGCTGACGCTGACAAGCATACATCCTGTCTCCTCTATGCTGTTTCTGCTGGGTACTTCATCACGGTAACAGGAAAGGATACTAAGACACCAGCTCTCCCCAAATGATAGAAGGAAGGAATAAAAGCCAAGAACGAAGCACAACACTGCTGTTCCAGAGTGAACCCAGTGTGGACAGAGATCGACACACCAGGCTGGGAAACTCGCTTCTGTGACCTTGACAGTGTAGGCTGCACTTTGCACGCGAATGGACAAACAGCATGGCAGACAGAACTCTATGCCCACTGTGTCATAAGTCGGACATCATACGTCACCTCACCACTGGGTTTCATTTTTATGTAGAGCTGGCCACCGTTGCGTAAGGATGTGAAACAGACGTGAAACGGGGCGTTCTGAATGTTACTGTCTTCTGGCAACAAGAAGTTCTGGTTGAGCCACGTGACCATCTTAGAAATAATAGAATGAAGTGTGCTTCAGTTTTTCAAGTACAGTCATTGTGGAAAGAATTCCTTTCTCTAGTTTTACTACTTGGTTTTAAAAAAGACATTCCACCCCAGCAGCCCTCCTACACATACAGGCCAAGGCCATGCGAGTCACACTCCCCTTTCCCTCAGTCCTGGTCATCAGCAACACTCACAATTACAGCCAGTCCCATAGCAGGCCCTTCCTCCCTACATGTAAGGCACAAAGGTCTGAAGGGGATGCTGCTTCTGCTCACTAACAGCTTTTCTGTAGATACACAGGACTGTCTGCAGGGAGCGGATCAACTGCCGTGTAATATTTTTATTAAGCATCCATGTGTAAACTCAATGCAGGTCACCTACAGTTTTAATGTTAATACTTTACAGTGCTTCGCAATCCTGCTTCCAAGAATCACCCACGAGGCTATCTAGAAGGTCCTAACTAGTGATCCGAGAATCTACATAGTTAAAACCTTCTCAAGAATTCAGAAGCCAGCATCCCACCCTCTTTTCTCCTGCCATTCCTCACCCTGAGGACCACCTGCTCCAAGTTCTGCTCTACCAGGAACCAACCGCTATCCATAGTTTTGTTGAATCAACAGACAGAAGCACTGGCGAGGGAAGCCCCAGCCCAATAGTGCCACATCTCCTGAGCTGACTCATGCCTGGCTGCAGCCTCCACACCAGGGCCATTGCAAGGGGCATCAGCACAGCACAGCGGCCCAGTTCACTGGAGCGGGGCTGGCAGAGCTGGGGTGTCTGGCTCTGGGACCGGGATTGGAACTATGTGGGGAGCCTCATCACTGTCTATGCTTGTGACGCTCTCTGAAGCAGAAACTGTTGGATCCTGGGCTCTCTTGCTTAATGGTGGCCTTGCTCATCCTCCTCGCCCTGTGAGGCAGCTGTGTCTACCTCTAGTCCCCACAGTCCTCTCCCATGTCTCCTCTGCCCTGCAGGTTCCTCTTCAGAGCCTCCCCGGAAGTATGGAGAAAGTAGGGCTCAGGGTTTAACAGAGAAGTCAAGCAAGTAGTGTACTAGTGAGGAGAGAAGAGTTCCGAAGCTTAACCAAAGGTACAGTCCACTGCCACAGATGGCAATCTCTATAAGGCATTTTACACCAGTCATGGAGCCTCCTTAGAGCTACTTATGAGGTGGGCGATACCACCCTCCCGTTAGATGGGAGCTCCTCGAAATCATTAAAAATTTAGTTAAGGGAGCACTTGAGCTTAAAAACAAAAGCCCCCATCTCCAAATCCTACCTTCTCTATCCCCCCCCCCTTGAGACTTTTCCCTATGCAGTCCAGTCTGGTCAGGAATTCCTGGGTTCACATGATCTTTCTGCCTTTATCTTGCAAGGAACTGGGAAGACGGATGGACACCGCTTCCCTAAACATCTCTGTTTCCCTTCTCTTGAAACATTGAGGCAAGACAACTACACTAATATCATAACAAAAGAAATAAGAGAATTAAGAGTTCAGTTGTAACTAAGGATAACTTAGGAGTGTGTGTGTGTGTGTGTGTGTGTGTGTGTGTGTGTGTGTGTGTGTGTCTTTCAAAGTTCAAAGAAAAATTTTGGCAAATTTTGAGTTCTGTTTTATTTGGGCTTCTTGAAATAGTGTCTCACGTATATAGCCCAGGATGTCCTAGAATTTCTGATGGACCCCAGGCTATTCTCAAAATCACGACCCTCTTGCATCTGAAGTTCTTATATTGTAGACAGGCCTATGCCACCAGGCCTAAAACCAGTAATGTTTCACTGTAAGTTACGAGCCGGAGCCAGCAAGATGACTCAGTCAGTAAAGTATGTCAGCCTGATGACTCAGAGGAAGGAGAGATCCGACGGCTAAACATTGTCCTCGAGCCCTCACACTCACACCACGGCATGCACACATAGAACCCTAAACATAAACACACAGCCCACACATGCATGCATTAACAAGAAATTAAAAGAAGCTTAAACGCTCCTGAGCAAACTCTATACTCCATAGTTCACAGTGTCTGTTGCCACCAGCGTGACACTGGTATTTCTTCTACATAGTAACAACTAACAGATTCTAAGGTGCAAACCATAAACTGAAAGCAAAGAGCGCGGGACTCACCCTCTGTGCCCGCTCCACTACGATGAAGTTCACGAAACTGACAGGCTCGTTTGCTGCGTCTGGGCTTGTCAGTGCATACATGGTAAATCTGGGCAGCTGCCTTATCAGTTCAAACACATGGAACTGGGTGCTACGGCCAAGCAGTGAACACAGAGAAGTATTTGGTACAGTGTTAGTGCGCACTCCCCACCCCCACTTTTAAAGACAGGGTCTCATGTAGCCCAGGCTTGTCTCCTGGTCCTCTTGCCTTTGCCTCCCAAGATTGCATGTACCGCCATGCCTGGCTTGGAACAATGCTATTTCACAGTGGGGGCCCAGGAAAAAAACTCATTACTGAGTCAACACCAGCAGATGTCTAACTAAGTGTGATACTGAAGAAAGGGGGGGGAAGCTTGGGGGTAAAGTTCTGTAGCAGCATAGTGATTTTGAGATTTAGAAATAATGTAAACTGTCCACATATACACACTCATGCCCCAGGGCTTCATAACACCCTGAAAGAATATAAAAAGCCTTTGTTTTTTATTGGTCAGCAGATTTTGTTGTTTTTACTAAACAGGGTTTCACTAAGTTGCTCAGTATGGCCTTCAACTCCCCTAGCGTCTAGACTGACCTGGAACTCCTGATCCTCCTGCTTCAGCCTGACTGCTGGGATCACAGGCCTGAACTAGCTTGCCCAGCCTGTGTCTTCAACAAGTGTAGTTAGCTTTTCCACTAGCTTCAGTACTGCACCTCACATAAGTGTTAGCAACTGAACGGTGTTATCCAGTCGTCCTTTCATTGTCGTGCTGAGGTTCAAACCTACGACCTCGAGCAAGCTAAGCGTGAGTCTTACCACTGAGCATCACAAAAGCTCAAATATGCATCTTCGAGTCCCTAAGATTGCCTGACTAAACATTGAAAACGACCACCTTAAACTTACATACCTCTATTTTCTTTGGAAGGAATTTAAACTAAGGAGATAAAAGGTTGTGGGAAAACCTTGACGAGCAAGCAGATCCTTCAGTGACCTCTCTGGTCTGGCAAGGGACAATTGTAATAGCAATTCCCTGTCTCTACAGAAAGGACCTGTGACAGGAAGGGTCACCTGCTTCTGTAACCCACGAAGGTTTTCAAGTGCAGATCCACAGGGACGTCTTTGGGAGGCGTAATTGGTACCCGGATGGAGCTGGAAAGGTTGTGAGTGCTGGGGTGGACCACGTGGCTTTCACCCGCAAAAATTCCCTCTGCAAAAATGAGTACTGCCCGGATGATTGTATCTGAAGGGAGAAGGAAAACAACATTTCGGGACTACTCCAAGATAGCACGGCTGCCTACCAGCACCAGCTGTGTGTAGAGAGAGTCTCACCATTGGAAGTGGAAATGCGTAATTCCGCGTGTGCGTCTTGTGCGTCATTCCCCAGATTGACTGAGAGGGCTGTGTGGAGCTTGGTATTGGCTGGGATTATGCCTTTCTGTCCATCGGCCTCATTCAGGGGACTGCTCAGCTCTGCCTGTAAGACACCTCCTAACTTCAGCTGAGTCGCTCAGTGAACTAAGTCCAAGTTAAACAGCACGGTTATGCAGCTTCAGGGCAGGACAGACTGCCCGCCCCCTCACTAATCTCATCTTCACAACTCCTCTGAATCCCAGGCACCTTTCTAGTGCTCCCTCACTGTATCTGGTCCTGTGAGCAATCCCACTGCTGTCCCAATCTGTGGTCCTCCATACCTCTTCCTACCCTTTACAAATGCTTGTGTCTGGCTGTCCTTCTAGCTGTCTACCTGTCTCATCTCTATTTCTCCTTTTAAAAACATTTTATACTTATTTTTAATTTGGTGAGTATGTGTGGAGCAGAGATGGTTGAGAGGGTATAGGATCTCCTAAGAGCATAGGCCACCGTGAGCCCCCTGTGGGTGCTAGAACCCACACAGGCATCCTCCACAAGCTCAGTGCAATCCTAACTGCTAGGCCCCGCTACAGCACGTCTCTCCTTTTTCTGAGACAAGATCTGGCTATGTAATGCGGACTAGAACTCGGGAGCCTCCTCTTAGCCCCTGCGGGTCCGGAGGGCGCAGCCCCGGCCAGCCCTGACTCTGGCACTTCCCCGCACCTGCAGACGCTAGCCCCAACATTTCAGACGCTAGAGCAAGGCCCACCTTGGTGTTCTCCTCATAGTTGCGCAGTTCTAGCAACAGATTCTGCTTTTTCTGACTCAGCTCTCGGATCAGGTCCTGCTCCACACTTGTGTCCAGGAGGTTCCCCTTCATCTCAGCTGTGCCTGGTAGGTAGCCTCGGACTGAACAGAAGACAAGACCCTGAGCATAGCTGGCCACTTCCACTTCAGACCGTCAGTGACCTGCCCAGATAAGCCAAAATTCTGTATCTTCACTTTCCTGACTTAGGTGAATTTGCTAGAAAAGCTTAATAGAATACTGCAGAATTCATTTTCAGGCATTTTTAACCTGATCAAATTGAAATTTTGACTTTTCGAGGAGTTTTCTTATCCCAATTTACTTTCCCCATCCACTGAGCAGCAGATTAACTGTACGTGGCCATCCATCCGGTAATCTCCCTCCACCACACCAGCAACGGCAGAAGAGAAGTTGTCTTTAAATATGACCTCTCCGGTCCGGTCACTGCGAGCATCAACCTGAAATGACACCGTAGCACAAAAGTCACTCACACCACAGTTTAAAAACAACAGCAACGGGGTTGGGATTTAGCTCAGTGGTAGAGCGCTTACCTAGGAAGCGCAAGGCCCTGGGTTCGGTCCCCAGCTCCGAAAAAAAAAGAACCAAAAAAAAAAAAAAAAAAAAAAACAACAGCAACAAAAACGTTAAGATAAATACTAGCTTTCAAAGTTACTTAGTCCCTGGGGCTGGAAAGAGGGCTCAGCCGGTAAGAACGCGGGCTGCTCTTCCAGAGGACTGGTTCAATTCCCAGCACAGCACACACGGAAGCTCACACCTATGTGTAACTCCAGTTCCGTGCGATCTGACACCCTCCCACAGACACATACACAGGCAAAACCAATGCACATAAAATAAAAACAAATTTTTAAAAGTTATTAGTCCAAAGCCAGGTGAAATGGTGCATGCTTTAATCCTAGCACTCCAGAGGCAGGAGGATCTCTCTGAGTTGAGGCTACCCTAGTCTACATCAAGAGTTACAGGACAGCAAGGGCTACATAGACCCTGATTCAAAAACAAAAAAGTTGGGGGTTGGGGATTTAGCTCAGTGGTAGAGCGCTTGCCTAGCAAGCACAAGGCCCTGGGTTTGGTCCTCAGCTCCGGAAAAAAAAACAAAAAAGTTACTTAGTCCAGTATGTGTAGTGGCACACGCCTGTAATCCCAGCACTTGGGAGGATTGGTGCAGAGCTATCCTCAGCTACATGTCATGTTTGAAGCCAGCCTGTACTACATAAGGCGTTGTCAGTCAGATACACGCATGCACGGAGGAACGCATGCATTCAAGAGTACATTATGAAGCCTGTGGCTGAGGGGCCCCGGGGATCTAGAGGACATCTCAAAACAGATGTCCTTCCCTCTTGTCAGCAGACGCCGTCCCTCCCTCAATGTCCCTTGTGAAAAACGAGGTCTGCTGGGAGCTGGTCATAAAGCACACCCAGCACATGATCAAAGCAATGTGCTCCCAGGCCTATCTGCCAAGGCCCAGAGTCCACCCTGCACATACCACTCATGAGATCTTACGCAAGTGTCTTAAATTTTTTGTTCATGGTTTCATATGGAGATCGATAACCAGAACAAGAGTAAGAACAGTGCCCACAGGGTGTAGAGTGCTGAGAGTATTAACACGTAAAGTGGTGTAAACACACACATAGGACTAGACAGCAGACATCAGCTTTGACACTCGATGTTTGTCTAACTCCAGCAATCAAGACGCTGAGTCAGGAGGTCTGCCTTAAGTTCAAGGCCAGCTAAGGCCATACGGTGAGTTTGAGGAAGGCTCTGTCTCAAAACAAAAGGTTCGGATATAAATTACATCTTTATGGACTGGCAAAATGGCTCAGTAGGAGGCACTCGGTCTGATGACCTAAGTTTGAGCCACAGGACCCACATGGTAGAAGGACTGAACTGACTCCCTCAAGCTGCCCTCTGACCCCCACACATGTACCATGGCACACTTGCCACTCCCCGTAAATACGTGTAATTTCTTTTAAACATTATTATCCTTGCTCTACCTCTTAAGTGCAGGAAGTGTAAGTATACTACCACACCTGGCTCCAAATCCTGGACTCAACCATAATTCCTGTTCCCCAAGAATGTCGTCTGCTAGGGTCTGAATGCTTGCCTCTCCCTGGATCTGTACATTATAACTCTACTCATAAGCATAGTGCCATTGGAGGGTACCCACATGTGGGATTACTGCTCATGGAAGATGCCCCCAAAGCCAGGCACTCCCTATTCTTGGCGATGTCTCGGCCCCTCCTACTGCACGAGGCCACAGTGAGAAGACAGTCACCCATGAGGAAGCAGCCTCCCAGACACCAAATCCCTCTGCACCTGATGACAGAGGCCCCAACCCCAGACTAATGGGGAACAAACTCCCACTGCTTACAAGTACCCAGGCCATGTTACGTGTTAGCACAGCCTAACTGAACATACATAGTCAGTGAGTGGACTTTGAAATTCTTAACAAGTAATGAAGACATATTCTTCTCTTACGACGTTTAATACCTCTGCCAAGGGCAAAACCAAAAGAAAGTCAGTGCTTTTTAAACAATATCAAAGGAAGGCCAAGGTTCTGGCCAAAGGTAGGGAAGAGCGTAGAAGAAAAGGCCGGAATTAGCTGATCTCCCGGGCAGGCCAACACTGACAGAGAAGGAAGTTACTACAAATGGTGTCCACAGAGATCAGAAGCTAACAAGACAGCCTTGACTTGCCAAAATACCAAGAGATTATGATGTGAAGCTTAAAAGGTAAAGAAAGCAAAAGGATTTTCTTTGAAGTTACAGGTAGAAAATATATAACATATCATGATTCTTCCTGTTAATTCTACAAAAGAGCTATTCACACAGCCCATTGCTGGATTAATTTTTTTACTGGTCTACACTACAATTTGATTTTCATGCCTTCAAAGAGGAGACTGAGAAAGACTCTCTGGAGATTTTCTCCCAAGTTTACAAGGCAGAAAGAACACATCCGTCTTATATCAAGAAGAGATAATGAGGAAAGACTGACCCTGGTTTATATCTCAGTAGTGCAGCAGACCATAAACATGTTACCTTGAGTCACACGGATGTTTCCTAACATAAACTTACCTTCCCATTAGACCACCCAGTGATCAGTTCACACACTCCATCAGAATTGATGTCAAAAGCATGGATGCTCATGGCATGGTTTTTGGACTGGAAAAGAATTCCAATAATTAGTGAAGGAGTCCTCCATGTTGGAAGTATAACCTGCCCCAGACAGGAGAGCTGAGCTGTACTAACTTTAATTCTCCAGTACCGGGCTGTTTTGTCATAAACTCCAACTGTGCCATTAGAAAGGGCATAACCAAACCGACTGCCATACATGGGACACAGAGAGGTGACTATCTGCAAAAAACAACACAGGAAACAGTTATTCAGTAAGACTCAACTTCACATGCAACCTTGTAAAACCATGTTTGTATTGAGGAACTCGGTCCTCCAGGCATGACATGGCCATTGCTATCTTGAAGATTTATTTATTTTATGTATTTTTGTACACTGCTGGTATCTTCAGACACACCAGAAGAGGACATCAGATCTCATTACAGATGGTTGTGAGCCACCTTGTGGTTGCTGGGAATTGAACTCAGGTCCTCTGGAAGAACAGCCAGTGTTCTTAACCCCTGAGCCATCTCTCCAGCCCCCACTGCTATCTTGAGATCAGAACAGCTGTGATGTCCTCAGTTAAACTCGTTGGTTCATCAAGACAAATTGGAGTGGAATGCTTTCCTGGGTCTGACACTGCCCTCTCAATCTCGGGTGAATAGAGAGAGACTCCCCGGGAAAAGTCAAGAACCTCTTTGCCACAAGTGTGTTCAGATTTAAAAGCCCTTCTGAAGCTGAGCAGCAGAGTTAAGGCAGCTGCGTGCAATGCTGTCCCGCCTACAGCTGCGTGCAATGCTGTCCCGCCTACAGCTGCGTGCAATGCCGTCCCGCCTACTGCAAGGTCACCACTCTGCACCCTGGCCTGTGGCCTGTGACATGGTGCCTGTTCTCTCTGCTGGCCTAAGGTCACCACCACTCTGCAGCAGCACATCCTACCTCTGTCTCTGTCATTTCTGCCACAATCTCATCTTCTTTAAAAACTCGAATGTCAAAATCTTCAGATCCAACAAGAAGCTGAAAAAGGAAGGGAGACGGCAGTATCAGAGTTTAATGTGTAAACACAGCACAGTTTCATGAATTAAAAAAGAAAAAGAAGACATTTCTATGCTACCTGCTACTTTGCCATATTACTTGCTACCCACAAGCTCCAGTCCTCTAGAAATCCAGTGCTCAAGGGGGTTGTACCTGATTTGGTCACAAGAGAAAAAGTGTCTCTGGGCAGGGCAGGACAGGGCAGGACAGGCTCCTTCCCTGAGTGACAGAAGCCTTCAAAGGTAACACATGAATGTGCTGTCTGCCCAGGAGCACCCACCCATGCAACACAGACTGATAAATAACTTCTTTCTAGAAGCAAAATGCTGCCATTTTCCTGGGGTAAAACAGGACTGTGGGAACACACAATGTATCAATGATGTAACAATGATATCAGGAAAGCCAGGTTGACAGCTTATTGGACTTTAGACTGGAGAAAGGGTGCAGCTCCCTCACCGGGACCCACAGAGGTGGCCCTTAACGCTGTGAGGGTGCATGGTGGTGGCCCTAGTCCTGACCTCCACTTCTACAGCCTGCACGGCAGCGGCACTGTGACTCTGCCCACAGGCGAGCAGCGGCACAGTGGGAGCAGCTGCTGCAGAAGCTTCCGCATGGCACCTCGGCTCCCCAGCTGACAGAGGCTGACAGACTATTCCAAGTGTTAGCTTCCCTGCCTCTCAGGCCTTTCGCCCTCTGCAGCCACACTGTCGCCTCCCTACATACACACACAGTTATGTAAGCATGTGTGTGTACACTACTATACACACAGTTATGTAAGCATGTGTGTGTACACTACTATACACACAGTTATGTAAGCATATGTGTGTGTACACTACTATACACACAGTTATGTAAGCATGTGTGTGTACACTACTATACACACAGTTATGTAAGCATATGTGTGTGTACACTACTATACACACAGTTATGTAAGCATATGTGTGTGTACACTACTATACACACAGTTATGTAAGCATGTGTGTGTACACTACTATACACACAGTTATGTAAGCATGTGTGTGTACACTACTATACACACAGTTATGTAAGCATATGTGTGTGTACACTACTATACACACAGTTATGTAAGCATGTGTGTGTACACTACTATACACACAGTTATGTAAGCATATGTGTGTGTACACTACTATACACACAGTTATGTAAGCATGTGTGTGTACACTACTATACACACATAGTTATGTAAGCATATGTGTGTGTACACTACTATACACACACAGTTTCTCTATGCTGTCCAATACGTGGTCTAAGAGTGAGTAATACCAGTAAGTGCTACTGGAATAAAAGAGGTCTGTTTCCTCAGCCAGGGCTACAAGGAAAGCAGGGTCACCTGACAACTGCTGCCTACAAAACCCTCAGCACATTTATTGTTATTTAATAAATTCTGGAGCTGTGGAAAGACACAAACATAGTTGGCCATATTTTTAACGCAGTGCAGTCACAAAACCCTCTCTCTCAGAGCCCAAGCCCAGTGTCCACAGAAAGCAGGCTAAGTTCGGGCCCAGGAGACACGGTACACATACCAAGTTCTCAAGGATCTGATTTCTAGCCTAATTTCTTATATGAATATCCAGCTGCAATCATCAGAATTATTTCAAATGAGATGATTTTATCAGCCAAGATTGAAAATGACTGAGTGTCCAAAGCATCAGAGTGGTCTATGGGATTATGAGTGGAACTGAGGTCTCATCAGCCTTTGCCTTCTCCTCCCCTAATGTCTCAGAGATGCAACAGTGAGTGGAGGAGGAGGAGGAGGAGGAGGAGGAGGAGGAGGAGGAGGAGGAGGAGGAAGAGGAAGAGGAAGAGGAAGAGGAGGAGGAAGAAGCAGATGGGGAGAGATGAATAAGGAGAGAAGAGAGGGGAGACAAAGAAAAGGACGTGTGAGCTCAGATCTAAAACAGCCATGAGAAGCTAATGTCACTGTCAAAAGGAACTTATTCAGCTGAACAGAGCATCCATAGCTTCTTTGCCACACACCTCTGACTTCCCATCACCGTCAAAGTCACACAGAGCCAAGGAATGAACATTGTCTCCAGTAACCTGAACATAAAACAGAAAGTCATTAATAAGCAATCCTTTTTCATTTAACTCAAACATATTAGCCTCAAAAAGGGAAGGCTTACAAAAAGTGCCAGTGAATTCTCAATATTACCCATATTGATATACTGTCCTGCTGTCTAAAATTATTTCCGTGTGTGTGTGTGTGTGTGTGTGTGTGTGTGTGTGTGTGTGTGTGTGTGTGTGTGTGTGTGTATGCATACCCTATATTCTGTATGGACATAGGTGCACATGCGTATGGATGAGGAGGCCTAGGAAGACAGGAGCAACTTCAAATGACACCATTAGGAAGTCTGGCCATTGCATTTGAGACAGGGTCTCCCCCTGGCCTGAAGTTCCCAACTGGACTAAACTGGGTGGTCAGGAAAGCCCAGGAATGAGCCTGTCTCCACTTCCCCAGTGCTGGGATTACAAACTCAGGCACCAGGCTCAACGTCTGTATATGTTTTGAAGAGTAAACTCTTGGTGCTTTGAAGAGAGTACTCAACAGTGAGCCATCTCCTCTGGTCTATTATTCCATTTGGGCTTGCTTGTTTGTTTGTTTGCTTGCTTGTTTTTAATGATTATTCAATGTAATCAGTACTTCAAAAAACATCTAAAAAAAAAAAAACTAAAAGTAGAAATGCTTTGAGCAAAATGTTCGCTTCTTCATACCGTCCAAAAGAGGTCATTTCCTTCGTGATCAAAACCCTGAAGAGCACAATTTCCACCGATGATTGCAAGGGGCGGGGCAATGTCCCCCAGAGTCCCCAACACAAGGGCATTTGCCCCATCCGCGACCTAAGAAGAAAAAGACAGGACTCAGGGATGTGCAGGTACACTTGGGGGTGAGGTAATCAATGATGTCTCCAGATATTCAACCGTCCCTGTCCGTCTCCTAAGAGGGCAGCTGGGCTTCTCTAGGGCCCACGCTGTGGACCAGACAAGAACAAGTCCGGATCCAGGCACACGCAGAGCCCAGCTCTCACACTAAGCTGCTACGAAGCATGGTTTTGATAATCCAGGGCTCTCAAGGACTTTTGACTTCTGCAGGGGCAGATTCTCCCAAGGCATGCATCTTTACACACCCACATTATAAAATTTATTTTAACCCTCTTAGATAGAAATCATTTCCCACTACCACATCCAATATGTATATAAGTATACATAAATATAAAGAGAGGATTAGTTATAAAGAAATAGATAGGAAATAGAAAGGCTCCCAGATTACATGTGAAAGGAAAGAGGCTACGAACTGAGGAGACAAAGAGGAGCAGCTGCAGGACAGACGGGGCTCATGGGAAGGAGAAGACTCAGACCAAGGATGAAACACAGTAATACACTGTACGCTGACCTGAAATATTCTAGAGAAATATTGTATGTGTGTGGGTACACATATGTAATAAAAACAGCCCTCAGAAGAAATTTAAATTGCCAAAAGATCAGCAAATCGAAACATAAAGTTGAATGCAAACAATAACTAGCTAGTGCTCTTAACTGCTGGATTGTCTTGTTGAAACAGCATCTTGCTTTGTAGCTCAGACTGGCCTTAAACTTACTATGTAGTCCAGCATAGCTTCAAACGCACAGTCCTCTTCACTCAGCTCCTGAGGGCTAGAGTTACGAACTTACAGTACCTATGCCTAGGGGGAAAAGTCATCCAAAACAGTCAGGGAGTAGACTGTCCATTAACTCATGAATAAATAAATAAAACCCAGCACATTATCTACCATAAAAGGAAATGAAGAGACACCAGCACAGGCTACAGAATGGGCTAGCCTGGGAAACATGCCAGTCACAAAACACACACATGGCTTCTTATTCATGGAGGCTGCCTAAAGCCAGAAGCTAAGGTGAGGATGCTTGTTTTGGGGATGGAGTTTCTTTTGGAAGTGATAAAAAAAATCTTTAAAACTCATTGTAACGAATGTTCCAAAACGCTGCAAAGTTCCAAACTAATCAATGGGACATTTTAGGTGAACTTATAAAGTTTGATTTTACTGTTAATATGGGGTGGGGGGGATCATACAGTATGATTCCATTTTGTAAGAAAAGTTGTTTTCCCCTAGCTAAGATTCTATTGACAGTCATTGGCTGCTGGGGGATGGAGAGACCCTTTCCTTTAGGGTGTGGCCACTGGTAGGTTACCATGCCCCAGTGGACGGTCCCACACCAATATGCATATTTGAAGCATTAATTGAACTCCTGTGTCATTTAAAAATAGAGGATCCCGGGGTTGTGGATTTAGCTCAGTGGTAGAGCGTTTGCCTAGCAAGTGCAAGGCCCTGGGTTCGGTCCCCAGCTCCAAAAAAAAAAAGAAAAGAAAAGAAATAGAAGATCCGGGGTTGGGGATTTAGCTCAGTGGTAGAGTGCTTGCCTAGGAAGTGCAAGGCCCTGGGTTCGATCCCCAGCTCCGAAAAAAAAAAAAAAAAAAAAAGAACAAAAAAAAAAAAAAAAAAAAAAAGAAATAGAAGATCCCCCAAGGAAGAGAGAAAGGAAGAAAGAAAGGGAGGAAGGAAGAAAGAGGAGATAGAAGGGAGATGTGTCAGGGAGGCAGGGTGAGTAAAGGGAAGATATGATCAAGATACATTGTATAAACGTAGAAATTTTTCAAAAATAAATAAAAAATATTTTTAAAGGAACTTTTAAAATTTTTACTCATATATACTTTTAAAAAATGAACAAACTCTACAGCAAGGCATAGTTGGTCTATGTCTACTATCCCAGCTCTCGGGAGACTGAGGAAGGAGGGTCACAAGTTCAGGAACAGCCTGGGCAATAAGTGAGACCTAATCTGAACACACACACACACACACACACACACACACACACACACACACTATACACACTCACACAGTCACACCATCTTATTTGTGAATAAATTCAAATACTGTTTGTCTCCAGGTGATTTAAAATAGCCTTCTTCCCTGGCTTTCCTATAGTGGATGCACAGCTCAGGCATTAAGGCTGCAGCAGCCTGTAGATTGCAGGCTACAGTCAGGCCCTCCAACACACTTTGGGGCTTGATGCAAGGCTACCGAAGAACTGTTTGCGGGATTCCTAAGAGATCTGGACAGATGGTGTACAGATGGTGTCACAGATACACATGCTGTCACCAAGGGTTTAACAACCAAAACCCCACACGTAGGCTAGAAACGCTCTAAAAGAAGTGAGTTCCCCACTGCTTGCCTGTTACAACAACCCAAAGGTCACCCCAACAAACATCCTCGAACACAGTGACCAGGGCTGGAACAGCAGCTCAGTGACGGAACGCTTAACTTTTCTACACACCCAAGGCTCTGAGTTCAGCTCCTAACACCGCCACCCACAAAAAAACCCTTCTTGTCTGACAAAAACAAGCAAAAGACAAGACTGTGGACATGAATGAGCACGGGGCCCTCGAAGGCTAAAGGAGAACACACTTGCCTCTCTGTAGAACAAATCCGAATTATTGTAGATGTCGTAAGCCAAAAGACTGGTCTGTGTCCCCACTAAGAGAGTATCATAGCCAAGCTCAGGGTTCAAGACTCCGGCGCCGAGGCAGCTGACTGTCTGGTTAATGTTGAGGAGGGACACATCAGACTCAAGAGGGCTCTGGAACACTCTGGATGTACTAAAATGCTGGCTCCGCATGTGAGGATTATGAATAAAAACCTGAAAGACAAAACAGTTCATTCCCTAGAACATCCAAAAGGCCAAAGTCACATCTTACTTTTTAAATCTTTAAAATATTAAAAATGGTTAGAAGATACCAACAATAACAAGAAATCACCTTAATCTATAAAGCTTAAGATATTTATGCAAGGCTAGACCTGGTGGCACACACCTTTAATCCCAGCGGAGAGGCAGAGGCGGTCAGATCTCTGTGAGTTTGAGGCCAGCCTGGTCCACCATATAAGTGTATTCCAGGACAGCCAGGACTCACAGAGAGACCCTGTCTCAAACAAACAAACAGAAACAAAAACTGAGAAAAGATACGCACACACAGTTCTGTTAGTCAGCTTTCAACCATTGTGGATTATGGAAATCCAGTGGTTCTTAGCCCTGCTGTGCAAGTGAAGAGCAGGCTCTAACTGTTGCTTATGAGGATGGCACGTGTGCTCTCCACTGGGACTGTGCACGCACATGGACCTGCTCCTGGTGTTACACACAGGAAGCTGATCCGAGCTTCCGTGCTGATGCTACACAGGCATGATCTCGGGAACCAGAATAAGCACACCCTGCAGGAGCTTTTACTCCAGCCCCAAATAAATTCCTTTCCCAACCCTTAAAAGGGTCTACGAGTTTAATCTTGAAGATTCCTTTAGTCTCCACTAGTAGGACCAAGAATTAAATTAGTCGCAAGGTCAGAAGCCCAACACTTGTATCTGTTTCATAAACACAGTCATCTGAGTGACTTCACACAGCATTCAACTTCCCTGAGCTTCACCTGGGAAAATGGAATTAAATCAGAAAATGGCTTCCCAGGTGCCATGACATTGCTCCCAAGATAGGGAACTGGGGTGGGGTAGAGGGTCTTAAATATTTGCATGGCCTGTGGCTTCTAATGAGCTGCAATAAAAAAGGCGGGAGGGGGGATGTAGGGCGTTAGAGAAATATTTCTTAAGATGTTACTTTTGCTAATGTGTATGCTTCTGTGCCTGTTGTCCACGTGTGTGGGCACAGCACACAGCACACAGCAGCCAAAAGAAGGTCTGGGCCCCTGAGCTAGTTACAGGTGGCTATGAGGGGATGAGGTGGCACTGAAACCAAACTCCAGTTTTCTGCAAAGGCAGTGAAATTATTAACCCGAGTTACCTCTGCAGCTCCCTCACTGAGAAAACTTTTATTATCTTGAGACAGGGTTGTGCTGTGTAGCCCTGACTGTCCTTCCACTCATGTGAACCAGGCTGGCCTCAAACTCAGATATCAGCCTGCCTCTGCCTCCCAAGGGCTAGGATTCAAGGTGTTCACAACCATGCCCAGTGTTTTTATTATCTTAAAACAAACAAAAGAAAAAGAACACTTAAGAGATAATCATGACAGAAGGAGAAATGAGAAACATTAATTTGGAAATCTCTGGGTCCTCATTTTAAATATTTCATTCCCTTAGGATAAATACTACATTAATTTTAAATTGTTACCTACACAAATTAGTTTAAGAAAAATAATTTTGTAGAAAAAAGTGGGACCATCAAGAGAGCTGAGCAGTAAGAGAGCTTGCCAGGAGGCTTGCGTTTGATCCCAAGGAACCAAAGGGTAGGAGAGAACTGACTCCCACAGAGAACTGACTTCCTCTGACCTCCAAACACACATTATGGAACCATGCAGTCATATGCACAAATTAATTAATGCATAATATATTCAAGGTTGGGTGCTGGAGAGGTGGCTCAGAAGAGCACTGACTGCTCTCTCAGAGATCCTGAGTTCAAATCCCAGCAACCACATGGTGGTTCACAACCATCTGTAATGGAATCTGGTGCCCTCTTCTGATGCACAGGCATACATGCAGGCAGAACAGTGTGTGTACTCAATAAATCAATCTTTAAAAAAGTAAAATAAGCCTTCCAGTCTCCATTAGCGCCCAGAGCTAAGGCTGTCCCACAGCCCTCTGGACAGAGAGAGATGGTCTCCCAGGAGCACTCTCACTCCTAAGTCCACCGGTGAAACCCCACTTTCGCTCCACTGCCTGTCCAAAGAGGGACCTACCAGGAGCGGAGAGGACACAGGAACCACTGAGCAGCCTGGGTCAGGGTCCTACTGGTCTCCATCGGTACCCAGAGCTAAGGCTGTCCCACAGCCCTCCAGACCCAAAGCCTTTCTGGAGAGAGCTGGTCTCCCAGGACTGCTCTCACTCCTAAGATCAAAGGCTCACAGGCCCACAGGAAGGAGAAGCTCCAGTCAGAGACAACAAGACTAACATCAGAGATAACCAGATGATGAGAGGCAAGCACAGGAACTTAAGCAACAGAAACCAAGACGACTTGGCATCATCAGAACCCAGTTCTCCCACCACAGCAAGTACTGGATATCCCAACACACCAGAAAAGCAAGATTTGGATTTAAAATAACATCTCATGATCATGATGGAGGACTCTAAGGACATAACTAACTCCCTTAAAGAAATACAGGACAACACAGGTAAACAAGTAGAAGCCCTTAAAGAGCAAACACAAAAAAAATCCCTTAAAGAATTACAGGAAAACACAACCAAACAGGTGAAGGAACTGAACAAAACCATCCAGGATCTGAAAATGTAAATATAAACAATAAAGAAATCACAAAGGGAGACAACACTGGAGATAGAAAACCTAAAGAAGAGATCAGAAGTCATAGACGAAAGCATCATCAACAGAATACAAGAGATTGAAGAGAGAATCTCAGGGGCAGAAGATTCCATAGAAAACATTGACACAATAGTCAAAGAAAATACAAAAAGCAAAAAGCTTCTAACACAAAACATCCAGGAAATCCAGGACACAATGAGAAGATCAAACCAAAGGATAATATGTATAGAAGAGAGCAAAGATTCCCAACTTAAAAGGCCAGTAAATATATTCAACAAAATTATAGAAGAAAACTTCCCTAACCTAAAGAAAGAGATGCCCATAAACATACAAGAAGCCAACAGAACTGCAAATAGATTGGACCAGTAAAGAAATTCCTCCCATTACATTAAAGTCAAAACACCAAATGCACAAAGAAAGAATACTAAAAACAGTAAGGGAAAAAGGTCAAGTAGCATATAAAGGCAGACCTATCAGAATTACACCAGACTTCTCAACAGAGACTATGAAAGCTAGAAAATCCTGGACAGATGTCATACAGATCCTAAGAGAACACAAATGCCAGCCCAGGCTACTATATCCAGCAAAACTCTCCATTACCATAGATGGAGAAACCAAGATATTCTATTACAAAACCAAATTTATACAATATCTTTCTACGAATCCAGTCCTACAAAGGATAATAGATCAAACACTCCAACACAAGGAGGAAAACTACACCCTAGAAAAAGTAAGAAAGTAATCTTCTTGTAATGAACCCAAAAGATAGCCTAATAACATAATTCCACCTCTAACAACAAAAATAACAGGAAACAACAATCACTATTCTGTAATATCTCTTAACCTCAACGGACTCAATTCCCCAATAAAAAGACATAGACTAACAGAATGGATACGTAAAGAGGACCCAGCATTTTGCTGCATATAGGAAACACACCTCAGTGACAAAGACAGACACTACCTCACAGTAAAAGGCTGGAAAAAAGTTTTCCAAGCAAATGGTCCACAGAAACAAGCTGGAGTTGCCATTATAATATCAAATAAAATTTACTTTCAACCAAAAGGTATCAAAAAAGATAAGGAAGAACACTTCATACTCATCAAAGGAAAAAAATCTGCCAAATCGAACTCTCAATTCTGAACATCTATGCTCCAAATGCAAGAGCACCCACATTCGTAAAAGAAACTTTCCTAAGGCTCAAGGCTACATTGTACCTCACACAATAATAGTGGGAGATTTCAACACCACACTCTTATCAATGAACAAATCATGGAAACAGAAATTAAACAGAGACACAGAGAAACTAACAGAAGTTATGAACCAAATGGATTTAACAGATATCTGTAGAACATTTCATCCTAAAACAACTACTCATGGTACCTTCTCCAAAATTGACCATATAATCAGTCACAAAACAGACCTCAACAGATATAAGAAGACAGAAATAATCCCATGCATCCTATCAGATCACCATGGACTGGTCTTCAATAACAACAAAAACAAGAGAAAGCCCACATGACAACTTGATCATGGAAGAAATAAAGAAAGAAATTAAAGACTTTTTAGAATTTAATGAAAATGAAGGCACAACATACCCAAACTTATGGAACACAATGAAAGCAGTGCTAAGAGGAAAACTCATAGTTCAGAGTATCTCCAAAAAGAAACTGGAAAGAGCATAACCTACTAGTTTGACAGCACACCTAAAAGCTCTAGAACAAAAAGAAGCAAATACACTCAAGAGGAGTAGATGGCAGGAAATAATAAAACTCAGGGCTGAAATCAACCAAGTAGAAACAAAAAGAACTATACAAAGAATCAACAAAACCAGGAGCTGGTCTTTGAAAAAAATCAACAAGATAGACAAACCCTTAGCCAGACTAACCACAGGGCACAGAGAGTGTATCCAAATTAACAAAATAAGAAATTAAGAAGGGAGACATAACAACAGAAACTAAGGAAATACAAAAAATCATCAGCTCCTACTACAAAAGCCTATACTCAACAAAACTGGAAAATCTGGAGGAAATGGACAATTTTCTAGACAAATACCAAGTATCAAAGTTAAATCAGGGTCAGATAAACCATCTAAATAGTCCCATATCCCCTACCTAAAGAAATAGAAGCAGTCATTAAAAGTCTCCTGACCAAAGAAAGCCCAGGACCAGATAGGTTTAGTGCAGAATTCTATCAGACCTTCAAAGAAGACCTAATACCAATACTCTTCAAACTATTCCACAAAGTAGAAACAGAAAGAAACACAACCCAATTCCTTTTATGAAGCCACAATTATGCTTATACCTAAACCACGCAAAGACCCTACAAAGAAAGAGAACTTCAGACTAATTTCCCTCATGAATATCAATGCAAAAATACTCAATAAAATTCTTACAAGCCAAATTTAAGAACACATCAAAATGATCATCCATCATGATCAAGTAGGCTTCATCCCAGGGATGCAAGGATGGTTCAACATACAGAAATCTATCAATGTAATCCACTATATAAACAAACTTAAAGGAAAAAGAAAACCACATGATAATCTTATTAGATGCTGAGAAAGCATTTAACAAAATTCAACAACCCCTCATGATAAAAGTCTTAGAAAGATGAGGAATTCAAGGCCCAAACCTAAACATAGTAAAAGCCATATACGGCAAACCAATAGCCAACATGAAACTAAATGGAGAGAAACTTGAAGCAATCCCACTAAAATCAGGGACTACACAAGGCTGCCCACTCTCTCCCTACTTATTCAATATAGTACTCGAAGTCCTAGCCAGAGCAATCAGACAACAAAAGGAGATCAAAGGGATACAGATTGGAAAGGAAGAAGTCAAAATATCACTATTTGCAGATGATATGATAATATACTTATGTGACCCCAAAAATTCCACCACAGAACTCCTAAATCTGATAAACAACTTCAGCAAAGCAGCTGGATATAAAATTAACTCAAACAAATCAGTAGCCTTCCTCTACTCAAAGGATAAACATGCTGAGAAAGAAATTAGGGAAATGACACCCTTCACAATAGTCCCAAATAATATAAAATACCTCGGTGTGACTTTAACCAAGCAAGTGAAAGATCTGTATGACAAGAACTTCAAGTCTCTAAAGAAAGAAATTGAAGATCTCAGAAGATGGAAAGATCTCCCATGCTCATGGATTGGCAGGATTAATATAGATTGTGCAAAGCAATCTAGAGATTCAATGCAATCCCCATCAAAATCCCAACTCAATTCTTCACAGAGTTAGAGAGAGCAATTTGCAAATTCATTTGGAATAACAAATAACAGGATAGTGAAAACTATTCTCAACAATAAAAGAACTTCTGGGGGAATCACCATCCCTGAACTCATATTGTATTACAGAGTAATCATGATAAAAACTGCATGATAATGGTTCAGAGACAGGCAGGTAGATCAATGCAATAGAATGAACTCACACAGCTATGGTCACTTGATTTTTGACAAAAGAGCTAAAACCATTCAATGGGGAAAAAATAACATTTTCAATAAATGGTGCTGGTACAACTGGAGGTCAGCATGTAGAAGAATGATCCATTCTTATTGCCCTGAACAAAGCTTAAGTCCAAGTGGATCAAGGACCTCCACATCAAACCAGATACACTCAAACGAATAGAAGAGAAAGTGGGGAGAACCTTGAGCACATAGTCAGAGGGGAAATTTTCCTAAACAGAACACCAGTGGCTTATGCTCTAAGATCAAACTTGACAAATGGGACCTCATAAAATTGCAAAGCTTCTGTAAGGCAAAGGACATTGTCAATAGGACAAAACAGCAACCAACAGATTGGGAAAAGATCTTTACCAATCCTACATCCAATAGAGGGCTAATATCTAAAAAGACACAGTTGTGACAGAGAATATGCATATTTCTCCTAGTTTCAATTCCAAAATTAAAGTGTGTGTGTGTGAGTGTGTGTGTGTGTGTGTGTGTGTGTGTGTGTGTGTGTGTGTGTGAGAGAGAGAGAGAGAGAGAGAGAGAGAGAGAGAGAATATCTGGGAATTCAACTTTCTATGTACTGAATTATCAAGAACCATTTTTTTACATTACAGAAGAATCCACTGTGTTCATCCTTTGGGACCATGAGGGGACTTGCCATCTGTGCAGGAGGAACTTGATGTGAGGCATCACTGAATGCATCTCTTACAATGACCCAGCTAGAATAAGTCTTTTTTTTTTTTTTGGAGTTGGTTTTTTTTTTTTTTTCTATCGTAACCTGAAATTTTTCCCTTTTTTCTTTTACTTAGAGCTATTTCAGACCATTCTATCATAGTGTTCTTTCATATGTAAACTCTATTACTGTGCATTAAGTATGCTTTAAAAACAAAACAAAACATCTTCCACCGTTGAAGACAGTACTTACGTGTGTCCTTCAGCTCGAAGCTGAGCTGGTGCCTAATGGGAAGCTCTGCCCCTACTGACCAGTGTTCGTGGTAACGGAAAGTCTTCTGCACACCACCAGAGAAGGTAACTGCCAACCCAGCTGCAAACCCTGAGATCTACACTGCCTCAAAGTATGCAGTGTAATCGTGAGGCAAAGGCTGTGGGAGTAACCCAACTCTGACTGAGTTTAAAATCCATCCCACGAAACGGGACCCACGCCTGACACTGCTCACGTGGCCAAAAGCCAGCGCCTGGAAAGGTCACAGGCCTAAGGAAAAAATCAAGTGCTACTGTGACTTCTTCACACACAACAGGGCTGGTACATACGTATATGAATTTGCAGGGACTGTGGCAGCATGCAGAGAGCCTGCCCAAGTTCAAGCCAGATGGGCTGTCAATGATGAGAGTGATAAGTGGACGGGGGCATCCCCCACCCCCCACCCCATCCAAGAAGCTATCTGCAACTGATGCCCACTTGCAAAAATATATATATAATTTTTTTCCAATGGAGTCTCCCTGGGTATACTTACTTATGACCCACGTCCAGGAGACAATGCCAGCACAAAATAATATTTTTTTATTAATGATATTTTGTTGATTTTTTTCTTTCATACTGCTTTGTTTAGGCTTTCTTTTCCTTATATATTTGGGGGCTGTGTTTGGGCTTTTTGTTTGTGTTTTAGGGGGAGAAGAAGGAGGATATGGAATTGGTTGGATGGGGAGATAGAGAGGATCTGTGAGGAGTTGAGGGAGAGGAAAAGAACAATCAAAATATATAATATGACAATTGTTTTCTATAAAATCTCCTTGTCGGGCCAAGGCCCAGTCTGGATGTAATGATAAAAGCCTGCTTCTGGACATGTGGCCCAGTGAGCAGAGCAGGCTCTGGCTTCACTTGGGAATCTTGTTCTGCTTTTATCCTATTTGCAGTGCTGAGGATTGAACCCAGTCCCTTGACCATGTGGGGCAAGTACCCTACCCTAGACCTTTCTCATTTTTGTCTAATAGATTTATTTATTATATATAAGTACACTGTAGCTGTCTTCAGACACACCAGAAGAGGGCATCAGATCTCATTACAGATGGTTGTGAGCCACCATGTGGCTGCTGGGATTTGAACTCAGGACCTCTGGAAGAACAGTCCATGCTCTTAACCGCTGAGCCATCTCTCCAGCCCAACTTTTTTTGCTTTTGAGACAGGGTCTTGCTCTATAGCCCAAGCCCTGCCTCTGCTTACTGAGTAGCTAAGAACATAGGCCTGGGTTGTCAGACTTGACTGCAATTTGTTTTGGGGGATTTTGTTTGCTCTGTGTTTTTTTGTTTGGTTCGTTAGTTTTAGTTTGGGCCTCCACCTTTTGGTAATCCTCCTGTCTTTGTGTCCAAGTATACCGGCATATGCCACCACACCCTGCAGGAATGCGTGATTTTAAAGACTCTGTTCACATTTTATATGGACGACAGAATGTTACCAAGTGTTAAAACTTTACCTATGCGTGTACCATGGCAATGTGTACAGAGGTCAAAGGCCAACCTGTGGGTTTCATTCTCTCATTCTACAATGTGTGCTTTGGGGCTCACACCTTTACCTGCTGAGCCACTCGTGTGTGTGTGTGTGTGTTTGTTTGTTTGTTTGTTTGTTTTGGTACTTGTCTGCCCAGATGAGAAGGCCAGTCTAACTGCTCCAGTAGGGCTCCCCCAGTCTGCTGCAGGATATTTGATCACACTGTGAACTCCGACATTGTGTTATTTACTGAAGAAGAAAAAAAAACAAAAAACAAACAAACAAACAAAAACCTGTTTCTAGCTGTGGTGTGGCTCAGCCCTTAGCATACACCTTTAATCCCAAACATGAAGGTAAAGGTAGTTTATACAAGAAAGTATCCATGTTTGAAAGTGAGTGAGAGGCAAGTGACAAATCAGAGAAAGACTTGACAGAATGGGATATGCCCAACTCTCGTGAGAACAGAGAGGAGAGGGAAGCTACTTCAAGGAGCAGTGCAGAGAGGGAAGAGACAGTCTAACTGGGACGGTGACACAGAGACAGGTTGCAGGGAGAAAACGAGCTAGACACAAGTGAAGACAGAGGGAGCCAGGGAATGAGAAGGGGCCAGAAAAGTAGAACAGATCGCCACAGTTCACATAAGGCAAAGCAAAGAATCCAAGAGAGGCTGACAGAGAGAGAAGCCAGACTGAATCAGTCATCTTAGAGAAAACTTTGAACAAGAACCCCTGAGTTGAACCAGCCAACAAGAATTCAGAACGAGCTAGAAAGAGTGGACTTATTCAGCATTACGTCTCAGACGCTGAAACATCCGGGGCCTAGATAAGATCGTACAGAGACCGGAAGTTTCCAGGACTAGACCTAGGTTAGCATATGGAGGCAGTAACCCTTGGGGAGGACAGTTACACCAGGCAAATAAAAGTCCCTTCTACACCAGTCATTCTCCTCGATAATGTGATTTGGCAGTGCTACCTCTGCTCGCTCTCATATTGAGGCTACTTCGTCATACCTGCTGGATGCTGTGGCTTCCTGCTTTGATGATGGTCTGCAACCTATCTGCTATGCACTGTCACAGATCACTCTCTCTACCGCGCAGACCAAAACCAAGACAAACAACCAAGAAAAACACGGCTAACAAGGCTCCCGGCTGCCTTGTGGCCCCAGCCCTTCAGCTCTGTCCCGGCAGTCTGTGTTCTGGATCGTACCAAGACGTCTGCAATTCCTGATCCTTCTGCAGTTAGCCCACATATCTGCAGGCTCTGAACAAATGCTACCAGAGGCCTTTCTGATCACCCTTTTCAACCAGAGAGTCCTGTCATCCCGAATACTATTCTTTTCTCTTACACATAGTACGTGTATAAATTAAACGCACGTTTCCGTGTGTCTATAGCATGTACAGTTCATATCCTATTACGCAGCCTAACATGATATATCATGTACACATTACATGCACACTCTGCTTACTATCTGGGACTCTCACAAATGTAAGCTCCAGTGGTCAAACTTCATTTACCGCTGAATCTACAGAGTTAAAAAAAAAAGTGTCAACACAGAATCCCCAAAATCTAGCAGGAAAAAAAAAAAGTGTTTACTGTAAAGGTGAATGTTGAATGATCTTTTATCTGTGACCCTGACACCTTTCCCAGCGTGTGGCTCGTAATATCCATTTAATGAATACTTAAGTTATGAGGAAAAGATCGGAATGTACGTGATCAAGAATCGAAACTACAATCTGAAGTTAACACTGGGATTGTTGTTCCTTCCCCGCGATGTGGAAGAGACTCCCAAGAGGCAAGCAGAGGCCCTGGAGTCGGTAGCAATCGCTGCTAATCCTGGACAAGCTCTCCTCCTTCCCGGGACTTCTTTTCCTAAGCTCCTGATCTGTCCTCAATACTGTCCAACACTGAGAACCTGGGGATAAAAAAAAAATATCACTACTATGAAGCTTTTCTTTGAAACCCCATTTTGATTGGAACGAGGCCAAGGACAGCAGCGACCGGTTGCCAGGCAATGCGGGCTGGAGGCGGGGCAGCGTGAGGGGCGGGATCTGGAGGCAGAAGGAGTTCGGATAGGAGCGGTTACCTTGCCCGCTTGGGTGGCGGCCGCCAAGCACGGGTGAGTCCCGTCGTAGCGCCCTATGGCCACCATGCGGGGGCTGATTTTGTGGCGCAGTTTCAGGGTGAACACAGGCAGCAGCATGATGGCGCCAGCTAGGGGCGGAAGACAGACTCCCCACGCAGGCGCAAGGTTGGCAGCTTGGCAGGCCGGTTGCCTAGCAGCGGATAAAGCGTGCGAGGTAAATACACCCGGAACTCCGGAACGCCTCAGGCCGGGCGCCGCAAGCGCGGGCTGGAGCGCGACCTGCGTCGCCAACTCTCTCTACGCCTGCGCGAACCCGCCCAGCTACAGAGCTACGTAGGTCTCAACTAGCTCCTGCGACTGCGCAGTGGCGTCTTGCCTGGTTGGGGCGCGCTCCTTGTTGTTTCTCAGGCTGCTGCTGTCAATTAGTGTTCGATGCATCTCTACCTTGGCGTCTAGGGTGGTGATTCTGAGCCAGTACCTCCCCGGGATTCTCTGTATCATGTCAGCCAAGCTGCACCCCCGTACACCACACACTATGTCACCCACTCATTCGTTCAAGAACTAAAGCTTTAGCCGGTCTATAGATGAGTGATGCCAAGCCTGATGACCCGAGTTCGAAGCAGAAAACCAGCTCTAAGGGCATGCACACGCACGATTAAAAAAAAAATTTAATATTAAAAAAAAATACCTAACTAACCTTAAAGTGTCTACTATGTCCCTTGCTTTAGCTGTTATGCCCAGGCAAACAACAATAGTAACCTGAAAATAACAATCCCCACAAAATAAAAATAAAGAGTTTTCAGTTTGTATGTAAATAGTTTAAGCAGTAAATGTAGGGCAAGAGAGAGAGACGCAAAGTCGAGGGGCATGGGAAGGGAAAGAGTACTTCTCTCCCAAGCCCAGTTAAGTCCATCCGCTGAGTCAGCACAGTTAGCATTTTTATGAAAGTTGCCCGGACAACACGCCCTTTATATAAAGAGACGTCAGCGAAGAACGTTGAAAAAGCGGTGAATCCTGCTTAAGTGCTTTTGCCTTTCCAGCTGTAAACTTGCGATTTGCTAGGGACCTCAGAAGAACCCCTACTGAAATGACGTGATTTAACCCTTTACATCCTTGTGACCCATGGCTTTATCTCACCAAATTGCAAACTCCACTCAAAGCACCGCTTAAAGTCACCTTATAATCTCACTCATCAAAAAGAGGGGAAAGAAGGAAGAGTAAACATGATGGGGGGACAAGAAGGATAGAGGAAAGGAGCTAGCCCAGGAGAAGGACCAGCCACACTGAGTATGTAGGAAAATGTCATAAAAGACCGGCTACTTTGTAAGCTAATTTTCAAAGTAAAACAAAAGAGAGAAAGAAGGTGGAGGTGCAGCCCACTGAGGTGTAATGAGAGCTACTAAGCAGTCTATATGGCTGATAAGATACTTAAGTGGGCCATTCCTTTTTGAACCCCACATCCAAGCTCTTGGCTGTGAATTATTCTTTCCCTGAGCACCTATCCCCTCTATTAAACTACTCCCTAACCCTCCCCGCTATACTTACATCTGTGATTATATTTATTATGTATGGTATATGGTGTGTGTGTGTGTGTGTGTGTGTAAAACCAACACCATGTGTTCTAGGGACTCATGTCACCAGCCATGTGTTTTTAACCTGCTGAGCTATCTTGATGACCAAAATCTCAGTCAACTTCAACTCCGCCCCAAACTGTCTGGCCCTGGAATTCTTTGCTGCAATGAAATCAAGAATCCTGTTGTCGCTTGAGTAGAGGCCTCTGGAAAGAAGTCCCCAGGGAGTGCAGGTGGCAGAGTGAAGCTGTATCTCTGGCCCACACCTCACTGCTAGTAGCAAAGGGTAGCCTTATTTGGAGAGCAGTCTGTAAGGACTTAAGTTAAAGAGCTTGAAATGAGGTCATGATGGACTGGAGCGGCCCCTACATCTAACGATATGTATCCCTTTAAGAGGGAGAGAAGACAGAAAACGCCCTGAGCACCAACTGAAGTTGCTACTCTAAACTGAAGAGTGCCCAAGGGCTCCCAAAGCTTGGACTTCTTCCCTAGAACATTCAGAGGAAACAGTCTCCTATCAACATCGTCATTTCAGACTTCTAGCTACGGACATGTGTGGGAATAATCTTGTTTTTAAGCCATGAAAGTTTGAGAACAGAGGACTGCCTGTGAAGTACATGTATATATTTCTAAATACAAATATACCAAATTAAAATGTTGCAACCAACCATTCATTCTGCACATATTTTTAAGAGCCTACTGTATGACAGTCTTCCAGAGAATAGAGAGCAGTAGCAGACAAATCTCTCCTCTCCCAGAACTGACAGTCAGAGAGAACAAGAAATGCATAGCCGTTAGGGTGTGCCCCTTAGGGAAGGTGAGAAGAGTTGACGAAGGGTAAGGGAAACCATGCTTACTAAGGTGGTAACAAATTCCTGAGGAAAATGACTTTCAAGCAAAGACTTAAAGTAAGTAAAGAAGCCAGCTTCCGGGGAGAAGGTTTCCAGTATGTGGAAGTGCTAAAGCTAGGGGGGGCTCATTCTAGCTGCCTTCTGGAATAGGCATTCACCAATGACAAATGAGATGAGCAGCCACTGCCTTAGGAGACTGGGGAGCAGACACTGGGGGAGGGGGAATCAGGAGGACGTCAGCCTAGATGATAGGTTGACAGCTGCTAGGAGCAAAAGAATAGCTGGAAGGCACTGCAGTGAGTACTGGGTGCGTGAGCCTACACTCCCCTTGATGTTTGCATTTTGTAATGTTAGGCATCATTTTTTCCAAGTCTCTTGATATTGCTGCGGCTAATTGCAATCTCCTTTAGGGATAATGTCAAAAGATTCATTCTTAGTGGTTTGATGAAATCCAAGACCCAAGCCATGGCCCTCCCAGACTAATAGCCCATGCTTCTGAGCTCCACCGGAGGCCCCTACGTATAACGATATGTATCCCTTTCACTTTCCTACACCATCCCTACTCCCTGTAGATCACCTGCAGACTCCCAAAGGCCAGGAGCATCTTCCTCACTGGCCAGCTAATGGCAACTGCCCTGGATCTGTTCTTCCAAATCAACACTTACTTCATCTTACGTAATCCTTTCTTGTTAGCTCAAGGGCTATACTTCCACAAAGCTCCCGTGTCACTGAAGTCACTGATCCATGTTAATTTCTGACTTGAGTTTGATAGGTCAACCCTGCCGGGAACAACTTGAAAAGAACAGCTCTCCAGCAGACATTTATTGATGGTCTGCTTGTTCTGGACAGGGATATATTGGCAAGCAAGGAAGGTATAACCTGTCCCCTATGAATGGTAAATCCTATGGGATTTGGGGAATAGCAAACATTAAACACGAAGACAAATAAAGTCATTTTATCTGACTGTAAGGCTGATTGATGAGCTGGGACTTGGGAAAAGCCCCTCAGAACAAGTGACATTAGGACTGAAAGCTTATAATAGAAAAGTGGCAACTCTGAGAGGCTGTAACAGAAGGTCATTCCAGATAGAGGGGACGGCACAAACAAGAAGCCAGGATGAGCAAGGTTAAGGATATGACTGGAGCCCACTGTGTGAGACTGGGAGATGTTAGCCAGGCCATGATGCACTTATGGGCTACACCAAGCTTGAGACGTCTTCCTTATTGTTCAGACAAGCCCAAGCCTACTAAATTTCCATGCAAGTCTGGGATTGGACACCATCCACTTGGTCAAGCCAAACTTCATCTGTGCACTGCCTTGGTAGTCAGTGACTTTGTAATTGCTCTTCCTAACAGGACATTAAAATCCTCAGCAAACACACTACTAACAATTTATTGAACATTATCTGAGAGCCATCCTAAGTACTTTGTGTGGATCACTTGACTTAATACCCAGTGATGTAGGTATTGTTATCCTGTTTCACAAATGACAAAAGTCTTTCCATTGTCACCATGTCTCTTTATACATCTCCAGTTGGTTCCAGATTTCCAACCACAGTCTGAGATCTCTGACTGATTACAGGAGATCTTCAAAGCTGGACCTCTAGTCTCTGTAGCCTCAGTTTTTGTCTCTTGCTTCAAACTTCATCCCTCCCCTTGCTGTTTCAAACATCTCTGCCCATAACACGTCTCTGCCTGGAATGTCTTTCCTCGCATCCAAAACCCATCTCTAGGACTCCAGTTGAATATCACCAGAGAGTCCTGATCACCTTGGTCATTGCCATTCACACTTTGTGGCTGCATCGGATCTCCAGCAGTTATGCCCTTTGCCAGGTTAAAGGTGTCTGAGTTTCTGGAACGGTTCTCATTGAGATCAGCAATGATCAGCCAGGAAGATAGGCAGGATACCGCTTTCCCTGCCAAGCACCTAGTCAGGTAGAGAACTTAGAGGCTTTCCTCCAAAGAGAAAGCGGACTCTCCTCAAGTCCTCTCGGCCTTTTGTAACTCCTTCAAGAATCAGTGGCTCTTCCAAGGAGATGCTTGTCACCCCAAGTCAATGACAGCCCTGGACTGGAGGTCCTAGGATTTTCACAGTAAACAGAGTGACATTGGGTTGTAAGGGAGGCAAAGCTAGATAGAAAATCAGCCCGTGAACCTCAGCAGCTGCAGACCTTATATTCATTCCTCCACCAGCCACCAGTGGAGACTTTGAGCCTGTTATTTTGTCCTAATACTCTTTCATTTCTTTGAGACAGGGTCTCACCATGTAGGTCTAAATGTTCTGAAACTCATTACGTAGACCATGATGGCCTCAAACTCACAGACACCTGCCTGCCTCTGCCTCCCAAGTGCTCTGATTAAAAGCCTGTGCCACTAAGGCTGGCTCTAATCTTCACCCTTATTGACCCCTCTCTGTTTTGTTTTGGTTTGGTTTGGTTTTGGGGTTTTTTTGTTTTTGGTCCGGAGCTGGGGACCAAACCCAGGGCCTTGCGCTTGCTAGTCAAGCGCTCTACCACTGAGCTAAATCCCCAACCCAACCCCTACCCCCCTCTCTGTTTTATCAAGTGCTGGCACACACTATTAAGTCACTGACACGGCCTCTCTTGAAGGGAGGCACCGGCATCATCCCAGGTCACACAGGAAGACATTGAGTCTTGGAGTCTTTGTGATACAAGCCAAAGCCACGCAGCTGTAGAGCCACACAGCTGTAGAGCCATGCAGCTGTAGAGCCACGCAGCTGTAGAGCCACACAGCTGTAGAGCCACGCAGCTGTAGAGCCACACAGCTGTAGAGCCACGCAGCTGTAGAGCCACGCAGCTGTAGAGCCACACAGCTGTAGAGCCACACAGCTGTAGAGCCATTACAGCAAACCCAAGCAGAAAGGCTCCAGAGCCTGCAAGAGCCTAAGGCCACACATGCAGACTCCAGCTATGAACTTTACCATGTACCAGTGTTGTCATCTAGAAAAAAGAGGATGGGTAACAGTGTCATGTGTATGGGGTGTCACAAGACTCAGATGAACTAATAGAGCTTGTCCTGAATAGTTTTGTTTGTTTGTTTGTTTTTGTCGACTCGACACAAGCTAGAATCATCTGGGAAGACAGAACCTCAGTTGAGAAATCGTCTCCATCAAATTGGCTGGTAGGCAAGCCTATTGGGGCATCTTCTTGATTAATGATCAATGTGTGGAGGTTCAGCCGGCTGTGGGCGGTGCCACACCTGGGCAGATGGTCAGGGTTGTATAAAGAGCCGTAGAGAGCAAGCTAGTGAGCTGCACTCCTCTGTGGTTCCTGTCTCTGCTGCTACCTGAGCTTCTGCCCCTGACTTCCCTCAATGATGCACTCTAGTCAGGTGACCCTGTACAGCACATGAAGCCATGAGAGCAAGCCAGTAAGAAGCATTCTTCCATGGCCTCTGCTTCACTGTCTGCTTCCGGGTTCCTTCCTTGAGTTCCTCCTCAATGGACTATACCAGCCAAGAGTCCATATAAACCAAAGAGACTCTTTCCTCCCCAAAATGGTTTTGGTCACAGTCTTTATCACAGCAAAGAAAGCAAACTGAAACAGTGCTTAAGCCAATGTCTGGTGCTTAATGGGGGCTCCAGAGTTACTAATATTCTACCTAAGAGCCTGAGCTATCTGGGACTGGTCGGGGTGTCCATGGCGATGAATGCGGCATCTCCTCTCTTTTCTGTCTTTAGCAGATGATGTTGTTCCACTCTTCAGCCCTGGGTTAGGAAAGCCGTTCTAAGCTAGTCAGGTTCTACTTGACTAGACCAGGACCAAAACATTAGCTCTTGACTAATGGGAAAGGGTAGGCAGTGCCAGCTTCTGGTCCTCGCCTTGAGTTTTCAGAGCATCACCACTAGAGGGTGTGTGTGTGTAAAAAGCAGATGGGATTCCGGCTAGGAGGCAGGGGAAGAACTCCAGCAAGACAGGGTGCTTCCAACAGTAGCAAAGCTTACTTCCCAAGGCCTGATGGGGACTGGAGAAAAATGCTGAAATTCATAGAGGAGTGCATTCCAAACAAGGCCAGCTGGAGAAAGCCTGCTATTTTTGCTTTGGTCTTTGAGATAGGATCTTACTATATAGTCCAGCTGGCCTTGAACTCATGGCAACTCTCTTGCCTCTGTTTCCCCTTGACATAATGGAGATAGAAGCCATCTGGGAATAGTCCGTGCCTCTTCCTACTACCATCTCACATATCCTGTGTGTAAAGACGCTCTAGGTGTCCCCAAAATCTCCAGATGAGTGGCCATGGGGATCTCTCCGAGATTTATGTTTGGAAAGAGCCCAGGAGGCCACTGGAGTAGAACAGATTACCCAGAACCAATCACTGTGGGCTGTCCTACCTTCGCTTCAGGAGCAGCCCTCACAGGTGTTCCAGCCCTCAGTCTCCTTTTCTAGAAGCGACTGGCCTCAAACTCCCAGCAATTCTGCCTCTGTTTTTGTTCACTTGTTTGTTTGTTTTTAAGGTTTATTTATTTTATGTATGAGGTCTCTATCTGTATCTACGCCTGTAGGACAGAAGAGGGCATCAGATCACGTTATAGATGGTGGTGAGCCACCGTGTGGTTGGTTGCTAGGAGCTGAACTCAGCAGCCATTGCTCTTAACTGCTGAGTCATCTCTCCAGCCCCCCCCGCCCCCCCCTGCTTCCGGATTGATGGGATTACAGATACTCACCACCACATCTGGCCATCAGTCACGTGACACTGTTGAACACATCCTCAGTTAGTCGGTGACTAGCGAGTTCCCGATTAAAAAAGACCTCAGGAAAATCAAAGAAAATAATTGGCCTGCCAGGATTCAGTATCTTAACGTCTTTGCCAAACAATTTGCTCAAAGAAAACACCTGTCTGAGGCATTTTTAGATGTTTTACTTTACCGTTCATGTATATGTGTAGAATGTATGCGGCGTTCTTCATGTACAGCTCTGGGGAGTTGAGAACCAACTCTCTCCTCTCTACAATGGCTCTTAGCTTTTCAGGCTTGAAAGAAGTGTTCTACTCACCCGAGTCATCTCTCTGCCCCCCCCCACAAGCCTGTTTGTTTGTTTGTTGTTTGTTTGTTTTTCTTGTTGGCATTGTTCTTATTCTCCCCGGTTGTCTCCAGTTTTGGTATAAGTTTCTGGTTTTGAACTCGTATGTAGTTTTCATAAGTTGTGATTTTTTTTTTTTTTAAAAACATCCATGAACCCAGGCTCCTTAATCTTTTCGTCGGATCAGTGAAAAAGCTGGCAAGAACACAGTAGTAGGCCGTACTGACAAGAAGTTATGGCCATACCCACCTGACAGTGACAAATCTGCTCTGAAGGAACAGTCAAAAGCTGGAGAGCATGGAGTGACTTCGTAGTCATCCAAGGCCAAGGTGGGATCCTGTGAGTCTGGCATCATGAGGCGAGGAACCGGCTTCTGGCCCACCCTCCCAGCAGGTGCAGATCAAAGTAGACTGCTGGGATCTGTTCCAGTTTCCAAGGAGTGTGCTCCTTGGGAGCCCCTGGAGCCATCCCTGGGTGTGACCAGCATCAGACGCTGGCGAAGGCCTGACTCAGCTTTAATAACTACCCATTTGGTGGGGGAAGCCAATTCTTGGGCACTCGAGGAAGGCCCAAGTCATCCTGCATTGGTCTAAATTCATATAGCTTTGCAGATCTGAGTGCCATGTCTTCAGGGGACACAGAGGGATAAAAGACATTTCAAGTTCCATTTCTATACCCACACGATCCACAAGTAGAAGGGACCAGAAAGATTCCCTGCCCACGGCAGGAACCAAAACCCAGCCTTTGCGTCAATCTCTCCAGGGACAATAGTTCACAGTTCTTTGAACTATAAATAGTTCTTAAGGCCCCTACTTACAGTGACCCATATACTGATCTCTTTATGGAAGTAGAGGGTTGATTCCAGCACTCCTCCATGTCAGCCCTTTATTAGAAAGTGTATCACCGGGGGTTGGGGATTTAGCTCAGTGGTAGAGCGCTTGCCTAGCAAGCCCAAGGCCCTGGGTTCGGTCCCCAGCTCCGAAAAAAAGAAAAGAAAAGAAAAAAAAGAAAGTGTGTCACCCTAAGTATCCCCCATGCTGGACACCAGTGAGTGGCTCCTTCCACAGGTCCCAGGGAAATGTGTGTCTAGTTTCTTTACTAAGGTGGCCACACGTTACCATGACTTCATTTTTAAAACTTTAAGATTGCATTCTGGCTTATTTGTGTGTGCATGTGTGTGCACATACGCCAGGGCACACGTGTGGCCATTAGAGGACAACTTGCAGAAGCCTGGTTATCCCTTCTACTGTGTGAGTCCCAGGGTTTGAACTTAAATTGCCAGTCTTGGCAACAGGTGCCTCAGACTGCTAAGCCACCTGAATGGCACCAACTTACTTTTCTCTCTTTCTTTCTTTCTTTCTTTCTTTCTTTCTTTTTTCTTTCTTTCATATCTTTATTTCTTCCTTCCTTTCTTTATTCTCCTTCCTCCTTCCCTTTCTCCTTCTTCATTTTGAAACTTCACTTTATGTCTATGAATGTTTTGTCAGAGTGTATGTCCGAGCACAACATGGATGCCTTGTCCCTGCAGAGGCCAGAAGAGGATGTCAGATCTGCTGCTGGGACATAGACAGCTGTGAGATGCCATGTAGGTTCTGGGAATGGATGCCGGACCCTTCCTTCCAAGAACAAGTGCTTTCAAACACTGAGTTGTCCCTTCCATTCTCCATTGATCTGAACCAGCAGGCCATTCTTCAGTGACAGGGTCCTGAGGAGGAAGGCCTCAAGTATCAGAGATAAAGACGATAGAAAAGATGGGCTCAGAGGTTCTAACGCAAGCAAGATTTATTAAGAAGCACAGCACTGTTGGGGGTTATGGTACAGCATAATCAGAAGCCAGCGTACAACGGGACGAAGTCAGCAGGAAGCTAATCAGGCAATGTTGCACAAGGGGAACACAGGGTATCTCAAAGTCGTCACAGGCTGAGCAAGCCCACAGTGCCCTTGGGACTGATAACCATTGCTGCTTAGCGTGGGAAGAGTTGGGTTCTCAGAATCCGAAGCCCCAACTCCCCCAAGACGCTGGCCCCAGCCCACCCCTGGCTCTGCCAAGTATGTTCCTGACTTTAGAGACGGGACTGTGGTCATTCTCCATACATCATGACCTCAGAGAAAGCCTCGGGTCAGTCTAACCCCACACCCCATCTCTCTTCAGGGCTCCGTTCTGACAGGAACAGAACTCTAAAGCAGACTAGGCACGTTGTGTCTCTCCACCAGACGGACCCAAGAAGTTCCTTACTCCTGCCTCAGGTTTTCCAGATGTAACCCAGAGGTGAGAGCTGCTATAGGAATTCCCCCAGGAGAAACCCCAAGGAACAAAAGTTGATGCTTCTCTGTGTGTGTTGTGGTGTTAATTGCCTAGACCTGGGTCCATGGTAGCGGTGTCACTGCTGGACTCATAGGGAACAATCACTTGGGATTGGGGAGCAGCCAGATAAAGGCAGAGACTTGGGAGAACAATAAGGCAGGAGGAGGTCACAGCGGAAGCCGTGACAGCTTGTTATGAACTGAGCAGTCTTCTCTACACCTTAAAAAAGATGTGCTCACATCCTTCGCCCAAGTCAAGCCCCTCACAGTATAATCTGTTTGCAGAGAGTAAGTAAGTTAAAAGAAGTCTTTAGGTGACATAGACAAATCCTGGCATGACTAGCATCTTTATAAAAGAGAGAAGTGTGGACGCAAGCACAGATGCAGGAGAGAAAGCCATATGACAATGAAGGCAGGGCCGAGCACTGCATCTACAAGGCAAGCAGCGCACAGAACTACCAGGGAGAGCCACTGGAAGCTGGGGAGAGGCCTGGAATGGATTCTCTTTCGCAGTCCCCGGAAGGAACCAACCCCACCCACACTTTGGTTTGGGTCTTGTAGCCTCTAAAACTGGGGGAGAGTAGGCCTCTGTTGTTGAAGGTGCTCAGCCAGAGTGGTGTTCTGTTAGGGCAGGTGCAGGTGGACCAAGCCTAAGCAAAGAGAGAAGAAAAGTCTATCTAGGGACCTCGGGAAGGGCCCCTGGATGAAGCTGTATTCACAGGAGCTTGACCACAGCTGGGTGGGGTGGTCCCCAGCTGACAAAGCAGGAAGGAGGCTGAGGAAAACCCAACCCAACCCTCTCTCCTTGGACCTCTGGGGAAACCCAGTCCCAGGGAAGGCTGTGGCAAAGGGAAACTAAGATTCAGCTCTCTTGATTCGGGTGTGCTTCTGGGTGTCAGGGCATTTTTTTTCCTCCCGTCTATGATCCACACTCACCCCTCTGACATGGGGCCTTCTGAAAATATTTTGTTTACTGTTTGAATGGATGATCCTTTGATGTGTTCAATGAAAAGGTAAAAAGGTAGAGCAGATGAGGATGCAAGAAGGTTGGAACGCTTATGCTGCGGATGGTACTGGAAAGTGACAGAGCAGCTGAAGCGTGTGTGTGTGTGTGTGTGTGTGCGCGCGCACATGTGTGTGTGTATATTCCAAACTCAAAAGCAGAGACGTGGATCCATGCACCAGTATTCAGAACAACATTGGTCCCAACAGCCCAAAAGAGGAACAAGCCATGTCTACCCACAGATAAATAAACTTGTAAGCACACAATGGAATATTACATGGCCAAGAAAAGCAATGACATCTGGGCATATGCTACAATATATATGAATCTTGAGGACATTATGTTACCAGGAGGAAAAGGACAATTATGGTATGCTTCTTATGTATGGTATCTACTCTAATCGAATTCATGGAGACAGAGAAGTTCTCAATAGCTGGGGAATTCAGGATCATTGTTTGCTTGCTCTGCTTTTTGAGAAGGGATCTCATTATCCAGACCAAGCTGGGCCCCAAACTTGCAATCCTTCTGCCTCAGCCCTCCAAGATACATGCTTGGCTTGTAAGTAAAGGAATTAAAAGGATAAAATTAATGTTACACATATCTTACCAAAATTAAATTTAAAAGTGTGTCTTCTGAAAAGACATGTGCAACCTCTTTCCGTCCCATGGCTGCCAACCTTCAACCCCAGAGCACTGACTGACACCAGCTCTGGGCTCTCCTTCCACACAGGGCTGGTGATTACACTATGAACTGTCCTCTTCCTGTACACCTACCCTAACCTTTGTATGCTTCATAGGCAGAATCATGTCTTTTTTTTTCTTTGTTTTTATTTATTTATTATATATGAGTACACTGTAGATGTCTTCACACACACCAGAAGAGGGCATCTGATCTCATTATAGATAATTGTGAGCCACCATGCAGTTGCTGGGATTTGAACTCAGGACCTCTGGAAGAGCAGTCAGGTGCTCTTAACCGCTGAGCCACCTCTCCAGCCCCATAATTGTGTCTTTAAAAGCTGGCTTTTTTTTTTCATTTAGTATGCGCTTTGAAGAGCTTTGGACAGCATCCACATCTTCTTTCTTTCCCTCTATTGACTCACTGATTGATTGATTGATTGATTGATTGATTGACTGATTAATTGATTGGAGGTGGAGACGGGCCTTGACCTTGCAATCCTCCTGCCTGTGCTACCAGAAAGAAGTGTGATTCCAAGAGTATACACTGTGGCTGCCAGCATCCTCGTCGCTTACAAAGGGAGATTCCTGTACAAAGCATTCTATCCAGGAAACGTTAAGTAAACATTTGTAGATGGCAGCACTTGCATGTTAAGAAGGGTAGGGTCCTAACTTCAAAGAACAAAGCCTGCCAAATGGGTAACTGCCCAAGGAGAGAGTGAGCTAGGGATTCTCTAGTGTTCTCCATTGGAAGGACCAGCTTGTACGGAAGCTATACCTGGAGAAAGGCTTTTGCACCACATGTAGTGGCCCACATCTGCAATGTCAGTACTTGGTGGGCTGAGGCAGGAAGATTCTGAGTTTGAGGCCATCCTGGGCTGTAAACCAAGATCCTGTTGGGGGGCGGGATGGGGCGAGAGGCCTTTTCTAGATGCTGGTGAAATAGTAACCAATAGTTCTTCTCCTGGGGCAGCTAGTGTCCTAGGCATGCTGGGTATATTAACCGATTTAATCTTCACAGCAACTTGATGGCTGTCGGTGCTGGTGCTGTTATTGTCATTAATTAACCCCCATTTTACAGCCACAGCTCCTGGGCACATAGAAGCTATGTGCCTTACTTAAGATCTAGTGAATGACAGACCGAGCTTAAACCCACATAGTGAGGCTCTAGGGCACTTGTTCTCGCTCACTATGGCTTTCTTATTTGCTTGCCTCTGGGGTACACAGACATCTACTGAATTTCATGCCAGGCCCTGGGCTCCCTACCCAGAGGGGTATAATGATACCTAGGGCATAAGCCTCTGCCTCATGGAGTCCACAGCTACCGTGGGATTGTGATTTCACTGAATACAAAGCAGAAAAGGTATCAATAATGTTAAGGTACCAAGTGTTGATCTGCTACAGGGAGGAAGTGGTATGCAAGTGTGTGGAAGATCACTACACCCATCCACCCCGTCTTCCCCCTTCCCCCATTTCAAAGATTGACACAATGAACTGAGGCTTCCCAAGATGCATTAAGTAAAGGAGCTGGGACTCTTCCTCTTGCCTCTAACTCAGATCTGGGGCCTCACAAATGTGATGGACAGACAGATACTTAGCAGATGGGCCCAGAGGGTCTTCTGTGTGCCATCCCTCATGAAGAATCTGGGCTCTAGTAGGCTAGGTGGTGAACGCTGTCCTTGGCAGGGCTGCTCAAGCCAATTAATACGCCAAAAGCACTTTGAAGGTTAAATTGTCTATAAAAAGGTCTGGTTCCCACAGCTGCCAGCAGCGAGGCAGGGACAGCCTAGGGAGAGGGCCATGCCAATGATGGTATAGACTCTAAGCTGTGGGAATTTCTGAGCAGGGATGCTTGGGATGGAGGTTAAGCTCCACCCCTCTCCTCTGGTCCCAGAAGAGTCAACTTCAAGGCCAAACTTTATAAGTTCAGCATCAGTGATGGATGCTAATGCTGATGACGCTGAAACTAGGAGTTCCCCGACTGTGCTAGGAGTCACTTGGTCTCCTCAGTAAGCCAGCTCACTTTTAAAGTTATTCTTCCATTGAAAGTCGATTCTCTTCTCAGGCAATATATTCTGATTACGGTTTCCCCTCCTTCTACTCCTCCCAGTTCCTCTCCCACCTCCCCTCCAGATCCCCTCCCTTTGTCTCTCATTAAAATCTATTTTCAATTAGCTAAGTAATTAAGAGCACATGATTTTAAAGAGGATCTGGGTTTGGTTCCCAGTGCCACATGACAGCTCACACTATCTGTAACACCAGTCCCAAGAAGCCTCTTCTGCACTCCATAGGTAACTACACTCACACGGTGCACATACATGCGTGGTGCATATACGTGCGTGCAGGCAAGACATTCACCATTCACTAAAACTACTCATCCTAGGCACTAACCGTTGTGAAGTGTGCATGATACTCTCTTGCTTTTCCTTCTCATATGCGTTAAGGCCGTAAGGGATTTCCTTTTCTGTAGACAGTCTAAAAGCTCTGGTGAGCAGAGGATGCTGGACTGCACCTTACCTTCCTTCCTTCCTTCCTTCCTTCCTTCCTTCCTTCCTTCCTTCCTTCTCTCTTTTAAGATGGATTTGTTATTCATTCATTCATCTATTTAATGAATATGAGTACATTGTAGCTGTCTTCAGACAGACCCAGAAGACGTCGGTCCTGTTACAGATGGTCGTGAGCCACCGTGTGGTTGCTGGGAATTGAACTCAGGACCTCTGGAAGAGCGGCTGGTACTCTTAACCGCTGAGCCATCTCTCCAGCCCGAATTTTCCTTCTTCTTCTGTGTGCCTGGGCTTCAGTTTCCCCACAGCCAGGTTTCTTGTGGTCTTATCCACACCAATGAAAAGCTGACCAAGCCTGAGTGACACTGCTGCCCCTGCCTGTCCCTACACTTCCCATCTCTGCCCTATTTGCACTGCCTGTGACCGCAGTCTTCTCTCTGGAGCCTGCTCTGTCCCCCTCCACTGTATACAGCACATGACCACTCCCCCCACCCCACCCCCAGCACTTTTGTTTGTTTTGGACAGGGTCTTGGTATATAGCCCAAGCTTGCCTTGGATTCTCTGTAGAGTCCAGACTGGCCTTGAACTTGTGGCAGACCTCTTGAATGCCTTCACTACCCCATTGTGCCTTTCCAGCAACTTCTAAGTCCTCTTACTCTATGCCCTTGCCACCTTCTAACAAACCATACGCTCAACATGGTGATGGATTCCTTCCTCTTGCCCTCCCTCTGAATGTGAATTCTACAGGAGCACAGATACGCATCACTTTTGCTCACGACCATTCTCACCGGTGCATACTTCTCCCAGTTGATGCTACGCCTTCCAGACCCTTCATCTCCAGACATATAGACTTAATTCATTGAACCCCATTCCCATTATCACGGACATGTAGGCCTTTCCTAACGTCTTAAAAGCAAGACAGCATTTGAATATTCTGGTGCGGCTCATGTTTCGGGGAACCCATGTCTAAACACATCTGCTTCCCCAAAGCTGCCCCATGAGCATGTCTTTCATTTTTGGATCTCTGCTTATCATACTGATCATTGAAATGTTTTCTGGTTGTTACTTTAATTTGCATCTCTATTAGCATAAATGGAGATGAGTATCTCACTGGTTCTAACTGACATTTGCATTATTTTTTTTCCCTCCATGATTTTCCTGGACAGCACACAAACTCACCTTTCCCCTGGGGAACCCTTTAGTCCCTTGTCCCCAGCTGAGCCCTTTGTAGACCTGCACCTCTGCTGTATCTAGACCACCGTATGTCTTATCATGCCCAAGGCTTCCACTCTAATTGTTCAGTGCTGTGGACTGAACTCAGTGCCCCTTCCACCCCCACGTTTTAGGGAAGTGATCTACCTTTGAGGTATATCCCCAGCCCAGCTCAGCTCTTCTTCAGGTACCTCTAGCTATACTGCCAGAGGCCATCATTAACCCCAGCCGTTGCATCCAGGACTCCCTGTCCCTCCTGTCTGCCTGTCCCATCCCATGCCTGTCCCAAGACTGCGGCATGCCTGCCTGCCCACATCAAAAACAGAGAGAAACAAAAACAGAGCCTCTGCATTTCTCTCTTTGTTCAGAACAGAACAGTTCATTCTCCAGCAGGCCCCAAAGAGCCCTTTTGTGCTATATCCATTCCAGGAGGCCTTTCAGTGTTCTCTGGAAGAGAAAAGCATTGCAGGATGCTGGCATCCTAAGAACCTGGTTAATGAGCTGCAGGCGCCCTGGTCCCATTAGTAGGCTAGCAACGTGCACAGCCAAGCTCCAGCTCTTCCCACTCAGCTGGCTGTGATAGCCCTGTGTATGGCAGAGATAGGATTTCGCTTTTGCTCCTCTAGCATGGACAAGGGAAGCTCCATAGAACATTTTTTTCCTCCCTAATATTTGGCTGTCAGTCATCATCTTGACCATATTTTCATTATGCACAGAGCCCAGGCTTTGGACTTAGATAATGGGGAATCAAACCCTCATTCTGCAGGTGGATGATTTCTTTTCTTTTCTTATTTTTAGGTAGATTATCTCTTGACACTAGTATTCTTGTCCCAGATATGAACGTGCAAAGGACCCGCTTTTGCTGGAGTTGAGCATTTGCAAGTGCGATGCTGGCACCAGAATTAGAAATGATTGGCCAGGCTTCTTGTCTAAGGACAGAACACCAAGAAAATAACTGTGTGTGGTGGTGCATATATGTAATCCCAGAATTTGGGAAGTAGAAGGAAAAGGATGTGGAGTTCAAGGATAGCCTCGGCTATATAGTGAATTCGAGGCTAGCCTGGAGTCCATGAAACCCTGCCCCCCAAAAAAGACTAAGCTAAAACACACACACACACACACACACACACACACACACACACACAAACCAAGAACAAACCAAGAAGAAAACCTCTGAGCTGTGGAGTTCTGTAATCAAACCCAAATATTTCTTTCTGAGTTGCAGCTCAGAAACTTTTTTATTATCCTCAGATAAAACAGAACTCCTTTTTTTTTAAAGATTTATTTATTTATGTGTGTAAGTATACTGTTGCTCTCTTCAGACACACCAGAAGAGAGCATCAGATCTCATTACAGATGGTTGAGAGTCACCATGTGGTTGCTGGGATTTGAACTCAGGATCTCCGGAAGAGCAGTCGGTGCTCTTAACCACAGAGCCATCTCTCCAGCCCCAAAACAGAACTTTAATCCTAGTTCCAAAGTCTCTGTGACTTAGCCCCACCTCATTCCAAGTTGCTAGTTCCACACACGGCCCTGAGCTCTAGGCTCTGGCCAGTGTCAGTGTGCCCAGGTTTGTGAATTCTAAACTGCCCTCTTGTTTCCCTGTAGCTCCTGAACCTGAAAGCTACCTCCATGTGGGATAGTTTTCCATAGTCCTCCTCAGCTAACTTCTGTTCAGCAGTCAGGTTTCAGCTGAAGGATCCCTCACCTGGAAGGGCAAAAGCCTTTTAAATCTGTGCATACAAACCCCATCTGTTATTGCATGTAGAGGCTAGAGAGATAGCTCAGTGGTTAAGAGCACTGGCTGCTCTTTCAGAGGAGCTTGGGTTCAGATCCTAGCAGAGGCAGTATCTAGGCCACCGAAAGCTATTGTGAGAATGGGGGGTGGAGAGGCAAGGTATTGTTCCTAGTTTTGCTGTATTCTGGAGAGCTGAGGCTTCGCTCCCCACGTTGCTAGCCTACTGATGGGACTAAAGCACCTGCAACTCATTAACCAGGTTCTTAGGATGCCAGCATCCTGCATCTTGTACACCTCAGGATGCACCCATTTGTGTGTGTGTGTGTGTGTGTGTGTGTGAGAGAGAGAGAGAGAGAGAGAGAGAGAGAGAGAAAGAGAGAGAGAGAGAGAGAGAGAGAGAGACCATGTCTCTGCCTTTGGAGGTCACAGGGTAATGTCAGTTGCCTTTCTCAATCTCTTCTCTAGGGTCTCTCACCTATCCTGGAGCTCATAGATTGGCTAGAATAGCTGTCTATCAAGTCCCTGGGCTCCTCCCACCTTTGCCTCTGGGATTACAAATACACACCATGCCCATTTATTTTTCTTCATGAGTGCTGAGGATTCGAGTGTAAGTCCTATTGTGTAAGCATTAAGCTCTTCACCAGTGGCCATCTCCCCTTCATGCCCCTCCCTACACACACATACACAACACACTCATATACACACACTCTCACATACAGAGACACACACATACACATACACACACCCATCACACACACACACATACACATATACACACACTTACACACACATACACACACACTCACACACACAGACACACACACATACACACTCACAAACACATACACATACACACACATACATATACACACAGACACACACACACATACATACACACACTCACACACACATACACATACACACACTCACACATACATATACACTCTCACACACACATACACATACACACTCACACTCATGCACACTCACACACACTCACACACACACACACACATACACTCTCACACACACATACACATACATACACTCACACACACACACTCACACACACACACACACACTCATACATCACACACATACAAGGTTTGTTTTTATTTTTAAGATGAAACAAAGTTCAAAGGTTGCATCCACTGCCTGATACAACCTTAGGGTCCCCTTCGCATGAAGTTTCCATCCAGGTTACCTTTCACAGTTGGCGATTTTATCACGACTAGGATCATCTCTCTGCCCTGTTTCCCCACTTAGGAAGACAATAGAGCAAGAGTTAGCTGGTTTTGTTACCTTTATCTGAAGTATGCAGCCCAGAACCTGCACCTCACTGGCAGATGCCTGTGGAATGAAGGCCTGGGTACTCATCCCACGAGACTGCCAGTCACCCTGCTGTGCTGTGAGTCTGGACAACAGACGTCAATTCCATTCCAAAATCCCAGGGGTGGGGGGAGTGCCCAGAATAACTACATTTGCTCTCAAACATGGAACACGTTTCAGACAACCATAGATGGCCACAGGGATGAAAGGGAAGTGAAGAGACAGAACCATGAAGTGAAGCCATCTCTGTGTGGAGAAATGGAGGCAAGGCTTGACCTAAATCTATAAAATTCCTAAGCAGACAGGGGTGGGGCACCTAACATCAACAAAAGAGGAAGTCTGCCTTGAACTTCCTAAGAGTTCAAAGCAAAGAACTTCCTCTAACCTACCTTATCCAAAAGAATCTTTTGGCTTGCTCTATCCCTTAAAGATAAATTGGACCACAGCTAAAGATGGGGTTAGGAAAGCTTCGGAAGCCTGGAGGTGGTAGCTCTGGCTTTTAATCCTAGCACTAGAGAGGCAGGTGAATCTCTGAGTTCGAAGCCAGCCTGGTCTACAGAGTGAGTTCCAGGACAGACAGGGCTACACAGAAACCCTGTCTCAAAGAGAGAGAGAGAGAGAGAGAGAGAGAGAGAGAGAGAGAGAGAGAGAGAGAGAGAGAGAGAGAGAGACAGAGAGAGAGACAGAGAGAGAGACAGAGAGACAGAGAGACAGAGAGAGAGAGAGAGAGAGAGAGAGAGAGAGAGAGAGAGAGAGAGAGAGAGAGAAGAGAAGAGAAGAGAAGAGAAGAGAAGAGAAGAGAAGAGAAGAGAAGAGAAGAGAAGAGAGAGCGCCCTAGGTGACGGTTCTGAAGCCAGTGATGAAGGTGGGTCTGTGGTCTGTATTTGTGCTGGGCTACACCTTAGTTTGATGCTCTTGTATTTCCAAGTTGTGATACCTGACTCAGGCTGCAAGGTTCCTCTTTCAGACGTGGGGATCAAGGATGGTGAAGCTATGCTAGAAGTCAATGTTCAAGTTTGGCTTTTCACACTGCAGGGTGGAGGGGGTACACCCTGGGGAGGCGGATGAGGTGCCAAGAACAGACATTGGCAGGCATGTGTGAGGTCCTGAATGCCATCTCCTGTGGCACAAAAATAAAACAAATGCCCAATAAACACTGAGAGGGACTGGTAAGATAATTTTGTTTCTCAACCCTGGCTACATATTAGTTACCTGAGGAGTTTTAAAATTCTAAGGAAGGGGCTGGAGCGTTGGCTCGGGGTTAAGGACACTGGATGGTCTTCCAGAGAATCTAGGTTCAATTCCCAGCACCCATAGCAGCCATCTGTAACTCAGTTCTAGGGGATCTGATGCCCTTGTCAGGCCTCTTTAGGCACCAGACACGTATGTGGCACACAGACATACATGCAGACAAGACACTCATACACATAAAAATAAAGTTTTTAAAAATTCTGAGAGCAGGGCATGTTTGTGCACACCTTTAATCCCAGTGCCCAGGAGGCAGAGACAAGAAGATCTTTGTATTTAAGGCCAGCCTATTCTATAGAGTGAGTTCCAAGCACATCTAGGGCTACAGAGAAACCCTGTATCAGAAAATAATAATAATAATAATAATAATAATAATAATAATAAGAAGAAGAAGAAGAAGAAGAAGAAGAAGAAGATGAAGAAGAAGAAGAAGTTTGAAAAACTTCCACAGATCACACTCCAAGTCTAATGACTCAGAATCTCTACTTTTCTTTTATACTTGAGACAAGCCAGGAAGTGGCAACCCATGCCTTCAATCTCAACACTTGGGAGGCAGAGGCAGGTGGATCTCTATGAGCTTGAGGCCAGCCTGATCTACAGAGGGTGTTCCAGAACAGTTAGGGCTACAGAGAGAGACCCTGTCTCGGGAAAAAAAGAAAGAAAAGGAGAGAGAGAGAGAGAGAGAGAGACAGAGACAGAGAGACAGAGAGAGAGACAGAGAGAGAGAGACAGAGACACAGAGACACAGAGAGACAGAGACAGAGACAGAGACAGAAACAGACAGACAGACAGAAAAAAACAACAAAGATCTCACATAGCCCAAGCTGGCCTTGAACAACTCACTGCATAGCCAATGATGATCTTTATTTGTTTTTATGTTTAAGACAGAGTATGTAGCTCTGGGTAGCCTGGAACTATGTAGACTAGGCTGGCCTCAAACTCACAAAGATCCACCTTGCCTCTGCCTTCTGAATTAAAGGCCAGAGCCACCACTCCCAGCTCCAGTGATAATCTCGAACCCCTTGATCTTCCTGCCTTTGTCTCCCAAGTGTAGGGATTATAGGCATGTGCCCCCATGCCTGGCTAAACCTTGTATTTTCATAAGGATTAACATGAGTATTCCCAACGTCCCTAATCTGTCTGAAGTCTCTAGAAAATGCTTAGAGAAAGAGAGCTCAGCCTGCACAGCGCTTTTCCATTCCCAGCATCCAAGTGAAAGAGGTGGGAGCTGTGGCACACTTGGGACGCAGAGAGGAGGATTCCTGGGACTCACCCGCCAGCTAGTCTAGCCTGAGCCGCCAGGCTCCAGTTCAGGTAGAGCCTCTGAGTCAGGAGCTGGAGAAGGTATCAGGTGCTGACCTTTGACCTCAACATCCTTCCATCCTGTATACACACACAGAGAAAGAAAGAATAGAAAGAAGGAAAAAAGGAAGGAAGGAAGGAAGGAAGGAAGCGGGAGGAAGAGAAGGAATAGTAACCAGAAACTGAAATGAAAAATCTAAACTTCTCAGGCAGAACTCATAAAATAGGGCTCTGTGTGCAGCGGTGGCCTGGCATTTGCTTCCTCTTGTGGCCAGTATTAAAGCATAATAGAGGCTGGGTGTTATTCCATTATTCCAGCACTTAGAGCTGAGGCAGGAGAATGGGGTCGGCCTGACTCACACAGCAAGACCCCATCTTGCTGTGTAAACATATAAACAACTTAAACCAGTGTTTCAAAACTGGAATTTCCTCGTCACATATCAACCCCAAATCCTCCATTGCTCTGTAAAATTAGCAGAGTTGGCAGCATGGCCCCCTCAGAGCCCATCTACAACAGGAGCTTAGTTAGCCAAGCTGCCCACACCCACGACCGGTCTTCCCTCTGTCTTCATTCATTGCTGCTTTTCAGTCTGGATATTGAACCACACTCCTGAGGAGCTACACTTCTGGGCCACCCTGCCTCCTCCTCTATATTAATTACCTCGCCTGAGGACACCCGCTTTGACAACCCCAGTGAGAGTGTCCCCAGAAAGTCACCAGCTCGGGAGGCTGTTTTAAGGTGACCTCTGACGTGGGACAGGGGTTGTCTGCTTCTGGCTGAACTGCAAAGTGAGGGTCCTCAGTTTCCCAAGCTCCCCCAGTCTCACCCTACCGACCGCTAAGAGGCATCTTAGAGCTCCAGCATCGAGCCAAGGACATCAAAGCCAAAGGAGATCAGAACTGAATTGGCACGGACCCCCACCCCCATCCCCTTCAGGTTCTACCTGTTTTCTTCTGCCAAGCAGAACCTTTTGCTCACGTCCATTAAAATTAACAAGCGTTACAGACAGGCATCAAAGGCATGGCCTTGCCTTTCATTACCTAGGCACGCCTAGGCTGGGATGGCAGCCCCAACCCCACCCCTACCCCCACCCCCACTCCCCCATCGCCACCCTCTCCAACTCCATTGGCAGGCAGGACCAGGCTGCCGGGGGCCAGAATCAGAACACTGCCATCTTCTTCTGTTTAATATCTGCACCAAGGAACATTCCAGACCAGCAGAGCATCCTGTTGGCGATTCGCTTCAAAGTGCCCTGCAAAAACTGGCTAATTATCGTTAAAAGCTGCCCTTAGAGAGCTGTGTGATTAGTTCTAGTTTATTAGCAGGGAAACTGAGGTCAAGTGGCTTACCTGTGGAATGGGGTTGGGCAAGAAAGAGAGACAGAGAAGTCAAATCAGTGGCAGCATAAGCCTATGTCACCTAGGGCTTCACTCAGACTTGGATCTGGCTGTCCTGGCCGCTTTTCCCAGTTCTCATCCTGGGATTCTGAGGTCAGTAACCCTGTGGGTACCAGAGAGGAGCAAGAGCTATGTCAGCAACCGTTTCTGTGGCAAGAAGCTAATGCAGATGTTAATTAATGCCCTTCTCTTCTGTAACCGTCAGGCTGTCTCTGGGTTGTCTGCTTTTGTTTTTCTTCCTAAGAATTACTGAAAGTGATCTGACAACTTTCTAGAGCCATTCATTGATTTGTACAAATAACCAGTACAGAAAGGTCCAATTCACCAATGACAGCCCTGAGAGGTGGCAGGCAAGGGCTCTGTGGCTGGAGCCTTGTCCTCTCTGCTGGCCAGTTCTGAAGCAGAAGCCTGCAGATCCCAGGTTTCAGAACCGGGGCTTGTACCCTGGCAATCTGGTGAGCATGGTGCCGGGTCTGCAGGGCCTGAGCCGCCTGTCCCACTCTCCGGATCCTCAGGCAGAAGTGCCTCCGGTGGCTTGGGGTCATCTTGCTACAGACAATTGCAAGCTTCCTGGGGAAGATGCCCACTAAGGGCTTGCCTCACGGACAGTAACAGACATCCTCCAGAAACTTGTGTCTCCTGTTGTTAAGGGGAAACAGAGGCAGGAAAGTAGGACCTCAAATGCTCAGGGTCCTGGGGTGAGGTTTCTGTTTTAAGCAAAAGGAAAAGAAAGAAAAAGAAATGAGAGTAAAATTTAAGGTGAGGAAGGGAGAGGACCGAGTGAGACGGGGAGTAGGGGAAGGGGAAGGAGGAGTGCTGAGATTGTGTGTCGGGATCCTGGGTCACTTCACCACACAACACAGAGCGATGCTAGTCTGTGATGCTGGTCTCAGCTCCTGAATCACACCATAAAGCACTCTTTGTACCCTGGGTGGGGCACGTGGCACTGTGTGGGGTCCCCTTCCCTGCAGTCTCAGGAGGTGATTCTGCGCACCGCCCACACCTCACAAGGTGCTGAGCCTCCCCACCCCCCAACCAAATCATCAGCTCGCTGGGCGCTGGGCGAAGACTATAGATGACGATGAGGGCACAGGTAGTTCCTGTCTCCAAGCCTCAGGCACCCCATCTTTATATCAGGATAGAAGGAGAAGGTCTGGGTGACATTGCCACCCTTGGGACTCAGAAATTCTAGAATCATCCCCTTTTAAAGAACTAGTCTGCACCTGCCCGTCCTCCTCAAGTGAGAGGCATTGTGAAAGCCTTCTTACATCGAGCCAAGCCTGACGGCACAGGCCTGTAGTCCCAGCTACTCAAAAGAGAGAAGGATCGAAAGTTCAAGGCCAGCCTGGGCAACTTAGACATTGTTGAAAGAAAGAAAGAAAGAAAGAAAGAAAGAAAGAAAGAAAGAAAGAAAGAAAGAAAGAAAGAAAGAAAGGAAGGAAGGAAGGAAGGAAGGAAGGAAGGAAGGAAGGAAGGAAGGAAGGAAGGAATAAAAGAAAAAAGGGAGGAAGGAAGGGCTGGAAATATAGTTTAGTGGTAGAGCTCTTGCCTAATTTGTGCAAAGCCCTGGGTTCAATTTCCAGTATCATAAAACAAAAAAGGCTTCCTGTTATGAATTAATTACTCACAGAAAGAAAGGGTTCTGTGTGGACAGGACCAGGTACAGGAGACCAAGATGTCCTTTGCCTGTCGACCATGCCCCTTGGCTCGGTGACTGCTTACCTAAGACTTGATGGCTGAGGGCGCTGATCTGAACAGCCACCTTCTCTCCCTGACCTCCTTGACTGACCTTCTGCACAATACCAAGATGTGTATCTTCCTCATCTCTCAAGGTCAGCTCTGAGCCTCCTAGACATTTAAGATATCAGAAACTGGAATGTGTTGGGGCTAGAAAAATGGCTCAGTTAAGCACTTGTTGCTCTTGCAGAGGACCCAGGTTCTGTCTCTAGCATCCACATGGTGGCTCACAGTCGTCCATAACTCTGGGTCCTGACATCCAATGCCCTCTTCTGACTTCTCCAGGCATTTGGTATGCACACTCTATACACAGGCATACATACAGGCCAAACCCTCACGCACATAAAATAGAATAAAATAAATGAATCTTTTTTTTAAAAAATGTAAAGTATCTGAGAAATTACATACGTGTACCAAGTTAGAGCTATGTTCCAGGCAGCAACTGTAGAATACAGAAGGAAGGACGGACCCCAATCTTATAAATGCAGCCTTGGTAGTCATCAGCAAATGAACAACCAAAGGGATACAATTACTATCTGTCATGTATGTTCTAGTCACAGCCTTACACACAATTTAGTTGCCAAAAATGTACAAGTCCGGGCCAGTAAGCTGGTTTCAGGGGAGTAAAGGCACCTGCCACCAAGCCTGACGACCTTAGTGGATCCCCAGATTCCATGCAATAGAAGGAGAGAATACAGACAGACAGACAGACAGACAGACAGACACACACACACACACACACACACACACACACACACAAAATAAAGAGATACATTTATGGGCTGGAGTGGAGAGATGGCTCAGCAGTTAAGAACACTGACTGCTTTTCCAGAGGTCCTGAGTTCAATTCCCAGCAACCACATGGTGGCTCACAACCATCTGTAATGGGATCCGATGCCCTCTTCTGGTGTGTCTGAAGACAGCAACAGTGTACTCACCTACAATAAATAAATAAATCATTTTTTTTTTTTAAAATAAATACCTGGCAATCCCATGTGCTGCCAGGTGCAAACAGATATTTGCACGTAGTCTCTTCAATAGATAACTGGAGTCAGCAGGTTTCCTTGAAGAGAGAACCCTAGAAAGACCCCACTAGAGTTCATACATGGAAAGATGTCTGTGTGAAGACACTGCAGGAGGAGCCCTGACCTGAATGAAGAGTGGAAACATCTGAGTGTCCAGTGACAGAGCGGGGGGTGGGGGGAGATAAAGCAGGAGGTGGTCAAACGATATGCTGTACAAGCAACGGGAAGCATGAGGTTCAAAGACAATGAAATAAATTAAAATGAAAAGCAACAGAAACAATAAAAGGCCAAAAGGAGAATGATGTCATTGAATGTGAGATTTAGAAACCCATGAAGCCAACCAGGGATGTCACTTTTATGGGTATGCACACGGGTAGGAAAGGTAGGAAAAGGTGTGTCATCAGGACAAATGCTTAACTTCTGCAATTGGAGCCCTGGCTTGGAACAAGGCAGGGGTGATCACAGAGGGGTCCTGTGTCTTCTCTGTTACTCTGAAGCACAGAAATGAATGGAACAAGGTGCTAGACAATTCCATGTTTAACCCTCGACTCTTCTCTGTTCTTTAAAAAAAAAAATCATCATTTTAAAAGTGATTTTTAAAAAGAGGAGAGCCAAGAAGAGCACTGGGCCACGGAGCTCCATCCACTTGGCACTGCAGGTGCACATGGGTCACAAGTGCCCTAGAGGATGTGGCACGAGGCCTCCAAGCTTCCTAGGTAGCCTCCCATGGCTACTGCCTCCCCTTCAAAACAGCAACGACGACAGTGTGAACCTTCAGGGACAGTGCACAGAAGGCTGAGGCATGAGGGTTGTAAATCTGAGGCCAGCCCGGCCTATGTCTGTCTGTCTGTCCGTCCGTCTGTCCACCCACAAATAAGTACTAATAGTCAGACATGGTACATACCTGTAATCCCAGCACTCCAGAGGCCAAAGTAAGATTATAAACTTGAGGCCACCTTGGCTGCATAGCAACGAAGAAACCCAATGATAACCAGGTCCCCCCATGTGTGAGAAGGCTATGATGGAACAAACAGTTGAAAACAGAGTTTTTAGAGGAATGTATGGAGCTGACAAAAGCAATGTCCACTCCAGCAGCTCCTATACTGTTCCCCCAGAAGTCCCCAGGCTCTGAATAGTTACAGTATGAAAACACACTTGTCCATCTCCCCACATTCCGCAAAGAAGCCAGAGAGTACACCGATGGGGCAGGTGGAGTAAGGCATGCTCAATAAGGTGTTTGCTCACTGACTGTTCAAGGGCACCCTGCCCTCCTGTGCCCTTCACATGGTTCCTCTTCTCCCCTTCTGGTAGCTGGGGAGCACGGTTCTGACCCTTCATAAGACAATGGATCTGTGCCTGGGTCACTTGCCGGATCCAGAGGGCTACGCTAAAGCCTGGCACAGACTATGCCCTAAACATGTTTGCAAGGATTGATTAAGAAGGATGGGAGAGGGAAGACCAAGAAACAAGAGGAAAGAAGGGGGAGGGAGAGGGGGTGAGAGCCCTCGTTCACTTTAAAGAGCTCTGGTCTGGGCTCATAGCCAAGCTGGACCAACCACTTCACTGCTACAGGCAACAGTGTGGATAATGGTTGGCTTTAGCGTTACTCATCCTTTCTCGGGACCGTGTGCAAAGTGGAGGGTTTCACCTGCCCGGCGGGTACTGAATTATAGCTCTGGAGTTGGGCTCCGTGTAATTAACCAGAGCAGGGAGCCCTGGGGATCCTGTGAAGCTCAGAGTGCATAGGTGCACAGGGCATGGAACAGGGTGCCTGCTAATTACCCTTGGCCCGGTTTCCATAGTTCCCAGTCCTGGGCCACCCTTCTCCTTGGCTGTTTACTGGCTGTGGGGTTCATTGACAGGGATCATTGAAGAGAACCTGGGACCAGAAAAGTAGAATTGTGGGCACTTTTGAATATGCATGTAGTCTGGGAGGAGAAATCGGCTTCCCCCGCCTAGAGGGGTAGAACTTTCCCAGGCTCTGGCTCCAATTCTAACTCTGTGTTTCTGTCATACATGGCCATAGACACATACCAGGCTTCATCACAGATGGACCTCACATGACTGCAGAGGAGGACAGGCGGAAGGCAGTATCCACATTGCAATAGCACTCTGTACTTCTGTTCATTTGTTTGTCCGTTTAAGATAGGGTGTCTATGTAGCCAGGGTGGCCGCAAATCCTTAATCACCGTGCTTCTGCCTTTGAGTTCTGCTGGGATTATATGTGCCACCACAGCTGGCTTACACTTAGGTATATTTTGCAAATATATAAAGTAATACGTGCACAGATTATATAGTAAAAAGCATGAAAACCAAATAGCTCTGGTCTGGGCTTACAGGGGCTATGAGGTAGCTCAGCGGGTAAAGACACTTGCCTGCAAGCCTCACAGCCTTAGCTGGTGGTCCCTGGGATTCACTCGGTGGAAGGAAGAGAACCAATTCCTGAAAGGTGTCTGCTGTCCCCTGACCTTTACAAAAGTCCCGTGGCACATATGCACACATGTATTCACACACGTAAACACACACACACACACACACACACACACACACAGAGTGAATGGGTGAGGCATTGTAAATCAATATGAGAAACAAAGGCAGAGGGACAACAGACAGCAGAGGCTGGCTCTGGGTAACCTAGGGCTTTGTTGCTTCTAAGAATTCAGAGCAGGAGGGTTGGGGATTTAGCTCAGCGGTACAGCGCTTGCCTAGGAAGCGCAAGGCCCTGGGTTCGGTCCCCAGCTCCGGAAAAATAAAAGAATTTAGAGCAGGACAGTGACATGATAGGATTTTAGTAGGCTCACTGCAAGTGCTTTGCAGCAGTTAGAACCAGAGAGACAGGTCAAGAGGGCAGCAACAAACAGGCACACGAATCAAGTACAGAATCTAGGCAGGAGATGGTAGTTGCTCAAACCAGGTGCCGCTGTGAGGATGAAGCTGTGAGGGCATGGGTAGCCAGAAGCTCCCTGGGGATACTCTGGGTTTCAGATGGCATGTTCTCTAGGCCAGCTTGCTGAGTGGCAGCCAAACACATGACACTGGAGTTCAGGTGAGTGGCCCTGGCTATAAGGACGCTGTGGGATTTACCAGCACATCATGGCTGTTTAAAGGCAGGAGATGTGGCACTTCGCCCTTACAATTAAAGGATCTGAAGGCAAGAGAGGGCGTCAGCCTCTTGCTCATTCTGGGTGGTAACTACAACAGTGTTAAAAATGCTGGTGTGTGTGTGTGTGTGTGTGTGTGTGTGTGTGTGTGTGTGTGTGTGTGTGTTTGAGCTTTTTTCTAATAAAAATGAATTAATAAACAGTTTGTAATGCCGTGCTGCTCCAGATTGCTAATGTAGTCTGTCATGAGAACTTCTGCTCTAAAGCGTGGGTTATGGCAGTAAATCTTGGGAGCCAAGTTCAGATCCCTCCTCCCACCAGTCCAGGCTTGGTGACTGGGTCAGCTGGTCGCATGGGGCTCCCATGTCCCCAGTTGGCAGCTAGCAGCTGGCCCTTACTTTCTAGGAGTTCTTCTGAAGTGGATGTGTAGGATCAGGTAGCAGGCACACCGGCCCTGCTTGCTTTGACTGAACTGTACCCCCTACATCCCATGCCTCGTCCTATACAGAAGGTCAGAAATACCTGCTAAACAGGGCTCTCTACAGAAGGTAAACTTGGTCTCCTACAAAACAGAAACCGTAGTTAGGAGTGCTAAGTGTGGTACCAAATACCTGTCACCCCAGCATTCAGGAAGCTGAGGCAGGAGATCACAAGTTTGAGGCCTGCTTGGGTTACATATAAAAAGAAAAAAAGAGAAAAAGAAGAGATTGGGACTGGGGAGATGGTTTTGTGGCAAGAGTGCTTGCTGTGCATTAAGGGAAGACAAGTTCAAACCCTCAGTGTCTGTGTAAAAAGCTGGACTCTAGGTCTGGACATGGGGGTGCATACTTTAATCCCAACACTTAGGAGGCAGAGACAAGAGGATCTCTGTGAGTTTAAGGCCAGCCTGATCTACATAGCAAGTCCTGGGACAGTCAGAGCCACATAGAGAGACCTCCATCTCAAAACAACAAGAGGAGGCTGTCCTATACATACCTGGAACCCCAACACTGTGGGGCAGGGATGGGCAGATCCCAGAGCTCACTGATCAGACAGCCAAGCCACAAGGGTAAGCTACCTATCTAGTAGAGAGCCTGTCTCCAGGCAGTTAAGCAGAAAGCAGTAGAGGAAGACACCCATTGCCTTCCACGTGCATGCACATAGGCATACACACACACACACACACACACACACACACACACACACACGCATGTGTTGCACACAACACCACAAACAGTAGAAGGAAGGAAGATCAGAAAGAAGGAAGGAAAGAAGGAAGAAGGAAGGAAGGAAAAAATTTTAAGAAAATTGTTTTTAGGACAACTAGGAAGAAATGCATTCTATGGTCCCCAAGCTTTGGGACTCAAACTAGGCTGAGCTTAAAAGCAGGGATGGAAGAGACTCAAATTCCATGAACCATATTGCTTACAGCATCCTGCTCATAGCACGAGGACTATGGTATGAGCCTGAAACATACAAATACATAGGTAAAGGCTGGGAGTGTGGCTCTGTGGTTGAGCTCTTGCCTAGCAGGCCTAAGGCCTTGAGTTCCATCCTTAGCACATACATATACACATACATACATACATACATACATACATACATACATACATACAGAGAGAGAGAGAGGAGGGAGAGAGAGAGAGAAAGCAAGCGCATGGGTGGCTAGACCAACTGCCAAGTCATATAGGCAGACAGTAATGACAGCATTTATTAATGGACATTATGTTAATGCATAGTTTGTGCCAGGCTCTGAACAGAGTGCTTGGGAGGGTTCTTCCTGTTCTCTCATCTAACCTTCATGACAAAACTTAAAAGGTTAGCATTTGTATGAGTCAGACATTACAGATGGGGAAATTGAGGCTCAGAGAAGTCAAATAGCACACCCTAAATCATAGCAAAGAAAGAGCAAAGCTGGGATTCGAACCCTTGCTGTAGGATTCTGCTCTCAAGCTTTTCCTGGCGAGCAGAGATGCTTTAGGAATCTCTGAACAACAGCCAGAAAAGACCAGTCGGAGGTAACTCTTTCATTGAGCCATTTAGTCATCGTTGACTAATGGATATTTATCAAGTATCCACTTTGCAGAAGTACTCGGTGTGCCTGGGCTTAGCACCGTCAACTTTAAGAAACCACAGCCACTGCCCTGAGATGCCTGTGGTCTAGAGAAGCCAGTTCTCCTGCAGTGTAATAAAACCGCTGGCTCCAGCCTGCTCCTGGGAAGGCGCAGATCAAGAGGGTCTTGCAAGCCAGATGTGGTGGCTCAAGCCTGTAATGTCGGGACTCTGGAAGAATGCAAGTCCCATGTCATCCTGGTGTGCACTGGGAGACCCTGTCTAAAACACAAACCCTCAAAAATCAAAGGAGAATCATGTGTGGTGTCTCAGGTCGGTAACTCTAACACTGGGAGGCTTGAGACAGAATCATTTCTGCCAGGATGTATTACATAGCAAGTACCAGGCCAGTCAAGGATATATAGCAAGACCCTGTCTGAAGGAAAGGAAATGAGGGAGGGAGGGAGGGAGGGAGGGACCGAGGGAGGGACCGAGGGAGGGAGGGAGGAAGAAAAGAGGGCCAGCAAGGTGGCTCAATGGGTAAAGAAACTTGTGGCCAAATCTGATGCTCTGAATTCAATCCCTAGGACCCATAGGGTGGAAGGAGAGAACCCACGCCCAGACATTGTCCTCTGACCTCCACACACATGGTGTGGCCACACATATGCATGTAAACATACATACAATTAAATTCAGAAACTACAGAAACCAGGAAAGCAAAATAGGACCATTGCCAGGACAGGGGGTCGAGGAGCAATAGAGAATGAGATAGTAAGATACCAGTGACCTGTTAGGAATGATGGGAAATGGGTGGGGGCACCTTTAAGGGAGAGGGGGGTAAATACAGAAGAAGGTGGGGGAGGGTAACAGCAGAATGCAGACGAACTGATGGAGAAATGGGGAAGGGGAGCTCTTTAGGAAAGGGGAGGGAGATAAATACAGAAGAAGGAAGGAATGGTAAAATAATAAAGATGTCTGAAAAAAGCCACAAGGAACTATACGATTAATTATTTACCTTTTAAAACCCTATAATATACAAATTCTCTGTATAAAACATAAACATATAGTTTTAATGAACTTTCCCCATCTTGGTAGATGGTCAGCGCTCCTTCTAAGAGCCAACCTAACAAACTCTAACACTAGATACAAGAAGTTCTCTTTGAGTTGCTGGCCAGAGTTGTCCAAGAAACTCCCAAAAACATACAGCCAGTTAGTGTTGCCCCTGGCAAGAAACGGAAGCTAAACCCCTTTGCTGAAGCTATCTGTCGTTTAGAAACAGGAACCCGATATCTCTGAACTCGGATTGACCTGAATGTTCCCTCCTTGAGGATTAGTTTCATGGGAGCAGAAGGCACCATGTAAGCTTCCAAAGGAAGAGGGCAACCAACCGTCCTACCCCATGACACCTATGAACCACACCAATGACCAACATGGCATGCTAGCCCTACTGGTGCAGTAGTGGTACACATGTCTTGGTAGTAACCATCAGCTCTCTAACTGGACTTAAGAACTGCGCAACCATGCCTAGTCCTGGCACATAGCAAACGGCTCAGTGCTAGTGAGGTCGTAGTTATTGGAGGAGAATCTATAACCACTAATTTGTTAAACCAGCATAATCCCTAACGACAGTCTATAGATGTTTGCCCTTACACTCACTGTACTGTAGTGGTTCTGTGTGTCCACTTGACACAAGCTGGAGTTATCACACAGAAAGGAGCCTCCATTGAGGAAATGCCTCCTGAGATCCAGCTGTAAGGCATTTTCTCAATTAGTGATCAAGAGGGGAGGGCCCGGCCCACTGTGGGTGGTGCCATCCCTAGGCTGGTGGTCCTCGGTTCTATAAGAAAGCAAGCCAGTAAGCAGCGCCCTCCATGACCTCTGTATCAGCTCCTGCCTCCATGTTCCTGCCCTGTGTGAGCTCCTATCCTGACTTCCTTTGGTGAAGAACAGCAATGTGGAAGTGTAAGCTGAATAAACCCTTTCCTCCCCAACTTGCTTCTTGGTCGTGATGTTTTGTGCATGAATAGAAACCCTGTCTAAGACACCCACAGATAAGACAAGCCTTCACCCTCATCAAGTAAACTTCTCTTTCCAACAGAGACCACTACAGAAAACCACCACCAATCAAAATGTAGTCTGGATGAATATATATACAAAACATTCTGGCACCTAAGGCTCAGAGAACATTGTGGAAGAAGCAGAAAGATTGTAAGAGCCAGGGATCAGGGAATCTGGCATGATATTGTGCCTTCTAATAACATCAGAAGCTATACCCATTAAGTCCAGCAACATGACTCCCCGAACAAGGGGGTCACCAATAGACAAGCCGAACTGCATGGGGGATGGGAAAAGCCCATGAGGCCTCAACCCTACACAGAGAACTACAGGTGATGAAGGGAAGCTGGGAGCAGAAGAGGTGTCCTTCCCCAGGGAAGAGCACACCAGTTGGTTGTCCAACAACAAGGCTCTCAAGGCTCTGACAACATACATGCCAGTATCATTATATAGACAGAGTGGGATATATATATATATATATATATATATATATATATATATATATGTTTATACAGATATGTATGCAACAACGATTAGTGAAAAAAGAGGCCATGAATTTAAAGGTGAATCGGGGTGGGTATGGGAGAGTTGGGAGGGAGGAAATGAAGAAATGTTACAATAATATTATTGTCTCAAATTTTTAAAAATTAAAATACATTAAAAAAAAAAAAACAGGGGAGGGGAGGAGGAGGGAATGGGAGAGATAAACAGGGTGTGGATAGAAAACCGGGGAAGAGCAAACATGGTGATGGGCCAATGTCAAGATACTAGACCTTTCTTTGCTCTGATTTCGTAATGGAATACCTTGCCTATTCTTTGCATCCCAGAGACTCCTTTGTAGCATTTTCTGCCTCAGAGAACATGTTGCGAACTTTTACCTGCATGGGACAGGAAGTGACAAGCCCAGTCATTTTGTGCTGTCTTAGGGGTGGCATCAGACACTTCTTTGAAGCATCCCCTTTTATTGTTGGGAGTAAATTATGTGAACGTTCTTACACATAAAGTAGTAGTCACGTCTGGGGATGAAGAGATTTAGGAATTGGTGGCTCACAGGAGTCTACTGCTGTGTAAAACAGGAGCTGCTGAGCACAGCCGCACACGTCTGGAACCCCAGCATTTTCAGGCAGGAGGATAAAAAGTTTGAGGCCAGCCAGGGCCACGCTAGAAGCCCACGGGAGAAATGCTTTACACGTACTCCCCACCCCTGGAAGAAGGTCTAGAACGTAATCTTCAGATTCTAAAGGCTCCTGGAATCCCACAAGGAGGTTAAAACTTCCCTTCTCCAAAGACGTCGTCGTTTCTGTAAAAACTCTTTTTTTCTTTTACATTTATTCATTTTCTGTGAGAAGACAGCCCCAATATGGCGGTCTCAGCTGTCTAGTTCCATGGGGGTCCAAGGATCAAACTCATATCATCATGCTTGGCAGCTAGTGCTCTTTCACCAGCACGACATGTATTTCTGTGTGGGGGTTGAAGCTGTGCTTCTAGTCATTTATCTCCTCAGGGCAGATTTGTTTCTGACCACTAGCTTCCATCAGGAGCCGAGACCCAGAGAATGAGCAGAGCAGTGAGCCAGGCTTGGTACGCTCTTTCTCAGGCCCTGGACCAGCCTGGACACGGTTTAGCCTCAACCAGACCAGCGAGTGTGACATTGTTTCAACCTGCACAGCCCGGGAATTAGGAAATACGGACGTATTAAGGGATTGGGATTTACTATTGTGAATCGATTGGCCTTGTGCAACATCTCAACATCATCCAAAGAGGAAACCGTTGCTGGCACAGGTGGCGCGGAGCTAAGAGAGGTGGCTTAGACAGGTAGAGGAACACACCTTGCACTCTCTGGGCTTGTTCCATGGGCCAGGCCCTTGGTGTTATTAATACCTGCTAGAGGCAGGGAACATTGACTGTGCCACAGACAGGCTGGGATAAATTCCCAGCGCAGGCCCAGAAAGCCCGTGAGCAGCTGCGTGCAAGCATGCAGTTCCTGAGCTGGGCTGTGCTCCTGACACTCTCCACCATAATCAACAGTGGGTCCCCAGCACCCAGCACAGCATAGTGCAGGCCCTTGGAAAATAAAGAATAAAAGTGTCCACTGCTAGACCATGGTGCCTGCCGTGACCATCTCGGCACTAGCACGGTATCAGCTCTACTTCTGCCATGGGCTGTCTATCTGATGACCATGATGCCGGTCCATTTCTCCTCACTAGATAGTCTCAGCTCAAGTTCATGGCATCCTGGGTCAGGCTGAGGCCTGACTGATGGAGACAAGCTGAGAATGGGGAGGAAGTATTTACGTAGGTTGGAGACAGGATACATGCTTTCTCTTTGCTGAGTGGGAAAACCACTTCTCATCAGAAGCCATCGGGATAACCAGACACTCGGGAGTGAGTCCATCTTTCCTTTGTTCGCTTTCCAGTTCGAGCCGTTGATTACGTCATCCGACTCGTTCGCCTATTTCATTCCTTCACGCACGCAGCATCTGCAGACCCTTGTGCAAGACTGAGCCGGCGCAAAGCTGCCTTAGCACATGAATAAATATCCATGTAGCAGAGTAAGTAACGTGAGATGTGTGCAAGGGAAACATATGGGAAGGGGGAGGGGGAGGGGGAGAGGGAGGAGAAGGGGGAGGGGAGGGGAGGGGGAGGGGAAGAGGGAGAGGGAGAGGGAGAGGGAGAGGGAGAGGGAGATCACTGCACCTCCAATGGGGTAGCCCATCACCCACTGGGCACTTCACACCCTATGAAAGGTTGGTAGCTGTTCAGAGCCTGCCCCACATGTGGCCCATACATATACAGCCACCCAATTAGACAAGATGGATGAAGCAAAGAAGTGCAGACTGACAGGAGCCGGATGTAGATCGCTCCTGAGAGACACAGCCAGAATACAGCAAATACAGAGGCGAATGCCAGCAGCAAACCACTGAACTGAGAATAGGACCCCCTTTGAAGGAATCAGAGAAAGAACTGGAAGAGCTTGAAGGGGCTCGAGACCCCATATGTACAACAATGCCAAGCAACCAGAGCTTCCAGGGACTAAGCCACTACCTAAAGACTATACATGGACTGACCCTGGACTCTGACCTCATAGGTAGCAATGGATAGCCTAGTAAGAGCACCAGTGGAAGGGGAAGCCCTGGGTCCTGCTAAGACTGAACCCCCAGTGAACTAGACTATCGGGGGGAGGGCGGCAATAGGGGAGGGTGGGGAGGGGAACACTCATAAGGAAGGGGAGGGGAGATGGGGATGTTTGCCCGGAAACCGGGAAAGGGAATAACACTCGAAATGTATATAAGAAATACTCAAGTTAATTAAAAAAAAAAAAAAAAAAGAATGGGATTGGGGTGGAAGTGGGGCTGGTTAAGGAACCCCCACCGAGTCTTCTCTTCTTTCCCTCCATGTGTGGTCTAGAAGGAAAGGTTCCAAGCCCAGGCGGGCACAACCCCCTGCTTTCCCACCTTCTGGTCTAGGATGAGGCCTTTAAAGACCAACCATGGGAAAGAATGATGCTCTGAGCCTAGGCCAAGAGTGACCCCAGGAAGGAGGAACAGAACGGCAGGTAACTGGGCAGCTGGATGTGTGGGGCTAAGAGCCTGCACTGAGTATCATGGGAACCTCACATTGCCTCCTTGACACTTGGGCAGGTAAGCAGGTGGGGCAGGTCTAGCCCTTTGTGAGAGCCACCTAAATAACCAAACGACTCTACCTGCCCTCTGCCCTCTGCTGCCTGCCCTCCCTAGCTCTAAGCGTCTCACTGGGCCGTGTGCAGGGCGTCTGGCCCCAGGGAGAGGTGGGGTGAGCCGTAGTCCACACCTACACAGCTATAAAGAGGGAGCCTGCAGCAGCTGCTACCTCAGCCTCCCCTTCTTAGCCGCTCACACACCTGGACCATGGACCCTGGGGAATGCACGTGTATGTCTGGTAAGTAAGGAAGCCCCTTTGGGGTCTGTGTCCTGCAGACAGCATGCGGGACTATCGGAAACGCTTTTATTTAGGCACCATGGAGGTAGGTGGTTTATCCTGGATCTCCAACCTTTGGGACAGCTCTTGCTCTGTCGGTTCCCAGCCAGATTTGAAGAAACAGACAGTCGTGGTCCAAGGAATAGCGAGGGAAGGGACCTGAAAGCCTTAGTTCTTCTAGCTGCTGGTCCCTAGTGGCAGCCACCAGAGTAGGGAACGGAGCTGTGGCCCAGAACCTGGACCCTTGGTTTTGGTCTTCAGCTGCCATTCACATCTGATTTATGGTCCTCAGTGTCCTCCTTTGCAAACTGGGGTTACTCACTCCGGGTAGCTCCCACACTATGGAGTCTATGGAAAGGTTAAAATTATCGAGCACAGGGGGGATGCTTAGAGGGGTCCTTAGCTGGGACCCCAGTAAAAGCCAGTTGTGGGGGACACTCTAGCACTCGGAAGGCTGAGCAGCAGGAGGAAACTATGTTCAAAGCCATTCTGGGTTGCTTGGTGCTAGGGAGAATGTTGACCAGAAGGAGGGAGGTCGGGGTTCAAAACCATCCTGCACTTTCTCGGCCTTGAAAAACAGCACCTCAGAGTTTCAAATGCATCCTTCACCCTTCACAGTAGAGGTCTGTCCCCAAAACTTGGAAAAGATACGGAAAATTCTAGTGTTCTGAAACCGAATGTGGTAGACAGGATGAGTTGAGAAAAACAAAGAAGTGTGAGTCCCTTTTATGAAATAAAAGCAAGGTATGGAGGCCCCTGGGATCTCTGTACCCCTTTCCATTCAGGTTTTCCATTTGGCCTTGTCCGGAAGAGGCTATAAAAGCCCTTGATGGCTGTCCTCATCTGGGGTTAGCCTTGTCTGTTAGTTCTGAATGGACATCTATACCACCCGTGTTTTTAAACTACGATTCTTTGCCCCCACTCAGAGCTATGAATGAACCTATTTAAAGGCTTGGGGTCAGGAATGTGCGTTTTCCCAGGTAACCCGGTTCGAGCAGATGCTGCCCCTCCTGCCCCTGGTCCCCATCCATGGCCTGTCACTAGAATCACTGGCCCACCCACAGCCCTGGGGTCATGCCCAGCAGCAGCAACCCTCTCCTGTCTCTCCACCCCCTCATCCCAAGGGGACTCTGTAGCAGTGGCCTCATGGTCACCCACTCTCCGTCCTCTCTCCTAGGAGGGATCTGCATCTGCGGAGACAATTGTAAATGCACAACCTGCAGCTGTAAAACCTGTCGTAAAAGTGAGTATCGGCCCGGATGCTGCCATGTGCGAGCGGGAATCCCTCACCAGCACTATCTACTCCATGAGGGCAGTGGAGGGATCTGGGAACCTTTCTCTCATCCGGAGGGCTATGACATGACATCCAATGACACACCTGGGCCAAAGTCCCCTGGGCTGCAGCCCACCCAGCTCAAAGGACATCCATTTGGAAGAGGAAGGGAACTGGGGACAGGTTCTGTCCAGTCCAGTGAGGACAAAGATAAAGCTTTGGTTTGGAGTAATGAGCCCTGGCTTCTAATCTTATTTCTGTCATGGCTGTGACCTTTGAAAAGCTCACCCTCTGTCTGGGGCTCTGATGGACCCTAGAGGACCTCTGAGGTCCCTTCTTGCTCTCTTATCCCACAGCCTCCTGGCCCAGGGTTTGCTGCTATTTCCCCTAAGGTGTTGGGGGGTAGGGCGGGAAGGGAAGAGTCATGGCTCATCTGTCCATCTAACTTTTTCAGGCTGCTGCCCCTGCTGTCCCCCAGGCTGTGCCAAGTGCGCCCGGGGCTGCATCTGCAAAGGGGGCTCAGACAAGTGCAGCTGCTGCCCCTGAAACCCACCCATGGCACTGGGAGAGATCCTGGGAAGGGACCATGCTGTACCTGAGACAAGGGATTGAATTGTATAATAGGTTGTGCTTTTTATATGTGTGCCCAAATGTAGGGCGGGTGATGTTCATGTAAAGTTCTTGGAACAATAAAGTTTCCACTCATGACTGTCTGGTGACTGATAGCATTGTTTAACCATAAGCCTAACTGAGGAGGACCAAGGAGGGCTGGCCCTATCGCAGACCCTCTTGCTGCTTGCCCACTGGAACCCCACTCACAGGTACTGCTCACTGGGGCTCACTTTAAGGTGTTGCAGCTGTGCCTGGGGCTTTCTCCCACTTTACAAACACAGGGCAGTCAAGAGTTCAGGAGAGCTCATGGCCCTGGGAACAGTTCCTAACCAACACAAAGGCAAAACCCAGCATTTCTACACTGTCTTCCAGGAGCCTACAGTGGTGTTGAGCTCCAACAGCTCACAGCTAACAGACTCTTAGGCTGTCTTCCTTGTCCCATGTTATGGTCCCCAACTAGAGCTTTCTGGGATCCCCATTCAAATGAACCTTTGCTTCGTTTTTGTTTTATTGAGATAAGGTTTCTTGGAGTAGCTCTGACTGTCCTGGAACTCTAGACCTGGCTGGCCTCAAACTCAAGAGTTCTGCCTACCTCTGCCTCCTGAGTACTGTGATTAAAGGTGTGTGCTGTCACCACCCAGGGCCCAAAGAAACCCTCTGAGCAAAGGTCTGTCTTAACCTAAGGAGCCTGGCACACGCACACACACACCCCGGAGCTGAGTCCCGAACCCAGGGCCTTGCGCTTGCTAGGCAAGCACTCTACCACTGAGCTAAATCCCCAACCCCAGCCTGGCCTAACCTTGATCCAGATAAACTCACCCAGCAGAAAGCTTCATGGTCACCAGTCGTGAACAGAACCTATATGGGTGTGAAAAAAAAACAACAGCTGCAGAGCCAACACACAGTCACAGTTTAGTTACTTGGGCCAGCACCAGGTTGGGGCAACAGACACATGTGCCAGCAAGGAAAATGGTGCAGATGAAAATGTCCCCCAGCGACTTCTTAAGAGACGGCTTTTTAGATGGATTGACTGAACTACGTGAAAAAATCATAGGGGGACAAACGACCACTGTGGGTCATTCAAAATGTAGCCCTCAGTGCAGCACTAGGTAGAGCCCAATCCCTGTGATGCCTTGCATTTATACCACCAAGAGAGAGCCTTCCCCTCCGCAGTCCTAAGGCACAGGAGCAGTGACAACACAGCCAAGGGTCCCAAGGCAGCTTCAAGCGTGAGGAGGAGCTGTGAACTTCCCACGAACGAACGACTTGGGGCTGAGCAGTCTAATCCTCCTGCCCTCCTTGCTGTGTAGAAAACTTCCCTGGGAAGGTTTTCGCGCTCTGCCCAAGAGCAAGCTGTGCTGCAAAATCAGCATCTCGGAACAATGGAAGGGCATGGCTTTTGCCACCAGGTATTTGGCACCAGATATGCTGTTTCTGTCTGCGTGACCTTAATCAAGTCACTCACCCTCTCCAGGCTCAATGTCCTCCTCTATCCTCTGTAAAGTCCCCTCCCAGGGACACACAGAGAAACTGGCGGAACATCCACACACATAGTAGGTACCCCATGAACGGGGTTTTCTCTGTGGACGGAGACCACTTTTGGCTTCCGTTTATGAATCTCTGAGAAAGCCCCTGACTAGTCAGTCACTCTGCAAGGCTCTGGAGCGCTTGCCAAGGACACCGGGTGTTGGTAGTTACACCCTCCAGGACCAGGCAGGCTGTCCCTGGCAAGTAGGCTGGCTACTCTTCCTGCAGCCAGGCCCTTCTCACTCGCCTTGCCCAGAGGCCAACAGGCTCTTTTCTTTCCGACACACCTTTGAAAGGGAGACTCACCCCTCAGATTCTCACTCTGACAGTAATAGCACCAATGTAATACAGATGCTTACCTATACTGAACACTGGACCCATCCAGCACTGCGTGAGAGAGTTTTGAAACAGACCTTTCGCCATCAAGAACACTTCAGAGCCAATCATCGCTACTCGAGCACCTGCCTTGGAGGGTCCCTCTCTGAGGGTCCCCATACACTGAGAGTCTAGACCGGTGACACAGCTCTGTGGGTAAGCGCTTGCCACACAGGCCTGATGACCTGCGTTTGTTTGACAGAACTCACAAGGTGGAAGGACAGAAATGATTGCACAAACATTACCCTCTGACCTCTACCCATGTGCCATGGCCATGCACATATACTGTATCCCCCTCGCCCCCTAAACACACACTATAATAGACAGACAGACAGACAGATTGAGGGTTTTATTTTTTTAAGTGTCTATGGAACTAGATGTGGTAGTGTGTATGTCTGCTTCTAATCCCAGAAGAGTCTATGGGTCCAAAGTAGGATGCCCAAGCTGCATTCATTCAGCCCTACCACTCCCCCTCAGTTCCTTTCCCACCCTCTGGACAATATTTTGATTACCTGGGACCTCAGAACCCAGTTTCAGAATCTGTTTATAACCTTTCCTTCACACCTGACTTTCCTGAGGGTGGACCCTGCCTTGCTATCGGCCTCTTGAAGCTTAGTCCTGCTCAAGGGTAGCTGTTCTCAGGGCTGAGGATGAGGGTGGGGTAAGGACATGTTAGAAATGTGAGCTTTGATGTCTGCATAGAGCAGAATGAGCTGGGGTGGGAGGAAAGAGGCATGGGATGCGGACAAGTCTTCCCTTTGTGTTTTTGCCTCTGCCCACTCCAAATGCTGGGGGCACTTCTATAACTAACAGCCGTAGAGGAGAATGCTGTCGTGACATTTGATCTCCAAATGAGGAATTCAAGGTTTAAGGCAGTCAGTGACTGACTCTGCATCATAAGACCTGTGAGGGGCAAGGCAGGGACTCGGTCTGGTCTGCCTGACTCAGGTTAATTCTTGCCCATGCTCTATAGATAGCTCAGAGAAAAGACCAAGAGCAATGTTACATGAGTGGTCCCTGGACGGCTCGGTGCTTTAGAGAGCCCCATATCACAGCTCGCAAACCCTAAGTTTGTTATAGAACGCAGGGCAGCCTCCATCACTCAGCGGCTGGTGTTTGCGTGGCACTGTGTGATCAAACAGCTCTAACATCCACTCTTGACTAATGCTGTTCGGGCCCCAGGGAAAGACTTCTCTATCTTCTGGCCTGTATCCTCAAAACAAACACAGGATTGTTGAGCATCAGTAGGGTTCATGGATCGTTCAGATACCAGTGTGGGAGACAGACACCATTTCAAAGGTCAGGGAGAATGACAGAATGACACCATTTCAAAGGCGGGAAATGAGAATCAACTAACTTGTCAGTGTCTGTTTCTCACAAGGCAAGACTGTTATTGGTTATCTCGATGGTTTCAATGAAAAGGGCTCCCATGGATTTGAAGGGCTCTCGTGTATTTGAATACTTGACCCCCAGCTGGTGGAACTGTTTGAGGGAGGACTAGGAGGTGTGGCCTTGCTGGAGGAGGTGTGTCACTAGGGGGCTGGCTTTGTGTCCATGACAAGCCTAGTGTCTTTTTCTCTGCTTGTCTCAAGGTGTGTCTCAGCTACCACTCCAGTGCCGTGCCTGCTTGCCTGCCGCCATGACGGTCATAAACTCACCCTCTGAAAACATAAGCCCTAAAGAAACTCCTACTTTCTAGAAGTTGCCTTGGCAGCAGCTGCAGCAACATCAAACGTCATTTTACCACAGCCAAGGCTGACAGCTACAAAGGGTTCCAGATGCAACTGAAGGCAGTGGATTCTACAAGACAGAGAGGCCAAAGAGCCCAACCAGAAAGCAAAAGAATGGAAAGGTTTGCTGCCCCCAGCACCTAAGGACAGCACCAGAGCTATTCCCAAAGCAGGCCCTCTCCGACAAAAGGAAGCATGAAGCTTTCGCTCAGGGGGCCTGTGCCTATTCCCACGGGAGAGCACTTTGGAGGCAGGAGCCTTCCAGAGCATGCTCGGTTTAGATGCACTGACTAGCGTGCTAGTTTAAGGTCATGGTTCAAGAAGGAAAGATGGGAGATATTCCTAACGGCATTTAGCTCAAGGTCGTAGTGCACACATGAACAGTTGACACGGAGACAGGAACGCTTCTGGGCACACTCAGCTTGAGAGCTAAAGATGGAGATGAGAACCGTACTGGGCAGGCTTAGCATTTTCTCCCCAAAGGACACTAAGGTGCATTAGCATAGGAGGTTGCCCCTAAGGGCGTCTGCTCACCTAGTTGCTGTCAAACATTACCAAACACCTCTTGAAGGTGGGGGTGGGAAGGATGAGGCAAAGGCACCCACAGGTGAGGACCACTGAAGTAAGGCGAGATAGTATGAGAGGAAACTTTGATACTGGGTCCAGCCCTGACTCCCTGCCTTGGAACCTAATTCTTATAAGAGGGGAGAGGAAAGATTATGATGGTAAAAGGCCCTGTCATTGCCACAGTAGGCAGACTCCTGGCTGCATTTCTCTTACTATGTGCTTTTAAACTGCTTTGTTTTTGAGATAGGGTCTCACAATACAGCCCAAGCTAGCCTTGAACTCTCAATCCCCCTGCTTCAGTCTCCCAAATGATGGGGTTAAAGGAACGTGTCACCACACTACATCTGTCTTCTCCATGTTGGATTCGAATGAAATAGCTCTCTTCTCGCCTAGACTTTGGCATCTTGGAGAAAATGGACATTATCTTGTTCCTCGTCGTACCACCTTGCGTGGCATCGGGATTAGAGCAGATCTCAGCGCTGTAACTGAATGCAGGTGATGAAAGCCATTATAAATTTTTTTGGATGTGAAATAGAACTTTCCCTGTGTCGCTCATTGGGAAACACAAGCCAGCGGGGGCCCATTGTGAATCTTATTAATCTTATTAATTAATTAATCTTATTAATCTTATTAATCCGCACTGAATCCATTCTGGTTCTTCCCTCCACGGCCTAGCCTTGGAGGGTCCTGTAAAGTACTGGCTCCCAAATCACGCTCCGTTCTCGCACCGACTCCATATCCACGGAACTTGGATACACATATGGGGTGGCCTTAGTTCTGTGGCTGAGACCACTGTTGATACAAAACTACATCACTTACCTGAAGGGGGCACAAGCTTATTCTGGAGCCAAATATAAGCGACCATAGCCCAGGAACACAGACTTAGGTCACCCCAGATTCTAGGTTCTAACGCGGAGGCTCTTTCCTGAAGTTTTTGTTGAACAAAGAAAGTCCTAAGTGACCCTTTTCAAAGACATTGGTGAAATCGGAGACAGGCAAAGTGGGAAAGCCCCTACTGTAGGCCTCAGATGCTCCCTGGTGACATTGCACTTCTGAGCCGGTCTACTAAGTTAAAACATTAAGAAAAAAAGGTGTCTCGTGCATGCCAAACAGTTTACCTAATGGTCACCAAGGTGTTAAATCAGGGACATAAGAGGACAATAACCATTCTTTTCATTTGTTTGGTTGGTTGGTTTGGTTTTTATTTATTTATTTATTTATTTATTTTTATTTTATGCACATTGGGGGTTTTGTCTGTGTGAGGGTGTTATGTTCAGGAATTGGAGTTACAGACAGTTGTGAGCTGCCACGTGGGTGCTGGGAATTGAACCCAGGTCCTCTGGAAGGAGAGCCAGTGCTCTTAGTCTCTGAGCCATCTCTCCAGCCCCGACAGTAACCATTCTTAAGAGGGCTCCCTGGCAGCTACCACATGCAGCCTTCCATGGCCTTTAGAACCAGCCAAGGTAGGAAGGACACAGTCAGAGCAAAGCACTGACTTGGAGATGATAGGATCTACGTACCTGAGACTTCAGACCCGTGGAGACCACGCTTCCCTGCCCACTGTCCTTTGAGAAGCTCCTGACTTTAGTTATGATCACTTAGCAGCTGACCTAGTATCATACAGAAGTTTATTTTTAAAAGAAACTCTGTGTCAGTGCCTTTGAGGAGACACTGAGTCATTTGGCAGAAGCGGGGAGTAACCATGGAGACAAATACAGAGAAAGAAACAAAGTTCTAACTACCAGCTGTGGCTTCCCCTTGGCCTTGTTCTGGCTTCTCCAGCCTCTGTGTGTTAAAATGGAGGCGCTAGGGCAGCATGAGAGGGGCCGTCAAGATGAGTTTGCACCAAGCTGAATTTCTTTAATGCAACCCGAGAGATTGGTCCAGAAATCAACAAGTGATTCAAGGTTAATTTATACCATTGTATCATTTGCAGACGTTAGAACCAGATTTGGAGTCAAGTATCAAATTCTAGCCTTACTTCGCTCTTGTTATATGATTTTGGCCAAGATCCAGACTGTCTCTGATTTTTGATCAGCCAAAATAAGAGGTACCTAGGACATGAGTTTTCAGGAATCAGAGTCTGCCCTAACCCTAGGTGAATAACAGGACAGGCAAGGAGGCAGGGAAGAGCACTCTGGTAACTCAAGGGTAAAACCTCATATAAATCAATAATCTGGCGACAGGCTAGGCATGGCAGTGCATGCCTTTGATCACAGCACTCGGGACACAGAGGTGGGAAGATCTCAAAGTTCAGAGTCAGCCTGGTTTACAGAGTGAGTTCCAGGACAGCCAGGGATACACAAGGAAATCCTATTTCAGAAAACAAAAAACAAAACAAAACAAAAAACCTAAAAACTAAAAACACTGAAATTATCATCACCATCACCACCACCACCATCATCATTTGGTGACAGATGGGAAGTCAGTGGCCAAAATGGTTAGAATTCAGGCATTCTGGACCTAGTTATTACAACTCACAACTGGTCTAGGCTTCGAACCTGGCTCCCTGAAAGATAAATAAGAGCTGGGTCCTTAGCACAGCAGAAAGAACCCTGGGCTAAGCTAGGGGAGGCCTGGAGTAAAGAGCTTGCTACATAGGGCTGGAGTTCTGACGTCCTTCGCTCCGGGAACCCCATGGGCTGAAAGCCTGGAAAAATGGAATTCAGAATGCATCAATGCGAATCTATCAGGGCAGGCTGAGGAGCACTGGGCTCGGACACAAGTCCTGAATCTGCCTCTGGGACAAGTCACTTAATTTCTCCCAGCCTCAGTTTCTTCAGTTACCAAAACACCGTGGTTGAAAGTCCTCACAAAACTAAGTAGCATGCTTAGCTCCACGTGGCATTCCTACAACAGGGTACCTGGCATTCAGTGAGCTCCCCTCAACAAAGGCATTATTTGTGGAAGCCATTAACCATCATCTGGTGAATCTGTGTGAAAACAAACTAGGGTGAGGGTTTCCAGGTCCACAAAAGTACCTATTAGTACTCCTCACGCCAGCATCAGCTGCCCTTGGACAACTGTTTGCCAGCACTCGTTTCACTTACACTCCAGATCACCCTGAGAAAAGACTTCATTTGCAGATGATAGGCAGATGTGCAAGCATTTGCAGATGATAGGCAGATGTGCAAGCATTTGCAGATGATAGGCAGATGTGCAAGCATTTGCAGGTGATAGACAGATGTGCAAGCATTTGCAGGTGATAGACAGATGTGCAAGCATTTGCAGATGATAGGCAGATGTGCAAGCATTTGCAGATGATAGGCAGATGTGCAAGCATTTGCAGGTGATGATAGGCAGATGTGCAAGCATTTGCAGATGATAGGCAGATGTGCAAGCATTTGCAGGTGATAGGCAGATGTGCATTTGCAGGTGATAGGCAGATGTGCAAGCATTTGCAGGTGATAGACAGATGTGCAAGCATTTGCAGGTAATAGGCAGATGTGCAAGCATTTGCAGATGATAGACAGAGGTGCGGGCGCTTTTTTGTATGAATGTCATTTACCAAGGTTCTTGAAACCCTGGCCAATGGCTCCGTCCCAGGACAGTAAACTGGGAAACTCTGAGAAGAAAGAAGTTTTAATCCAACTCAGGATCAACTTCAACCAGGGTGTGGGACTCGCCGGGCTCCTGGTACTTTTGTGAGATCATCAGGGGATTTTCCATCTCTTGGTAAGTGTGAGCCCGACTGTTCTCCCACCACCACCCCACCCTACCTGTTTCTGCTTGTTGAGCCTAATCTACCTGAAAAGGTAACTTCCCATAAACTCCTTTATCCCAGATCGCTGGGAGGGCTTGGAGTGAAGCCTGCCGTGGATGACCCAGAGACACACAAGCCCATGCCTACAGACCCCTATTCTAGAAGCACAGAGCTTAGTCTGACCATGATGCAGGGGTCATGTAGGACATACTTGTTTATAACTGCTCAGAGCCAGTGTGACTGGAGCTTTCTCTGAGTGCTTTTCTCAGTGTGCCACCCCACTCAAAGTCCCTGGGAATCTAAAAGTCGTGACAAATAGTATTACCACTTTCCCTTGAGCAGCAACACTACCAATGTCTGGGGAGTTGCAGAGTCACCGGACAAATGAACCCAATCAGCGAGGTTTCTTCCATCCTTTTACTTATTAACTAAGTGTGTTCTGGACGGGTCTGGTAAAGACCCAGGCATAGGCACTTTGACATGGTCCATGGACAGAAACAAAGTTGGCTACTGTTACTCGCTCAGGCTAGGGTTACAGAAGGCACAGAGTAAACAATGTATTTGTTAGAAGGTGGCAAATGCTAAGAAGAAAGGAAAGGGGTTGGGGATTTAGCTCAGTGGTAGAGCGCTTGCCTAGCAAGCGCAAGGCCCTAGGTTTGGTCCCCAGCTCCGAAAAAAAAAAAAAAAAAGAAAGAAAGAAAGGAAAGGCAGAGGGAGACAGGGAGTTAGTACTGGGGATTGAGATCTGTGTTTAAATCTTAGGTGGACTGGCGGTATAGCTCAGTGGTACGGAGCTCACTTGGTTTGAGGCATTGGGTTTAGTTCCCATGGTAAAACAAGACTAGAAGCACGGAATTTAAAAGAAGCTGCTCAGGGTTGGGGAGCTGGTTCAGTTGGCAAAATGCTCTCCATGCAAGCATAAGGCCCTACATTCAATTCCAAGCACCGACATTAAAAGGCCAAAGGTGACCGTATGCTTCTGTCATCTCAGCCTTGAGGTACTGGACACAGAAGAACACCTGAGCTCATTAGCCAGCAATCAACCAAGCTGTAAACACCTTGGGGGTCCAAGGCCTAGAGGAAAGAAGTGTGAGGCCAAATGGAAACAAACTCAAAGCCAGTGCTAGAATTGCTGGGCCCCAGGTTTGAACCGTTAGAACTAACTCCAGCTTCAAGCTCAGTAGCACAGGAGGGAGACACTGTCTCTTCTCTAGGTCCTTCTAATCCTCTTCCCCTTTTTTCTTTTCTTCCTTCTTTTCTAACTCCAGTAAAATTTAACCTCAGGGACCTCAGGTCCTACAAAGAAAGACCCTAGACGGCTGGGGAAAGAGCTGGGCTGGTAAGTCCACTTGCTGTACAAGCATGAGCACCTGAGTTCAGATGTTCAGAACCCACATAAAAGTCAGACATGAGGGGTTGGGGATTTAGCTCAGTGGTAGAGCGCTTGCCTAGCAAGCGCAACGCCCTGGGTTCGGTCCCCAGCTCCGAAAAAAAGAAAAAAAAAAGTCAGACATGATGCACATGCTTAGTACCCCAGCACTGGGGGGGTCGAGACAGGGAACCCCCAGCCTGCCAGCCTAGCTTCCAGTTTGGTGAGAGATTCCATCTCAAGGCAGTGAGGCAAAGAGTGATAGAGAACACCAAAGTCCTCCTCTAGTCTGGGTGAGCATGTGCACAGGCACACACCCCAACATGCACCCCTCCTTGGCCAAGCCATTTTGAAGGCCACTTGTCCAGCTCAGGTTTGGAATAGAAGCTCAGTTCTGTCTGATGGACAATTATAGCAGGGCTTGGTATCTCACCACTGCATCCCACCACACCCCAACACCCCAGCCCACCCCTGACAGCCTCAGACTGAGGCTAAATAGGGGATTGCACCGTCATTATCCCAGTACTCAAGAGATTGAAGCAAGAGAATCCTGAGTTCGAGGTAGCCAGCCTGGGCTACGAGAGGATTAAGAGTTTGAGATAACTCAATCTCAAAAATAAATGAGATAAACATAAAAATAAAGCCAGGATTGGCGGTGTGCACCGTCCTTGGTTTGCTCGAATTTGTTCTGCAAGACCCTGTCTCAGTAACAGAAGCAACTTCCTCGAACTACCTCGAGAGAGAACGGGGGTGTCTCTGCAAAATTAGTCTGGGCTAAGGAGGTACCTGTTCAGGGTCTTATAGGAGGGCTTTATATTTTGCCAGGAAAGGCCATGTGTCTTCCCACCAAGCTGCAAGTCACCCCTCAGGTCAACCGTCTTCAGGGATCTTGGGAGCACCTTTGCTGCTGCTGCTCAGCATCCTGTTTGGACCAAACTGATCAAGACTTCTGGGATAACCGGGAGAAGAATCTGTGGGAAAGGGCAATACTAATTTCTCTCTCTCAACTTGCAAAGACGGTATGAGCAGGCACCTTCAAGAAGCGGGCTGCAGTGGCAGGGAGTGGACAGCGGGCAGAATAAGCTACTTCGGTCCTACGGTCTTACACTCAGCGGGGACTCGGGACAGCTGCCGCAGTGCACACGCACAGAGAGCAGGCGCTGTGCGTGCGCAAGGGCGGGAGCCAAGTCGCTGCTTGCGCGCCCCCGCCTGGGGCTATAAAAGCCTTGCCACCTGCTGCCCTAGCTACGCAGCGCATCCGCTTGCCTGGAGGAACTAAGCTACAGTCTCTCGCGGCTGCTGGCCTGGATATGGACCCTGAGACCTGCCCCTGTCCTACTGGTGAGCCCCTTCCCCCTCCTGCAGCACTTTGCCCTTTACTGGCAAACCCACTCCTCTGTCTTCATTCAAGGACGTTTGGGGGCGGAGTCCACCCCACCCCCCATCTTTAACCCCGTGATGGTGATAATCTTCATTTAGGTATGGGGACGCCAGGTTTCCCTAGTATAATTCTTCCTGTGCCCTCTTAGGTGGTTCCTGCACCTGCTCGGACAAATGCAAATGCAAGGGCTGCAAATGCACGAACTGCAAGAAGAGTGAGTGCATCCCCAACCCCACCCCACTCCCAGCCCCCTCCATAACCTCCATAACCTCCAGCGGCACCCACCCCACCCCCACCAGACACTATGTAGCAAAGCTTCCTGCTGCAGACCTTCAGATACCCAGGCTATTGCAGCCGGTGTTAATTAACACAGTATAAGGGAAGATATTTTGATGAATTTCCAGAAGCTATTAAAGGTAGCTGATTTGAGAGCTGAGCCCCTGCTCAAGTCCTGCTCTTTTTCCAGTGCTTGGGGATCCCCAAGCAAGAATCGGGGGCGAGGGGGTCAGCTTTAGAGTTGTAGTGCCTTGGTCCTTCTCAGTCTCCTCAATTAGCTCTTTCCAGAATTCAACAATATAATATCCTTGGGGTGAGGTGTAGAGGTGAGACCAATGCTCCCTTCTCTTGAGTGTGGCTATGCATAGATCCCACGAATTTGCTGGCCTCAACATTATCCCTGCCCCTCCCCTGCTGCAACTCCCCTCTCAAATACCTTTCACATTGGTCTGCCTTCTCCTTGAGACCTAATTCTCCCTCCGGCCCAGGCCTGAGCCCAGCATTTCCAAGGGATTCCCTAGCACCCACCCAAGAAGCTGTGGGCTAGTTACCAGGGCGACTCTCTACTGAGACCCAGCAGCCGCTGCAGCACCATAGACGCTGAGTCAGACCTGATGTGGCAGTATGAAGGGAGAGCCACCTGTCCTGGGCAAAGCCTGATGACTCTCCAGCCCCCCCCCCCATACTGCTTTTCCCTCTCCTTTGATGGAGACAGATGCTGGCACCAGACTGAGCACACATCCACCCACCCACCTACCCATTTTATCTCCAGGCTGCTGCTCCTGTTGCCCTGCAGGATGTGAGAAGTGTGCCAAGGACTGTGTGTGCAAAGGCGAAGAGGGGGCCAAGGCCGAGAAATGCAGCTGCTGCCAGTAAGGACTCGGTCCCTCCCACACAGCCTATGTGAATAGTGCTGGGTGTCCCTGGTGGGGCGTGGCTGTTGCCCCCCTCCCTGGCTTCCTGCTTCGGGGGTGTGAATAAATCCCATGCACAGCATGAACCCAAGACTGGTCTCTTTTTCCAGTGGGAAGGATGTGAGGGTCGGGGAGGCCACTCCATGGAACCTATCCAGCTAAAAGTAGAAGCCTAAGATTTAGGCTTCTATCTGTTTAGGACTGGAACAGAGCCGTGGAGACAGTACAGATGTGCACGTGCCCATACACACGCTCATACACATATGCACATGCCCATACATACACTCATATATACGTGCACGCATGCGCACACACAGATATCATCATGAGACACTCCATTCTCCTTTGAAGTCCACCTAAGCTCAGAGCAGGAAGACAGCAGGCCGGGCCTGCAGAAGTTTATCTGTCCAACCTAGAAACCCCACTCTATCATCTGCACAGAGGGGCTACAGGGAATTAAAATCAGACTCTGGCACCAAACACTTGTGATCTCTGGAACGTTCTAGTTGTTCCTACAAAACTGCCAGCTTTCATATGGTAGAGGAGAAGCCAGGATGCCCACCCCCTGGGCTTCATCTCGGCAGAACTGTGTCTCCAAGGTCACCAGCTTGTCTCCCCAACACAAACTGCTCAGCCTGTTTCAAACTCCAGTCAGTCTGGCCATTTGTCTACAACTCCCCACCCCACCCCCCCACTTCCCAAGGAAAAGAACTGTAATAGGAGCTTGCACCCTTAGTCAGTCCTTAATAAAGAGAACTCTCGGCTCCTCCTCGGGGCTGCCAGAAACAGGAGAAAGACTGTGGGAAGGCTGGAGCTAGCCTGTAAGGGGACACAGGGCTGTGAACACATCGGCTTTCTCTCATTCCGGACATTCCATTCAAAAGCTCACCACAACCATTGTTTCTTACTCTTAATAGGCTGAGTTTTAAGAACAAGGAGGTCAGCTCTGAAAAGGAGCTGTAAGAGGCTCTCTCAAGTACTGGGAAGCAATCCTGGCTCTAGACACAGAAAGCCCCAGAACAGACCCTGGGGCTGATGAGGTGGCTCAAGGGGTAAAGTGGAGGGAGAGAAGCCACTCCTGAAAGTCATCCTCTAACTTCAACACAACCACCATGGCACATGCACACACACACACACACACACACACACACACACACACTCACACACACACACACACACACACACAATTTAATGTTTGAGACACAGTCTCACTGCATAGTCCAGGCCGGTCTTGAACTTCTTTTTCTTTTTCAAGATTTATTTATTTATTATATCTAAGTACACTGTAGCTGTCTTCAGACACACAGAAGAGGGCATCAGATCCCATTACAGATGGTTGTGAGCCACCATGTGGTTGTTGGGATTTGAACTCAGGACCTCTAGAAGAGCAGTCAGTGCTCTTAACCTCTGAGCCTTCTCTCCAGCCCCTGTCCTTGAACTTCAGCCTCTAAATGCGGGTATCTGCCATCATACTTGGTGACCTTTTATTTTAAAATATAGTTATACCCCAAAGTAAAAAAAAAAACAAAACTCTCCTATTTTTCCTCTCCCAAATCTTTCTAGCTTTTTGTCTCTGTGTGTTTATATAAGTTGAGGGGGTTTTTTTCCTTTTCTTTTTTGTGATACACAAAGGGAGGCCGATTATTTTAATAACCATACCCTAACTAGTGAGTGTCTCTTTCCCCACTGATTTTTCTTGGACTTCTGACTATTCAGGGGTCTGGTTTTGTTTGAATTTCTCTCTCTCTCTCTCTCTCTCTCTCTCTCTCTCTCTCTCTCTCTCTCTCTCTCTCTCTGTGTGTGTGTGTGTGTGTGTGTGCCTGTGTTTAGGTGTGTGTGTATGCATGTGGAGGCCAGATGTGTCATCCACCTTGGTTTTTTGAAATGGGGTCTCTCACTAGAACTTAAGGCTCTCTGGTTCAACCAGGCTGTCTGGGCAGCCAGCTCCAGGGATCTGTCCATCTGTCTCGTCAGTGCTGGGATTACAAGCACACATCCCCACACCAGCTTTCTCTGTGAGTGCTGGGGATTGGCAGATAGACACTGACCTTGTGATCTGTCCTTGGAAGTACGTTATCCTGCTGGACCTTACCACTTTAGCGAACTATGTGAATGCCGTATCCATTCTACAACGGGCAGCCGAACCCAGCGCATGTGAGTGGGGGTCACACACTAGAATGTATCAGAACTGGGGTGAGAATCAAGCCTGAAGTCCAGTGCCCCATGCTTAACCCTGCATTGTTTTCCGACTTTCTGGATGGTCTTGTGTTACAAACAAACCAACCAGAACCACTAATAACTTCATGTCCCACAAAGGCACTGCTACAGAACAAACTTGACACAGTGCCACAGGCTTGTGCGTTTCGTCCTCGGAAGACTGGCATGGAAGACTGACACTGGAGAAGTCTGAGGCCAGTGTGGGCTTCATGGCAAATACATGTCTCAAATACCAAAATACGGGCTTAGAGAAATGATTCAGCAGCTGAGAGCTCGGGCTGCTCTTGCAGAGGACCCCAGTTTGAATCTTAGCATCCACATAGAGGTTCACAACTGTCTCTAACTCCAATCTCGCGGAATCCAATGCTGTCTTCCAGCTTCCTTCATTACCAGATACACACATGGTACACAGACCCATGCAGACCAAGCACCCATACACATAAAATAAATATTTTAATTAAAAACCCCACAGAGGTAAATAGAAAAGCACTGAGCGTGCTGTGGAGAAACTGTGGTCCTTGGGAATAGATCTTAGATGGTTGCTGTGGGAAATAGTCCTGCCGTTCCTCAAATTTAAAGATAGAATTATATGATCCAGAAATTCCACTTCTGGGTAAATACTCAAAGGAATTAAAAACAAGATCTCTTCCTTCCCTCTTTTTCCCTCCCCACCCATCTCCCTCTCTCTGTTTCTGTCTCTGTACCTTTCTCTCCCCCTCTCTCTCTCTCTCTCTCTCTCTCTCTCTCTCTCTCTCTCTCTCTCTCTCTCTCTCTCTCTCTCTCTCAGACAGAGTAGACCAGGCTGTGCTCACACTCAGAGCTCCACCTGCCTCTGCCTCCCAAGTGCTGGAGTTAAAGACGTACCACCATCCAGTTCCTTTCTCTCTCCTCCTAGCCCTCATCCTTAACCCCCAACCCGCTGCCCTAGCTAGAGTTGCAATCCTCCAGCTTCAACCTCTGAATTACTTTCCCCATCCCTGCGACCTTGTTGGCTCACAGTGAGGGCATATAGTCCATCCGGGCAAGGTGGCCATAGCAACAGCGGGAGGCAGCTGGTCCCTCGCCACAGTCAGAAAGCAGAGAGAGAAGAATGCTGGTGATCTTGGACTCCGGCCCAGGGGTGGTACTGCCACAGTTAGCAGGGTCTCCCCACCTCCGTTAACCTACTCTGAAAACTCCCTCGCATCCCCAGAAGTTTGTCTCTTAGGTGTTTCTAGATCCTGCCAAATCGACAATCAAGATTTACTGTAAGTTAATAATAAACCATAAGTTTGACTTATAAGTCGAAAAAATAAACTGCAGATCAGTATTTGTAAGACAGATTATGTAAAGAGGAAAAATATAAACACCATACCGGCATATATGTGCATAGAGATATGTATGCCTGGGAAGGAAATGGACTCTGAGAATCAAGAGGCCCAAGCATTTCACTTGTTTCACTAATTTGGGGTATACTTTGTATCTCAGGTTGGCTTCAAATGCTCAATCCTCCTGCCTCAGCCTTCTGTGTGCTGGAGTTACATGTGTCACCATGCCACACTCGTTTCATTTTTAAATATGCAAGTGATCACTACAAGCCAAAGAAGATCAAGGCCCAGTGGGATACGCCTGCAGAATCAGCTCTCAGAGGCAGAGGCTGTCCGAGGCTAGCCTGGTATACATCGTGAGCCAAGGGGGCAGCCAAGGCTACATGGTGAATCCTTGTCTTTGAAAAAAAGAAATCTGAATAGGAGATCTGTTCCTGTTGGGAAGCAAAAACCCTAATAGATACTACAGCATCTCTGATTGGATATTAGGGTCCGTTAAACTTCCCCTCCCCCAGGGCTTGGCCTACAGCCCAGTGGCAGAGTGGTTACTAACATGCTCGGGGAAATGGATTTGATCCCCAGACTACAAAAGGGGGAAAACATGTGCTGGCTACTTCTATGTCAGCTTGACACAGTTAAGACCATGCTTGACCCAGAAGATCTGCTGTAAGCACTCAAGCCCGGAATACATTTTCTTAATTAGTGATTGGTGGGGGAGGGCCCCGCCCATCATGAGGGATGCCATCCCTAGCCGGGCAGTCCTAGGTTCTAGAACACTGGTTCTCAACCCTCCTAATGCCGTGACCCTTTAATACAGTTCCTCACATTGTGATGACCCTCCCAAACCATACGATTATTTTCATTGCTACTACATAACTATAATTTTGCTACTCTTATGAATCATAACGAGTGTGTGGTTTGTTTTTTTTTTTTGGCTCCGTCTTAGGTTTTATTGACTCAGTGATTGGTGTGTGTGTGTGTGTGTGTATGTATGAATGTGAACATGTATATGTATGTGTATGTGTGTGTGTAGATAGATAGATACAGATAGATAGTTGAATTAATGTGTGTGTGTATGTGGGTGTTGTGGACGTATATTTCATGCATGTGCACGTGTGAATGTGTGTGCATGTGTCTGTATATGTGTTTGCTGCATATGTATGTGTGTGTATGTTTGTGTATGTATATTATAGTGTGTGTGTGTGTGTGTGTGTGTGTGTGTGTGTGTGTCCCGGTTCCAGCTTTAAATGTTCATCCTTTCTTACCAATGATACGGAACATCTTTCCTTCTTTCCACTCATTTCTTGGTCATTTGTTACCAATTTTCTGTGAAATTCTGACTCATGAAGACTCGAGTTGGGGTTGGGGATTTAGCTCAGTGATAGAGCGCTTGCCTAGCAAGCACAAGGCCCTAGGTTCGGTCCCCAGCTCCGAAAAAAAGAAGAAAAAAAAAAAAAGAAGACTCGAGTCTTTTACCTTTTTTTCTTTTCTTTTTTTTTTTTTAAGATTTATTTATTTTATGTATGTGAGTACATTGTAGCTGTCTTCAGACACACCAGAAGAGGGCATCAGATCTCATTACAGATGGTCGTGAGCCACCACGTGGTTGCTGGGGAATTGAACTCAGGACCTCTGGAAGAGCAGTCAGTGCTCTTAACCACTGAGCCATCTCCCCAGCCCTTACCTTCTTTTCAACTCGTTACTTCCTTCTTGATTTTTAGAAAATATTTTGGACACTAGTCTCTTCTTTTCTATGTACTTTGATTTGGGGGAAAGCTTTTAAAGTTCTATCTTCTAAAAGCGTTTTGGTTTTTCGAGACAGGGTTTCTCTGTGTAGCCCTGGCTGTCCTGATCTTGATCTGTAGACCAAACTGGCCTTGGACTCAAGAGAGATCCCCCTGTCTCTGCCTCTCTAATGGTGGGACTAAAGGTGTGAGCCACCATGCTTGGCCTAAAGGCATTTGAAAACCACTTCTTTCAAGCTATAATTTATATGTCATAAAAATTCACTCATAAATACAGTAATCAGTGGTAGCAGCAAAGTTTAAGAGTTGGGCCATCACCACAACCCAGTTTTAAAACATTTCCATCGTTGAAAAGCTCCCTCTCGCTGTGGGGTAATTCATTCTCGCCGCTGCGGCACACCAAGTGACCACTGATCTGCAGAAGCAGGAGATTTGAGAGCCGACCCATCCTATTGTGTGTGTCAGCAATTCGTTCTGTACAATCTGCTGAGTAACGGTTGGAAAAGCTACACGGTGTTGGGCTTTTGAGCTGCTTCCTTTCTTGAGACTTTTAAATGGGACCCAGGTTCACCAATGGCTACCATGTTTGTACCAGAGTCATTTATTTATCCATTGGTTGATTTGAGGATTGATTTGATGCCTCCTGGATCGACCTAGTGGGATTGCCTGCTTGTGCGTAACTCTATGCTTAACTTTTTGGTTTATTTTGGTGACATAGAATCAAACCCAGAGCCTCACAGAAACACACTCAACTAAGCCAAGTGCCAGCTCCTTAACTGTTGCAGACAGACACTGCCAAATTGCTTTCCCAAGTGACTCTACCGTCTTGCATTTCTACCAGCAATTTCTCTACACTCTCGACGCTTTTTGTTTTGTTTATATTAGACCCACCTTTGTAAGCATAAAGCAGTGTGACCGCACTTTCATTTAACCTCGCTTACTTTTTACAGTGCTATAGACCCACGCAGACCCTGGTGAGGATTGAGTGTCTGCTGTTGCCAACACTCCTGCCTGTCGCTATGGTTTCTTGTCGATATTTTGTTGTTGCTGCTGTCTTGCTTTTGTCTGTGTTTTGTTTTGTTTTAGAGAGAGCCTTGCTATTTAGCCTTGGTTGCTCTGAAAAGTCAATCCCCCTGCCTCTAGTGCCGGGACTGCAGAGTCGCACTGCCGCGCTTGGCCTTCGCTGCTGTCTGGACTCACACTGCCGTCTTTTCAAGTGCTTACCAGTCATGTATACGCTTTCTGTGGGGACATGCCTATTTGAAAGTTTCACCCACTTTTATTTCATATATGTGAGCACACTGTTGCAGTCTTCAGATGCACCAGAAGAGGGCATCAGGTCCCATGACAGATGGTTGTGAGCCACCATGTGGTTGCTGGGATTTGAACTCAGGACCTCTGGAAGAGCAGTCAGTGCTCTTAACCGCTGAGCTATCTCTCCGGCCCCCCTCTCTTCATATTTTTAACATAAAAATTTACCACATTTAGATACACAGTGCAGTGGTGTCAAGCACATTTACAGATAGATGACCACACACCTGCCAATTCACTTTCAGATCCAGACCTGTCCCATCCAGTTAAACGCCTGTCCCTGCACCCGTACCACATACTTCGGTTGCTTTGGGTTTCTCTGTGGTGGGCATGGTACTAAATGGATACCTGTCAACCTACTTTTTAGCTTCGGACCAGACTTTGAGGGGAATGAAAAGAATGGGAGTGGAATATTTCTATAGATAAGGCTAAGGAGAGGAGAGGAGAATGCTGGGAAGCTCCAAGGCTTTTACAAGTTCTGACTTGTCTTCCTTCTGGAGAAGCTTGGGGTTGAGTGAACAAACACCCTTAGGATCTTCTGATCCAGGGGTTTTTGTCCCGGGGAAGGAGACACTGGGACCGTGAGGAAAAAGTCTGTTTTGTATTGGTTTGGGGAGAGGGGCAAGGTTTGCTTATTGCTACTGTTAAATTTGCTTAAGTTTTGATGTTTTGAGAAAACTGCCTTGCTACTTAGCCCAAAATGGCCCTGAACTCAATATTACAGCCCCTCCCTATCCCTTCCTTGCTTGATCCTTGACTGATGTGGCTTTTTGGTAACTTAGAAACTGGATAGGACATCATTCGCTTTCGTCCGGTGATCTTTATCGTATCCCATTTTCTTCAGGGGGTTAGAGAATGATCTCTGGATTTCCAAGGGACTTTGAGCAAGTGCAGGAGATTTAAATATCCATGGAATCTATTGTCTCAACCCAGCCTTCCAAACTATTGTGTCACAAAGTGTTATGGGTGCCTAAAAAGTCTGCTGGACCAGAGGCCAAAACTAGGATGGCAACCACAACAGGACCAGCACAGCCCTCCGGGGAGACAGAGTGAAAAAAAAGCCACTTGTGGCACCAGCAGCCAGAGATATCCTCAGGCAGGAAACCATGGCCTGCAGCTCAGGCCGGAAACCAAGGCCTGCAACTCAGCTGCCTACTTGGCCTGTAGCAGAGTTTTCTGCTTTGACTTTGGAGTCTCAGTTTCTCCCTTTGTAAAATGTGAACAGCGGGGGGCTGGAGAGATGGCTCAGTGGTTAAGAGCACTGACTGCTCTTCCACAGGTCCTGAGTTCAAATCCCAGCAACCACATGGTGGCTCACAACCATCTGTAATGGGATCTGATGCCCTCTTCTGGTGTGTCTGAAGACAGCTACAGTGTACTCATATATAATAAATAATTTTTTTAAAAAAGTCTTTAAAAAAAAAACCCCGGGGCTGGGGATTTAGCTCAGTGGTAGAGCGCTTACCTAGGAAGCGCAAGGCCCTGGGTTCGGTCCCCAGCTCCAAAAAAAAGAACCAAAAAAAAAAAAAGAAGAAGCGGATAACAGACTCCTTGTATCGCAAGGCTGGACTACATTCACATACACAGAGCACAGAGTACCCAGCTTGAGGGGTGGACTACACAGTACCCATGATGTGACCGGCAGCTGCGACTGTATAATGTGGTACAGAGAAGGGTGTACTTACTTGGGACAGAGGGGCTCGGCAATTCGAAGGTATAGGAAGGCTTTTTGAGGCCTGGCCTTTATTCAGTTAATGATGGGTTAATCAAGAGTTTGTCATTTGGGGGTTTTCTTTTGTTTTGGGACTGTCTCGTGCACACAGACTGACTTCAAACTAACTACGTAGTTACAGATGACCTCGAACTTGTCTCCTGCCTCTCTTCCCAAAGCGCCGAGATTACGGGTATGAGCCTCCTAGGTCAACTTGTTTTCTCTTGGGAGACAGGATCCTGTAAATAGCCCAGGAGGTCCTGACTCTCACAACTCTCCTGCCTCAGCTCCACTAGCACGGGGTTTACATGTGTCAGGATACGCCTTTAGACTGAGACCCGACGGGTGGACACGTGTATGTGTTCTAGCTACGGGGAGTAATAAGTGCAAGCCACTGCCTTTGTCCCCGGTAGCAGACTGAAAACAGTCCTAGTGGTTCCCAGCGTGGGGACACCTTTGAGAAGCCTCTGTGGGGTTTGGACCTAATGACTCAGGTCTAATGAATAAAATACTACGAGAGCAATGGAGTGTCGCTTCCATAATTAGACTGGCTTCTGATTTGCCTCCCTCTCAGACAGGGTTCCAGTATGTACCCTGCATAACCTAAGATGGGGCATGAATTGAAGGTCCTCTTGCTTTGCCTGAGTGCTAACAGGTTTGCACCACCATGCCCTACTCACAAACAGGTCTTTTGGGAAAGTCTCAAGTTCAGAGTGGCCTTGAACTTGCTACGTGGCTGAAGTCCCTGATCCTCCTGCCCCTTCCCCTCTAGTGTTGCGATAGATTAGCAATGGCATACTCTCATCTGATGGTTTAAAATGAAAAGCTTCCTCCCCACGACGGTGCCAGGGAAGAGGAGAGCAACGTATTGTGCCGTGGCTTGCAATCGCCTAACCCTGGAGTTATTGCAGGAAGCTTTTTTTTTTAAGATTTATTTTATTTATTATATATAAATACGCTGTAGCTGTCTTCAGATACACCAGAAGAGGGCATCAGATCCCATTACAGATGGTTGTTAGCCACCATGTGGTTGCTGGGATTTGAACTCAGGACCTCTGGAAGAGCAGTCAGAGCTCTTAACCACTGAGCCATCTCTCCAACCCTGCAGGAAACTTTTAAAGTTTTTTTTTCCCCAATACTAATGCACCAGTACATACTGACAAATGTGTTACCACCAGCCCCTGCCCCATGATACATTTATTTACCTATTTTGTGTATACATTATATATATTTTTTTTCTTTTTTCTTTTTTTCGGAGCTGGGGACCGAACCCAGGGCCTTGCGCTTGCTAGGCAAGCGCTCTACCACTGAGCTAAATCCCCAACCCCCATTATATTTTATGTATGCATTTATTTACTTATTTTACCTTTTATTTTGAGTCTAGGAAGGTTTTCAACTTCTCGTTCTTCTATCTCAGCTCCCGTGTCGATGAGGTAACCAACCTGTACCACAGCGCTTTCACTAAGGACGAATGACTGACAGACTATCCGTAGCTTCTTTCTTACTCTCCTTGGCCTCCCACCTACTCATTATTTTTGGAGTGAGACTCACGTGGCAAGAAGCCCAGGGAAGAAGCCCCCAGCCATTAGCTCAGAAGATCCTTGGCCTCAGCACAACAGTTGGTAAGGATGCAGTACTGCATACAACCACAGGGTGGCGCATGGATGCAAATTTTGGTCCAAGTAATCCTTGGGATGAAAGTCGCCCACGTAGGGGCCTCGATTTATGATCTGTGAGCCAGCGGGCCCTGCTAAACTTTGCATTAATTCCTGCCCCACAAAAACAGTGTGTGTGTGTGACAGTATATCTGTGTTCTTTTGAGCTGTGAAGCTGTGGGTTAATATTTAAGCAGCGATAGAAAAATCGTGAAACTCCCAAGATAAAGACGGGGTCGGTCACGATCAAAGCCGGAGCAAAGCAAACTCCAGCCATCCATTCTCTGGGATCCACTCACACTCTTTTGGGCTCCTCCAAAGGATTTGGGTCACTTCTCCAGCTCTGCCCTCTGCCTCCTAGAAAGGCTCCTGCTGGCTCTACTCCACAGTTGATGCTGCTCTTGGTACTGGCATCTCCAAAACTATTAGGGACTTCTGCTGCAACTGGGCTGCACTTCTACCAATAGCCTCTCACAGGCTCTGTTCGTGGTGCCAGGCCTCAGCTTCACTGCCTGACCCCTTTGACTGCCCCTGAGGCTGCATCTTCACCAATGGCTTCTCCTGGCTTCTCACAGTGCCAAGCCTAAAACCAGTACCACCTGGGTGGCTCTTAAACTGTGGAATTCAGCGGCCCACACAAGGTCCAACTTCAGCCATGTATGCTCCTGTGTGCTGACTCTCAGGAAACATTTTACAGACCTCACCTCCATGATGCTGGTCTCTTCTTAGTCACCACTAATTCCTCTGCTCCAGCTGACCAACATCCAGTATCCCGACAGAGCAAAGCTTTCACTTTAGCGCTTCTGATCTCTTGTTGATCATAGCTGGCTCTTCTACCCCAGCTCACCAGAACCATAGAATCCCGATTCAAAATATCAAATGGCCACGTGGGAGTCTTTAAACGTCCCTCTTAAACTTCACAAGGCCGGCCTCCACTGTCCGCATTTTCCTCAACATACTTATCTTCCAAGCTCCCAGAGAACAGTTCACCAGGCTTTGAATGCCCAATGACTTTCCTAGTCCAAAGTTCCAAAGTCTCTCCACAATCCCCCCTCCCCCCAAAATAACATGGTCAGGTCTGTCAGAACAATACCATACCATCCTGGTACCAACTCGTCTTAGCTAGGGTTTCTGTTGCTATGACGAGACACCATGGCAAAGCAACTCGGGGAGGAAAGGGTTTATCAGCCCATGCTTCAACATCACAGTTTATCATCAAAGGAAGTCAAGATAGGAAGTCAAGCAGGTCAGGAATCTGGGGGCAGCAGAGGCCATGAAGGGGTGCTTACTGGCTTACTCCTTAGGCTTGCTATAGGGCCCAGGACCACCAGCCCAGGGATGGAACCACACATAATGGACTGGGCCCTACCCCTACAGCCCTACAGCCTTGCCCACAGCCGAATCTTCTGGAGGCATTGCCCTCAATGGAGACTCCGTCTTTCTGATGACGCTGCCTTGTATTGTATTGACATAAAACCAGTCAGCACAGGGGCCCTGGCTTCTGGGTGCTGGGAGTAAAGCTCAGTGGAAGTCTAACTGCCTATTATGGTAAGGCGTGGGCTTCATCTCCAGTACCGTAAAGGAAACAAAAGAAAGGAAGAAGGGTGTGGTTGCAGGCTGATAATCCCGGGACGGGAGGAACGGAGGAAGATTGTAAATTGCAGGTCAGACTGATACGGTGAACTCAAGGATAGCCTTGGCCACAAAGAGAGATCCTGGTAAAGGGAAGGAAGGAGGAACTGACCTTCTGCTCTTAGAGCTGAATCCTTGTCCTTGGACCCCATCCACTGTCCTGGCTCTATCTCTGTCACACAGAGAACAAGTCCTCTCTGTTCGATGCAGGATTAACACGAATGGCTGGGTTCAAATACCAGCTCCAATCCTTTGAATCCTGTAAGACTTGAGCAGATCGTGTGGCCTCTGTGGGAGTTAACATCACGGGCCTTAGGGAATTGGGTTGTTATTGGCGGTTATCTATGGTTGGCTTTGTTTGCGTTTGGATTTGGGTGCCCCAGATCAAACCCCGGGCGTCGGGCACGCTAAGTGTGCTGACGACGCTGGAAGCCTTGTGCCAGAGTTCCAGGGAGATAAACTCACACTGACTTAGCACGAATTCAGACAAGAGTAAGAGTCTCGTGGCATTCCCTACCAAAGCCAGTGAGGCCACTGCAGAGGCTCTCTAAGGCCAGGTGACTCTAAACTCAAGAATCTACCTGCCCAGTGCTGGGATGAAAGGTGTACCCTGCTGCCACCACCGTGCTGAGCTTTTGAAGCCTCAAAGCCCACTGCTAGTGACCCACGTCCTCCAACAAGACCACAGCTCCTAATCTTCCCTAAACAATCTGCCAACTGGGGGACGGGGGTCAAGGGGGTGTCATTCTCATCCAAACCGCCACAGAGACAAGATGAAAGATGACTCTATCATCAGCCTAGGATCTCCACACACAGGCAAACACACACACACACATACACACCAACATGGAGAACAGAAAGCAAGCAAATCGGAAAATGCCGGCGTGCGACCTTTGGGTTTTGGTACTATCTGACCCTGACAAATGTATAACCTGAGGTTCTGAGCCACATAGAAGGGGGGGGGAGGCTTCGAGGTAAAGTGTTACATGTGTTGCATGTGTGGGTTCCATGCCTGGGTAAAGAGAGAGATAGGAGGAGTGGGGGAGGTGAAGGAGGGAGTACCCCAAGGGCAAATGTGGGGCCGAATTCCATCAGAATTTGCCTTTCTGGTAGCTTCTCTTTCCCTGCCCTTGTGGTGTTTTTCCTTCAGTGAGTGACAAATTTCACAACCCTGGCTGGGACTCCTGAGGTGCTAAGATTACAGGCCTGGGTCACACCACCCAAACTTGACTTTCTTTTTCATTGTTGCTTGTATTTTTCGGTTTGTAACCAAAGCTGGACGACTGGAACTCACTGTGTAGACTAGGCTGGCCTTGAACTCACAGAAATCTACTTGCCTCTGCCTCCTGAGTGCTCTGATAAACGGCACTGACCAATACCTCCAACCTACCTACTTTCATTTTCTAAATCTAAGTCCTAACCGGAAGTGGGAACTGGGCAGGAATAACAGTACGGTGGGTATGGGGTTGGGGATTTAGCTCAGTGGTAGAGCGCTTGCCTAGCAAGCGCAAGGCCCTGGGTTCGGTCCCCGGCTCCAAAAAAAAAACAAAAAAAAAAAAAAAAAAAACAGTACAGTGGGTTAACTCCATTTGAGTTTACCGGACTTTGTGCGCCGTGACTGCCAACGACATCCTGGCTTGAGGCTGGAAGTCACAGCCCAACAGGGGCAAAGATTGCTCTGTGACCAGTCTGGAAAGGGAGCATTAGAGCATAGAAATCAATCCGGTTCAAGTTCATACCCAGGGCAACCACGGAAAGTGCCAGGAAGGGAAAGAACAGGGTGTTTTCCACACATTCCATGGGCAGCCGTGGGGATCCAGGAGAAAGTGATGCCTGGGCTGAGCCAAGAAGGCATTGCCCCAGTTTACAGTAAGGGCTGAGAGGACAGCCTGTCCTGAGCTTCCGGTAACACATTTCCTGCCTTCTCAAATGACAGACATTCCATCTATGACTTCGAGTCTGATTTCAGCAGTCTTGTGCAAGAGGGGAAACACCATGTGCCTCCAGGGAAAGAAATTTTGGCTGCCGTCTCCACCCTTTCCCTCAGCATCCACGTGGGTGGGGGTGGGGAGGGTTAGTGGGGCTTTCCATCCCTGTCTTTCAGAACACTACGGTCTGGCCCTTCCTGCTTGGCCAACACCTGCGCAGAGTCCTAGTCCATATCCTCCCAGAATGGCCTGCTCTCCACCTCCAGCAGAGACCCCCATCATTTTTTCCTGTTCACTCTCTGCCCCCCCACCCCCCAAGACTAAGTATCCTTAGCGCAAGGCTTGTGTCTTTATGGTCTCTAGTCTCTGACAACTGACTGGCGTCTCAGTGGATTCGAACCCTCCATTCATCTTGGGCTAATGACTATGTGATTGCGCCTCCGTTTCCACTTTTCTGCTATGAAAATAATGAACACTCCAAGCTATGTTGTAAGGAAAAATGAGAGCCCTAACAGTGCCCGCAGCACGTGACACGCAGGGGGTACGTAACCAAGGCCGGTAAAGTCTGGGCTAGGGCTGGTTTTTGTTACCTGTTCACACTGTCAGCTAGGTTTTCCTGTATGCGGGGTCTCCAAGCCCCGCTTTCACCCAAGTTAGCACTCAAGACGTGCTGTGGGAACTGTGTCCCCGTGGAAGCTGCAGGGGACTCGATGTCCCGCAACCCCTCTGCACCCGGCCACTTGGGCCCCAGGGCACCGGAGCAGGTTTCCTGGAACCGGTCTCCACCGGATCGCAGACCCTTTGCGCTCAGCCCTTTGCTCTCAGCCCCTGCGCCAGGAGAAAGGGGGTGTGACTCAAGCGCGGGGGCGTGTGCAGGCTCTGTACCCACGTGCAAAAGGAGGGATGCCTGCAGACTTCGGGTCGTGCGCAGGCTCCCGGGCGTGTGCAGGCAGTGGGGAGGAGGGCAGGTGGCGCCCCGCCACCCGGGCGGAGCTTTTGCGCGCGACCCAATACTCTGGGCTATAAAGGTCGCGCTCCGCGTGCTTCTCTCCATCACGCTCCTAGAACTCTACAGCGATCTCTCGTTGATCTCCAACTGCCGCCTCCATTCGCCATGGACCCCAACTGCTCCTGTGCCACAGGTAAGGGGGGCTGCTGACGGGCCTCTGTAACCGGAGCTTCTGGGAGAGCAGGACGGACTTTTGGGCCCCTTCTCTGGTAACTACTTTTAGGGTACTACTGGCTGCTCCTTCCGAACGAATTCTGGAACACTCCCGCCCCTTTTTTTCTTTTCTTTTTTTTTTCCTTCGGAGCTGGGGACCGAACCCAGGGCCTTGTGCTTGCTAGGCAAGCGCTCTACCACTGAGCTAAATCCCCAACCCCTCCCGCCCCTTTTAAACTAGTCCTTGAGATAATGGCTCGCCCAAGCTGGCTGGTTTGCACCCGAGTTCTTTGGAGAACTATGTTCAGTTATGCCCGGGTCCCGCTACCGCGCTCCCTGCCTTCTTCCTCTAGATGGATCCTGCTCCTGCGCTGGCTCCTGCAAATGCAAACAATGCAAATGCACCTCCTGCAAGAAAAGTGAGTTGGATTTTCTCTACCCTTTCCCTTCGCGCCCCTGCGGTCCCTAGCCCACCGCACCTTCCCAGGAGCGTCCAGGGTGCCTCTAATTCGGTTTCTCGCTCACGCTCAACTTTTTTCCCCCAGGCTGCTGTTCCTGCTGCCCCGTGGGCTGTGCGAAGTGCTCCCAGGGCTGCATCTGCAAAGAGGCTTCGGACAAGTGCAGCTGCTGCGCCTGAAGTGGGGGCGTCCCCACAATGGTGTAAATAAAACAACGTAGGAACCTAGCCTTTTTTTGTACAACCCTGACCGGTTCTCCACACTTTTTTCTATAAAGCATGTAACTGACAATAAAAAAAAACAATTTGACTTGATTAACCCAGTTTTGTCTGTGTTGATTGGAAATAAGGGGCTGGCAGAGGCGTTGAAACGGGATTGGTGCACCTTGACTTGGGATAAGTGGATTGATGACCCCTCTGGACTTTTGATCGTCTCGAACATGGTGGGCAGAAGCATGCACTGGTCACAAATGTGGGCATGTGTATATTGGGGATTAAACCCAAAGCTTCCTGCTTATAAACCAGGGTGCTCTAATGAGCCACACTCCTACCCCTAGATGATAATGATTCTGGTTTAATTTTGGGTTGTTAGGCTTAAAGCAGTATGAAATACCTGTTCATAAGCTTTGGTAAATAAAATAAAAGTTGGGGTGAGTCTCATATGACTCCTCTTTGTAGTCCCAATCTTTGGGAGCCTGAGGCAGAAGGATCAGTGCAGCTCCGAAGCCGGCTTGGTCTCCAATTCTGTTAACCTTTGATTTTGAGACCATCTGACTGTGTAACCTAAAATGGTCCTTGGACTTGCAGTCCTGCCTCAGACTTCTAGGTACTGGGATTACAGGCTCAGCTTAAAATCAGTTAAAAAAAAATGTATATGAGTACTCTAGCGGTCTTCAGACACACCAGAAGAGGGCATAAGATCTCATTACAGATGGTTGTGAGCCACCATGTGGTTGCTGGGAATTGAACTCAGGACCTCTGGAAGAGCAGCCAGTGCTCTTAAACTGGCGAGCCAACTCTCCAGCCCCTTAAAACCCATTTATAAAAATTCAATAACATGGGCTGGACAGATGGCTCACCGGTTTAAGAGCACTGGCTGCTCTTCACCAGAGGTCCTGAGTTCAAATCCCAGCAACCACATGATGGCTCACACCCATCTATAATGAGATCTTACACGTTCTGGCGTAATGCAAGCAGAACTCAAGACATCAGTACCGTGAACAAAACCATGAAAAGTACTGTAAACACTATAAATATCCCAGGGTGTGCCTTGCAGCTTGGAGACTAAATGGCACAACATGTCCAACCTAGAGCTCCCATGAGGAACTGCCCATCTCTGGTATACAGGGACACGGACAGGATTTTTTTTTTTTTCCTCTTCCAGAGAGCCCTGTGATAGGACTTGGCTGTCAGTCTGGAAGTTCTTCTCAAGGTCAGGCAGAAATCTACCTACCCCTCACTCCATACCAACTCCTGGCAATTTAAGCAAAGTAACTAGAAATTTGGAAGGAATTGACTAGCATCTTCCCAGGAGCTAGGCATCCAGGCAGAGTCTGCAATTTGGAGGGCGGGGTGGAATTTCCTACTCCATAGGAAGGACGTGAATGATATGCAATTAAAACCAGCCGTTAATGCCCCCTGGCTATTTGTTGAGGTAATGCGATTTGGTCTTCAATCAAAGGGAAAGGAGTTTCTTGGCTAGAAGTAAGGACCAAGCTTGCCTTAGGCTTTCTCTGTGAAGAGTAAATTTACAAGACAGCCTCTGTTTCTTGCTGTCAGGAAGTCCTAGTTCACAGCCCACTTTCTCTCTTATTGGTCATGTAGCCTGGGCAAGTCACTGAACCTCTCAAATGCTGATATCCTGCCCCCCTAGATGCTGATAACCACCTGTCCCCAAAGAACACACGGGCAACCAAGCACAGATCTGATGTTTAAGGACTTTGCTTTGTAAGTGCTGTTTGGGGATCTGGCCTCATTTGTCTCTCGTGTGCCCTTGCTGACACCATTCATTCATTCATTCAGCCCTGGCCTTGATTTAGGTGACACTGAACTCGGACTGTACCCTCAGAGATTTCCCTCTTTGTCTACAAACAAACAAACAAAGCAAATATCCTAATTAAGACTCTTGTGTGTCGGGGTTGGGGATTTAGCTCAGTGGTAGAGCGCTTGCCTAGGAAGCGCAAGGCCCTGGTTCGGTCCCCAGCTCCGAAAAAAAGAACAAAAAAAAAAAAAAAGACTCTTGTGTGTCAAGTAGGGAATCTAGGAGTGAGTGCTGGGACCACTCTTAGTCCTGGAATGCCTTGAAACCAAGTGAATGACAATTATACATTTAGCTTCTCAATTAAAATGGAAGACATTGGGCTGGGAATTGGCTCACGTTGGAGAGCCTACCTGGCTTTTGTGAAGCTCCGAGGTTCATCCCTAGAACCATTAAAAAAAGGGCCATATTTAGCTCAGCGGTAGAGCACTTGCCTAGCGAGTGCAAGGCCCTGGGTTCGATCCCCAGCTCCGGAAAAAAAACCAAAAAAAAAAAAAAAAAAAGGCCGTGGGTCTGGGAATGTAGCTCCCTGGTACAGCGCTCACCTAACATGCACGGACCCCTGGGTTCGCTCCCCAGCATGGAGGAAGCAAAGACTGGTGGCACACACCTGTAATTCTAACACGCAGGAGGCAGAGGCAAGGAGGATCAAACGTTCAAGGACCACGGCAAGTTTGAGGTGTGGGCCACACGTAAAACCGTCTCCAAAAAGACGTCACACACAAAACACAGCAGGTATTGTGATACACACGTATACCTGTATCCTAGAAACCTGGGAAACTGAAGCAGGAGACTGTCTTGAGTTCAAGGCCAGACTGGGCTGTTCGGCGAGCAACAGGCCATTCTGAGTTACAGAGTGAGGCCCTTGGAAAAGGAGAGGAAGAAGGGGAGGCGGAGAGATTGGGCCTGGCGACATGGATCTATCTTCTTAGCTACTCAGGAGACTGAGGCAGGGGGAGGATTTCCAGCTCAAAGTCTAGCTACAGAGCACGTCGAAAGCCAGCCTGGACAGCTTAGTGAGACCCTGCTTCAAAATAAAAAGAATCTAAAAGACTGGAGGTAAAGCTTCAGTGTAGAATGCTTGCCTGGTAACCAGGGGTTCAATCCTTACTGTAAAAAAGGAAAAAAAAATCATATTATGCAAGAGGTCTAAAGGCCCAAGAATCTGTTACAGATCTCAGGTTTTTTTTTGTTTTTTTGTTTTGTGGTTTTTTTTTTTTTTTTTTTTGGTTCTTTTTTTTTTCGGAGCTGGAGACCGAACCCAGGGCCTTGCGCTTCCTAGGTAAGCGCTCTACCACTGAGCTAAATCCCCAGCCCCAGATCTCAGTTTTGGTAATAGACAAAATATAACAAGTTGGTAAAAACAAGCAAGAGCACCAACTACAATCGTACTTCATGTGGTCCAGCAGAAGCATCTTAGTATGCATCCAGAAAACAGCAGACAGACAGAATAAAGGAACTGGGCATCCTTGGGCAAGGGCACACCTCAGCCTGACTTCTACCCGAGAAGACAGCAGTCCTAGCCAGTGCAGAACCACTGATGTCTCTGACCTGGGATGTCTGCTTAGGACGCGCCCTTGAGTGCTTAGAATTTGTTTCTAGTCCAGGCTGAAATCCTCTCTCTTTCCAAACCCAGTCCTTAGCTATTTAAAACCAGTAAACTCATGAGATTTGGAGAGAGTTATCCAACGTTATCCAGGCAAGGATTCTGGTTTTTTTTTTAATTTTTATCTTTAATTGCTTATTAATTTTTGAAATAGGATCTCATTTGTGTGGCCCTGGCTGGCCTTGAACTCAAGAAGACCATCTGCCTCTGACTTCTAAGAGCTGAGATTAAAGAGCTAGCCTCAGGCAAGAACTTAACTATAGACCAAGACTCAGCTCCACGTGTTTTGGATCTTCCCACACAGAGGGTATAACTGTGTCATCTCCAAGATGAGGAATCCCGAGGAAGGAGAAATGGCCTGGGTCATTGTCACCAAACCAGTGGGTAATCGGTTAATGGAAAGACAGGTGTCTAAACCACCAAGGAGGAGGAGGAAGAGGAGGAAGAGGGCGAAGAGGGGAAAGAGGAGCTGAAGGAGGAGGGGAGGAGTGTCATAGCCCAGGACCAGGTGCCTTCTTTGCCTACACATGGACCTACGTACAGAAGGACAGCATCAGAGAACTTGGGACACGTACAGGAACATTGGTGTCAGGCCGTACTGCTTCACAGCCCGTTTTACTACTGACTGGTTGTATGCCCCTCGCCGCCCACCCCCCCCCCGCCCCGGCAGGTCACTGAATCCTCTGTCCTTGTGTGTAAATAGAATTTGCATCTCTATATAGGTATTAAGTGAGAGATCGGTTTGACTCCCAGTATTGCACAATGGCTGGTGGAGGTCCTACAACAGTTAAGCAAAACCTGCCCAAGGTCGCATAGCTCCGAAGTACGCGTGAACCAATGGTATAGCTCTTCTCTTGCCCTAGTCTCAAGGGCTGACAGCAGAATCTAATGTTACTCTAAAGTCAGAAACATTGAAAATATAAACAGCTGCCTGTATTAGTTTTGGGGCTTTTTGTTTTGTTTTGTGTTTTTATCTAGTGCAGTCCCTGGATATCACCTAAAATGATCCCTCTGCCTCGGTTTTTAAAACCGGCCTGGAGTAGAGCCGATGGCTAAAGGGTTGCGACCCCCAGCCCGGAACGTGCCTACATGTGCCCCCTCATGAGTGGAGAATATATTGCGATGAGTTCCGTTGGCTCTGTTGCTGTGTCCAGAAGGAAGGGGATCAACCAAGGACCATGATGGGACAGAGACAGACAATAAGGACCCGGAAAGTTCGTAATCAAGGCTAGTCTTTATAAAACTGTCTCCTTCGCCTCTGCTAGCTTCCATTCAGAGAGACGTGGGCGGAGCCGGTCGCTGCCCAGGAACTCCAGGAAAGGAGAAGCTGAGGATAGCGCGCTACGATTGTGTTTACAGAGACAGTAGGGCTTCCCGGGATGTGTTCTCGTAATGCACTGGATCAGTGATGGCCTGTAATATCTCGGAAAGCACTACAAAAACATGATGTTCCACACGTCACACGGGTCTTCCTACTCGGGCCCTCCTACTACGGCCAGTGGCGCCAAAGGGGGCGGTCCCGTGGTGCACACCGGCGCCCGAGGGAGCTCTGCACTCCGCCCGAAGAGTGCGCTCGGCTCTGCCAAGGACGCTGCGCTCGTGACTGAGCGCGGGCTGGAGCAACCGCCAGCTGAGTGCAAACCCTTTGCGCCCGGACCAGTCCAACGACTATAAAGAGAGCAGACTGTCCGCTAAGCCTCATCCCGACTTCAGCAGCCTGACTGCCTTCTTGTCGCTTACACCGTTGCTCCAGATTCACCAGATCTCGGAATGGACCCCAACTGCTCCTGCTCCACCGGTAAGACGCCCGGTCCTTGGTCTTTAGAATACCCAGTTGTAGGGGTTTGGCGGGAATAGGCACCTTTAGTTGGCGATTCGTCCTAGTTCTTTCTAGAATCCGCTCTTGGAATCGCCATCACCTGTTCTTGGAGTATTAGTATTGTCCGAACGGCTCCTCCTTGTCGGGGTTTGGGGTAGGAATTTAGACGCGCAAATGTCCGGATCTCCCTCGTAGTGGGGACATCTGAGTTGAGACCCAGGCGTTACTAATCTTACTGTGAATTGCCTGATCTACCAGAGAGGTGAGAGACCGTTGTGTCTTGAGATCAAAGACCCAAGCCTTACCCTACCCTGTGAGGAGAGAAGAGGGGCTAGGCTCCCTGGAGTTCTGAGTAGCACTTTGAATTGAGCAGGACACATGGTGTTGGCCACTGCTGTAATTCTGCCTCTTACTGACCGCTGTCTTCTTTCTCCTCCATAGGCGGCTCCTGCACCTGCTCCAGCTCCTGTGGCTGCAAGAACTGCAAATGCACCTCCTGCAAGAAGAGTGAGTTGGGACCCTCGGGTGGTGGTGGGAGAACTCCTACAGAGCTGGCTCTGAGAAACGTCTGAGGCCATTCGGTTTGGGGCAAGAAGCAGGTCTTCTGCCAGACCTGTGCGACCGGAGGGACTAGGAAGCCTGCTCTGACATCTTCCTCTATCTTTCTTTCCAGGCTGCTGCTCCTGCTGCCCCGTGGGCTGCTCCAAATGTGCCCAGGGCTGTGTCTGCAAAGGTGCCTCAGACAAGTGCACGTGCTGTGCCTGAAGTGATGAACTGTGCTGCTGCCCTCAGGTGTAAATAATTATCGGACCAACTCAGAGTCTTGCCGTACAGCTCCACCCAGTTTACTAAACCCCGTTTTCTACCGAGCATGTGAATAATAAAAGCCTGTTTGATTCTAACTCTGGTTTTCTTGTTGATGTTTAGATATAAGAAACTGGGGCCACGAGGGTTAAGTTGATAGTCTGGGGATCTGGTTTTGGACTCGCCGGTGCCTTTTAACTCCCGCCTCTGGCTCCCAAAGAGGGGTAATAATGTCTTTGGGTAAAGCCAAGTTATCCCATAAGCTTCCTCATACGGAAGACAAGCAGCGTTGCCGGGTCAGGAGTGTGTTAGGGGGAGGGATGGAGGGTAGTCCTGAGAGACTAGTGTCCCATCCAGGCAGCACAGAGGTCTTTTCTATCCGTTCTCAGGATTCCAGTTTCATCTCAGGTTGTTGGGTATATGGAGGGGTACGAAGATTAACAGGGTGTCTAGCATGCTAGGAGGGACTAACACTGAACTATATTCCAGACCCTTTTTTGGAGAGTTGCGTTATAGGGGCGTTTTGGGGGCCATTTTGACACAAGTTGCTTTGGTTGGCCTAGACCTCATTCTGCAGCCCAGTCCGACCTTGAGTTTTTGATTCTCCTGCCTCAGCTTCCCAAGTACCTGGGATTACAGGACTGACTGCCGCCAGGCAATTTACAAGTAATAAAATACAGGCTCATGCCTGTAATCAAGGCATTTGAGATGTAGCAGGAGGGAGGTCAGGAATTCGAGGCCAGACTAGGGACTAAGTTTGAGGGTAACCTGGGCTACATGTGATCTTCTCAAGTGTCAGAGTGGGACACAACTCCCAGACGTTTGATCCCCAGAGGTTCTATATAGTTCGTTTTTAAAACTTGTGTGTGTATGTGCCTGCCCATGCACACATGCACGTATTTGTGGTGAACGTGGAGGCCTGAGATCTTATCACTTTCCACCTTACCTTGTGAGACAGCCTTTCACAGGGCTTAGCACTCTGTTTCTGCCAGACTGATGGCCAGCAAACCCTGAGGATCCAACACTCTCAGCTCAGCACTGGGCTCACAGACTTGGACTGCCCCTTCTGGCTTTTTACCTAGGTGCTAAGGATTCGCTGAGGTGCCAAGCAAGCCTCAGGCTTGGGCAGCAAGCACTCTGCTCCTAGGCCCTAATCCCCTACTGTTTTTATTTTCTATGCACCATGAACCAGATACTGTATTTCCTAGACACCTTCAGCACCCCTGCCCTCTCTGCACTCTGGAAGTTTGCACTCAGCTCAGCCACACCCCCATAGCGTGACATTGGGGCAAATGATACTATTTGTATGAAAAGATAAGTTCAGAGAACACAAAATGCACCTTTTGAAGATTCAATAGGAAACCAATAAATATATGAACTCACGGGGAAACTGATTAACCACTGCACACAGCTGCTCACTGATGTGCGAGTACACTGAGCTGGCCCAGAGATCCCGAAGGAGCTCCCGGCTGGCCCCTGTGCACACGCACACTTGGGAGGGCCTCCACTGCTGTGACATAGGTGGCAGTTCCTTGCAAAGTCAGGATGAATGTGCTTTCAAATTCCAGCACAGTGACCCGGGATTGAGGACCTTTTCCACGTTTGTAGCCTTCTGACTCTAAATGAAGTATTTTGTGTCAAAACTGTCCAGTGGACTAGGGACGGTTCACTGGCTATGGAGAGTCTAGGATAGTTTTAGGCTAAGAACTCACGCCTGTCTCTATCTGTTGTATGAACAATGGAAGACGGAGACGAAATCCCGTGTCTATCCTCTCTCTAGGTACAAGGGAAATGGAGCCAAAGACGGAGGTGGGGACAAAGACAGGCTATGTCACAGAAGCACATAGGACACCCGCACACACTAATCTCATTCTCACTTTGATAGGAAGAGTAAGGTGACAACCTTGGTGCAAGCTGAGCGTGGGAAACAGCCAGGACTAGGTTTCTGGAACTTTAATAGGGAGGAATGACTGGCAAACTTGCTAGAACTGGCCAAAAAAAAAAAAAAAAAAAAAAAAGCCGGGTGACTGCAAGCAGCGTAGAGCTGAGCGCAAAACCCCGCCTCCTCCTGCGGGCCGCCGAGTGGCGGGCGCAGAAGACACGCCCCGGCCGAGTGCACCCTCTGCACGCGGAGACCGCGCCCAGCGGGAAACTTGCGCTCAGCTCCGCCACAACCCCCGCCCCAACCCCCCGAAGTACTACGGCAGGAACGAGTGCACCAGCGCTGCGAAGAGGCGGGGCCATCGCATACAGCCCAAATCCGACACAGATGTTGCCAGTGATCTATCCTTTTAGGCCACCCAGGGAGCCTTCAACCTCTTCATATTGTCTAGGGAGCAGAGAGTGGGTCCTCGGTGTACATTCTGCACAACCCAGTCAGCTGCAAGCCCGCTGAGAGTCGTGGGTGCAAGGTCTGGGCAGGACCTTTGTACACAGAGTAAGACTATAAAGTGAGCAAGCAGGTTCCTCGGTTTCCATGTGCCTCCCGAAAACCTAGGTGATTTTTTTTTTTTTTGCTCATTTCTTTGGGCCTCAAGTCATTTGCATTGGAAATAGCCCCAACTGCTCCTTGTGTTCCTCCTAACGGACTTCAGAGCACACGTTTTCTGAAATGAAAAGTATTAACTAAGGACACCCCCAAGACTAAGGTCTCAGCACCAGAGGCAACAAAGACAGGAGACAGAGGCCAAGGGAGAAGGAGAAGGGGGTGGGGGCAGACAGAAGACTGCCTCTGGATAGAGAGGAGACAGACAAGGTACAAGGGGAAACCCCATGTTAGGTTAGGATGGGGTGATTAATTTTAATGGGGTGTGTTAATTAGCCAAAGCGGGCTTTTTTTTTTTTTTTTTTAAGATTTATTTATTGTATATAAGTACACTGTAGCTGTCTTCAGACACACCAGAAGAGGGCATCAGGTCTCATTACAGATGGTTGTGAGCCACCATGTGGTTGCTGGGAATTGAACTCAGGACCTCTGGAAGAGCAGTCAGCGCTCTAACCGCTGAGCCATCTCTCCGGCCCCAAAGCAAGCGTTTGATTGCCCCACTTCAATACTTTGATAGCTGGACCTTGGTGGTCAGCCTCAGGAGGAGGGATTGGTCAAATAAGAGAACAGACCTTGGTAGCAAGCTTTAGGAATGTAATCTAATGGTTTTTCAGCAAGACAGAGGGAATGGGGGAGAGGGGCAAGGCTGGCCGGAGCGTGCTTGCTTACCACAGCTGGCCAGAGTTGCCTCCTTTTCATTTCTGGATAAAGTGGACTCCTTACTGTATGTTGCTGGTTCTCCCTCGAAGGCGCCCTTTGCTAGTTTGTTCTCCCCCATCCCCAACCCCAGCAACTTCACCACACTTTGGAATTTATCAAGTTCCCACTCCTTTCCCTCAAGGTTCTCATGTCAAGGGAGAAAAGCCTGGGCTCCAACCTGTCCTGTCCGCCATCACCCCTGCACTCCCAGAGCTGGAGCACCTCCCTTTCCTTCGTGTGGGAAAACCATCTGAGACTGTATTTCCCAGCAGTAGGGTGGAGAGGTCCGATGGCATGCTTCGGTGCGCCTCACAGAACAGGAGAATGGCCCAGACATGCACAGCAAATCTGCCCTCGGGGAGCTCTCGCCTGTGTCTCTAGCTTACTGCTTCTCTCTCCTCCTCACGGGTGGCCCTGCAGCTGCAGACTGTATGTAAGTGTGTCTCTAGTCAGAGACGATCTGGGGCCTAGGGCTGAGCGCCAGAGGAAAGACACAGCTGACTCTGGTTCTGTAACTCTGGGACATTGGCTATCCTTTAACCAATCCAGGGTTTCTGCATTTGTCCTTAGGTCCCAAGACTAGGTAGCCTAATTCTATTGGGTCACAAACCCTGAAGTTCATATCTGGGCTCTCAGGACAGACAGAGCTGAGGTCTTCACTAAAATGCCTCCTCATAGGAACATGGAGCCATGGGTGTGTCATATGAGTACTTGGGAGCTAGAGGCAGGAGGATCATAAGTTCAAGGCTAACACAGGCTATGTCAGACCCTGTTCATTAATAACTAAACAAGTGCCCAACAAATACTTCTTGGGTGTGAGGCCTGGAGAGGTTAACATTGCCTCACTCCTTCCTCTCTTGTCTCTATGAGGTTGCTGCTCCTGCTGCTCTGAGAGCTGCTCCGGGTGTGCCCAGGGCTGGGTATGCAGATTGGTGTCTGACAAGAGCAGCTGCCCTGGCTGACTTGACAATTGTTCCCACCTGTAAAGAGAACAACGCGTGAAAAGCAGGATTCATTCTTCATACACACAGATTACATATATTCCGATCTGGTTTTCTGCGTGAGGCTTGGGGTAAGGGACTGAGGTGAGGGATTTGACATCAACGTAGAGACCTGGACTGTGGACTCGAATGTTAGAGTCCCACCCCTACACAAACCACACGGTTAAGGCACATTGGGCTTCATCTTTGGCGCATAAGAAAGCAGGCGTGGGGGTTGGGGATTTGGCTCAGTGGTAGAGCGCTTGCCTAGCGCTCTAGGGGATATCATCAATGTCCTGGAATCCTGAAAGGACATTACAAGGAGAGCTCCGGGTCGTGACGAGGCTCCTCGAGTCAGGATGAATTTGCCCCCTTCAGATTCTAGCCCTGGGCCATTAAGTCGGAATGTTCCGCGATTTGGAGGCAATTGCCCAACATTCTCTTAACGAGCTGCGAAAGTGGTCTGCTCCTGAGGAAGTACTGATTGTCTAGGAGTGTTGGAATGCAGCGAGCCTGCAAGCTTGGGGAGCCCCAGGAAAGTTCCATGTGAGCTAATACCTACACCGGGTCCATTGGTCCCTCCACCCACAGCTATAGACACTGCATGGCCAAGAAGAACCCCACGCCTGCCTATTGTGGTGCAATAGAAAAACACGTGAGGAATGGCTGGGGGTGAGAGAAAAGAGAAAAAATGCAGAGGAACTCAAAGGTGACAGACACTAGGGACCAATCAATTCCTCACAGCTCATCAGAGCCCAGCAATTCGGGAGCAGTTATTCCGAGCCAGGGTAAGGTGAAAACCATCATGATGTGCGGGGGTGAGGGTGGAAAGCAGGATTGGTCTTCTGGAATGTTGGTGGGAATGAGGTTCAGGGAAGTGGGTGGGATAGGCCTGCCTCGAGGCAGGGAGGCCCACCGGGCAAGCAAAAGGTTATACCAGATAGAGCCGGCATGGGAGGAGGGACTCCGCCGCCCCCGTGCGAGCAGAGGCTCTGCACTCAGCTCTTCCGGTGCGCTCTGCACTCACTACCCAGGGCCAGGTGCGGATGACTCATCCGAAGAGGACACCGGTGCTGAGTGCACCAGGCCGCTGTGATACCAGGAAAGGAGCGGCACTGCTCCAGGCTCTAAGCTGCCCTCTGGTGGTCACCTGCACCTCCGCTTGGACCTCTATCCCTGCTTAGACCTCCATCTTCCTATAGTCTGGGAAAAGATCCACTGGGCGGCTGGAAAGTGACCCCTGGAATGGGTCTTAGGATTCCCAGTTCCCAGAGACAACACTGAATGTGCGTGGGTGTGAGGAGGGTCGATCTTGGGTTATGAGCTCAGTCAACTCCGTTCGTCCACTGACTTCCTCCTAGCTGAGTTCCTGATAGCAAGCATGTCCACCCCGAATGCTCCTCCTGGTCCCACTTCGGACTTGAGGCTCAAGCTACCCCATCTAACATCACTCAGCTGGTTGGGGGTGTCTACCCGGACCCAGGGCTCCGTGTGTGTGTGTCTGGGAGTCTCAGTGAAGGTGGAGGGCAGAGAGCCGTGGACCTCAGGTCCTGACTTCAGTTGCCGCCATCATGGGCTTACCTAGGGACTTTCCTTTGTGTGGTAAACCTGAAGGGGACTTGCCCTTCTCAGATGAGGGGGCATAAGAATGGGCCTCTCCCCCTTTTCCTCAAGTCAGGCAGGAGCTCTTGGGGCTGGAGGTGCCCTGGGAAGTTAATGACTGCGTGCTCTGTCTCCCTTGTTTCCAACTCTCCTCTATTCTTTTCCTCACAGGTGACTCCTGCAGTTGCACAGTGGCAGGTACCCCTCGCGCAGGAACCTTAGTGGGTAAGGGCTGAGTCAGAGCAGGGGACCCATAAGTTATCAGGCAGTCGCCAGGTTGACGTCCACTTCCTGTTTCCCTTCCTCTTTTCTCAGCAATTGACTGGGGGTCAGAGCAGGGAGAACTACAAGGTGTTTGATTCTTTATCCTTAGAACTGGGACACTGAGGCCCACCCAGAGTGTCCCGATGCTGGGAAACTGCCCAAAGTGCCTGCTGCTGACTTGATTCGCTAAGTCCTGTACTTCGGCGGGGCTCGTCTGCACTTTTCTAGTAGTTTCCCAAACCCTCTGCTGATGGAGCATGGCTTCCAGTGGGTGAGAGGCAGAGCTGCCTCCAGCCTTCTGTCCAGCATTGCAGCTACAAAGTGTCATTAAGCAGGTGCAGCTGCGCATATGAGATGGGGCTCCGCACAACGTCATGATATCTACAAGTCCTCATGATATCTAAAAGTCGGACATGTTTTTCATACAGCGCTCACCTATTTGCTTGCCGGCTCCCCTCCCAGTTGCTGTGATAAAATATCGGATAGAAGCAACTTGAGGGAGAAAGAACATAACTCAGTTCACCCGTCCAGCTCAATGGGGCAGGCGGTCTCAGAAGCTTGGGGGAACTGGTTGTATCACATCCATGCTTAGGAATGAGAGCAACGATACACTCACTAATGGGTTCTCCAGTGTTCAGCTCACCTTCTTTTAAAAGTTTTTAAATATGGACCAGGCAGTGGTGGCACACGCCTTTAATCCCACACGGGAGACAGTGGCAAGTAGATTTCTGTGAGTTCAAGGCCAGTCTAGTCTACACTGTGAGTTCCAGGACAGTTGGGGCTGTTACACAGAGAGAACACCTGCTTTGAAAAACAAACAAGGGGTTGGGGATTTAGCTCAGTGGTAGAGCGCTTGCCTAGGAAGCGCAAGGCCCTGGGTTCGGTTCCCAGCCCGGAAAAAAAAAAAAAAACAAGAAAAACAAACAAACAAACAAACAAATTTAAAATATAATCTAGGGCCCAAGTCAAGTTGGGACAACCTATCTATACAATGATTCTTTTGGGTGATTCTAGATAGTATTAAGTTGACAATTAAAATTGACAGTCAGATGCACAAGAAACAGTTTGCTTTTGTTGGTAGCTGCTGGGAGAGAGAAATCAGTCTTCTCTGATGGGGTGACACACGATATCCCATACTCAGCCTCCTGAGTGCTGGGATGAAAGGCATGTGCCACCACTACTGACTTGATTTTTTAAAAATCTATTTGATATGTGAGTTCTCTGCTGCATGTACATCCTTCTATAGATGGTCTTGAGCTGCTATTAATTAAACTGGGAATTAAACTCAGGACCACTAGAAGAGCAGCCAGTGCTCTTAACTGCGGAACCATCTTCCCAGCCCCAGTTTTTTGTTTTTTTTTTTTTTTTGTGATTTTTTTTTTTTTTTTTCCTCCCCCGGAGCTGGGGACCGAACTCAGGGCCTTGCGCATTTTAGGCAAGCGCTCTACCACTGAGCTAAATCCCCAACCCCTTTTTTTTTTTTTTTTTTTTTTTTTAAGAGAGAGAAAGAACATGAAGTTGGGTGGATTGCAGAGAGTGGTCTGGGAAGATCTGGGGTAGGAGAAAAAAATAGGATCAAAATATATTACATGAAATTCTCAGAAAATAAAACAAAACCAAAAAAAAAAAAAACCCTATCATATGCTATATTCTTTTTCCTGTGAAATATGTGTGTACACTGTCGCTGTCTTCACACACCAGAAGGACATCAGATCCCATTACAGATGGTTGTGAGCCACCATGTGGTTGCTGGGAATTGAACTCAGAACCTCTGGAAGAGCAGCCAATGCTCTTAACCTCTGAGGCATCCCTCCAGCCCCTCCTGTGAAATGTAAATAAATAATAAATAAATACATAAATAAATAAAAAGTTGTGTAGACTATTTAGGCTCCAGCTACCTCCTGGTATGTGAAAATGACGCTTGGCATGGGACTTGGTTTCAGTTGTGTTGTAAGGGATTCAAGCTGAAGGAAATTGAGGTGAGGGCAGTGAGGACAGGAGTCTGGGTCCATGTCCGGAGCCATCTTGCCGCTTCTCTGAAGCAGAGGGGAAAAAAGAGAAGAGAAAAGGTCTGCCTGCCAGGCAGAGTCAAGGCTGGGTAAGGCCTGCTGGCAGGTTTCCCGGGCTGCTGAGGCCTGGGATGATAAGAGGAGGTGCACCTGAGGTTCAAGGCTAGGGGCTGAAGATTCTGTTGACCTTGAGGAAGGAACAGAGGGGTTTGGGGGATGGGCACAAATGCCTTTTGTACATTTTAGCAAAACTGTTTGTGCTAGGTTGTGGCTTTGCTTTCCACCGTGCTGTAGTATAAGAAGGCTATGAGAAATCCACCCTCTGCTGGCACGGTGTAGACCCACAGCCCTCCCATACCTCTCTCTTGCATTTTTTCTTTCTTTCCTGTAGTCATCCTCACTCCCCCCTCAGAGGACATCATACCGGCTGGACTGGTACAGGTGCAGTGTTCTGTAATCTCTTCCGACTTTAGCTCTTTGTGAGTTGTGGCAAGGATTTCTTCTGTTCTCAACAGATGATTCCTGCTAGCTCGCACATCGGTGTCACGGTATATACCTAGCAGCTGCTTATGCTGCACCGACTGTTTACTTTGCCCAAATCTGAGGCTCTTGGCGGTGAGAAGAGTGTGGAGCTTACTGAAGAGAGAGAGTTATAGGACAAAAAAACTTGCTTTAAAAAAAAAAAAAAAAAAAAAAAGGAGGGCTAGAGGGATGGCTCAGTGGTTAGAGCACTGACTGCTCTTCCAGAGGTCATGAGTTCAAATCCCAGCAACCACATGGTGGCTCACAACCATCTGTAAGGAGATCTGATGCCCTCTTCTGGTGTGTCTGAAGACAGCTACAGTGTACTCGTCATATATAAAATGAATAAATAAAGTCTTTAAAAAATTAATTTAAAAAAAAAAAGGAGAGATGGGGAAAGAGGAGAACAGGGAAGAGGGAGAAGAATGAAAAGCAGCGGTGAGGCATGATGGTGCACACCTGCGACCCTAAGTATCCTGGAGGCTGAGGCAGGAGGATTCCAAGTTCAAGGTAAGTGTGGACTGATGAGCAAGACCAAGCCAAACTGTACACAGAGAATGGCTTCCATCGAGAGTACAGAGGCTAGCCTGGAGGCACAGACACCTGAGCCGGACCCCCAAGGAGGCACAGTGGAGCAAAGGGCTGGCGTTAAGGGACAGCTTGCTGCGTTCTGGAAACAGAGGGCCAGCCTGTGTCTGGTGCAAGGGGGAGGAGCTTGTGTTCCTCTGAGGGAGGGGTGGGCAGAGATCCCAGGCCTCACTCATCCACAGTTCCCATTCTGGCTACATCACTACAGAGAAAGTTCTGAAGCAGCCTCTCACTCCTGCCACTATTTTGATTTCTTAGAGCTGAGATAGATCCAGAAATCAACCTCCTCAGAGCTAAGATAGATCTGGAAATCAACTTCCTCAGAGCTAAGATAGATCTGGAAATCAGCCTCCTCAGGACAGCAGGTGCAGCAGGTTGGTCTCATGGACCTAGGACACCTGCATTTATTTTAATTAATTAATGGGTTAAATTTATTATTCACAGCGCTGGGATCATGCCCCTGGCCTTGCTAGGGAAGCCCTTTACCACGGAGCAGCACACGCCTAGGCCAGGAAACTCTTCTCAATGAGTCCTTCAGGCTACAACTCCTGGAAGCACCACACAGGACCGCTTGGGAAAATAAAGTGGTCTCTGTTGTTTTCTCTCTGGTCTCAAGCTCAGACAGCATTTCTTTTTTATAATAATAATAACCATTATAATTATAGTCATTGTTATTTTAACTGTTGTGTGAGTGGTGTGTGCTTGTTAGTGTAGGTGTTTGTATGTTTAATGTAGGTAGGTAGGTCTAGTCATCAGGTGTCTTTTCTGGACCATTCTCCACCTGTATTTGTAGAGACAGGGTCTCTCTCTGAGCCTGAAAGTTACTGATTAGGCTGGGCTAGCTAGCCAATGAGCTTCAAGGATCCACCTGTCCCCACCAACCCTCTGTGGGGTCATAGGCACATGCCACTTTGCCCAGCCTCTTACATGGGTGTTAGGAATCCAAATCAGGGGCTGGAGAGATGGCTCAGTGGTTAAGAGCACTGACTGCTCTTCCAGAGGTCCTGAGTTCAAATCCCAGCGACTACATAGTGGTTTACAACCATCTGTAATGGGATCCAATGCCCTCTTCTGGTGTGTCTGCGGATAGCTAGAGTGTACTCATACAAAAATAAATAAATAAATCTTTAAAAAAAAAAAAAAGAAATCCAAATCACATCCACATGCTTTTGAGTCACAGCCTTTACTGACTGAGTCACCTCTCTGGCACCATTATAGTTGTAAGTTAACCTACATAGTAATACTACATTATAGTGTTTCCACATCTATTTCTCATTGTATTTGTTTAAATTCATTCTCTCTTGTGTGCTCACCCTTCTATGCTCAGCGCTCCACTCCTGAGGACATTTTTGTTTTTTGGGGTTTTGTTATTTTCACAGAAGCTGGCATTTGGAACTACTCCCCAACCACGTGGCTGCCAGTACTGTGATGGGGAGACCATGGAGTTGCATGGTCGAGGTGCCCAGGTACCCAATATGGCATGCTGTGAATTGTGTTTGGTCTTGTCATGGAAACCAACTCAGGCAGCTACACACTCCTATTGGTCCTGCATGCTTGTCCAGTGTGGGTGGCCCACCACCATCTCCCTGCAAAAGAATCTGGGGTAAAGCCTTGTGGGGCCCTGGCCAAGGGCGTGTTGTTTTCTGTCTTGGTCTAGAAGCTGTGGTGCCAGGATTTCAAACGTAACCAGCCACTGCTCTGTGGTAACTGTGTTTTGTAGAAGTACGGCTGCCAAACCTCCAAGGGGATAGGAACACAGTGTTTTCACTGGGCCTGACAAAGCAATCGTTTGACATGCAGCCTTTTCCTTTTCAAGTCTTGTGCGGGAGGGCACACTCTATTAACCCCTTCCCTGTCCCTGAGCCCTCTCTTCCATGGGGCTGTGCAGAACAGGGCAACTGTAGACCCTGTTGTTGAGTAAGATTACAGTAAATCGAATGCTTCTGATGCGGGTGTTTTTGGAATGCCTTGCTTACTTCCAGAAGCTTTGGTACAGCATTGTGAAATGCCCTGGTGAGGTTGTGGAAAATGAGTTGTGGATCCAGACTGCCTAGCTAGACCTGCTCCCCCATTAGGATGTCAGTGTCGTAGGATGACATATGGGCTATCCCATGTCTCATCTTGGGAAGCACGCAGGATCCCTCCATAGGGATGCCATGAACCTGAATGTGTCTAGGGCAGTCCCTGGCACATAATCAGGGGCTCGGGACTTTTCCTTCCCATCTCTCCATGGTGTGTGGCAATCAGCAGGTGATCCATAAACGCTTTTTAAGTTAAATGAGCACATATAGAACACTGTCTGCCATTCGAGTACTAACCAGGTCCAACCCTGTTCAGCTTCCAAGAGGAGAGGATATATAAATATAACACAGACCCTTTGCCAGAAGTCTTCAAGTCTACGTTTCATCCGGAACAGCCCAGTCCTGACGGATGAGGACAAGGGGCTGCGAGGTCAAAGAGATGTAAACAAATCTAGAATTAACGAATGACAATTACTGGGGGATTTATTAATTGAAGCATGGTCCCAGGCATCAGCATGTCCAATCTGGTACGCCACAATTTGACTCAGAAAGGGCTTTATGGGCTAGAACAAAAGTGACTTGACACTAATGGAATGTAGCCGGCTTATCTAAAGATGATCGTGGGGAGTCAGGTGCATCCCACCAGCCTGAGTCTGACTGGAAAGCCTCATAAATGACTCCACCTATCAATTCATGGTTTGCTAAGAAATTGTGCAGGGGCCATTAACTCGGGTTACCCTGGGATTATCATGGGGATAATTAAGATGGCCTCAGTCGTGTCAAGCTGCACCCACACAGTGTTATTCAGGGATCAATCACCACTTCAGAGTGTTGCTGCTGAACTGGAACAGATAGCTACAAATTGAACATCTCCACCGTGTGATGGCCCCATTCCCTCACTGACTCTAGGATTGTCTGTGTGGGACAAGTTAAGACGGATGTGTGGGACTCTTGGGAGAAGCCAGGAGGGCAGAAGACACCCCTATCCTTGTTGGAAGACCTGCTATTAAAGGTTGAAGTCCACCATGTCCGGATAGCTTCTGAGCTTGGCACAAAGTGGAGGACTCCCTTTCTCTCCGGGGCTTCCTCTTCTCTGCCTGACCTTATCTGGAGAGCATAGCCCTCCACATCCTCTCCCCCTGGAATAGTCGAGTAGCTGTGGCCAAGGTTCGACTTCCATTTCTCCCATTAAGAACCTGCTGGCAGGGGTTGGGGATTTAGCTCAGTGGTAGAACGCTTGCCTAGCAAGCGCAAGGCCCTGGGTTCGATCCCCAGCTCCGAAAAAAAAAAAAAAACAAAAACCTGCTGGCAAGCACCTGGAATTCCTCTTCATGTAAATGAAGCATTCCCAGCTTTTCCACGACAGCCAATGATGTACTCTCACCCTGAAAACTCCTACCCACTCCCCATAGTTCTTCGTATCACCCTTGTTAACCTCTAATTAAGAGAGGAAGTGGTTTCACTGAATGTCGTCTTCGAAGAGAGCAGTTTCACTGAATATTGTCTAAAAGAGCTGTAACACTGAAATCCTCGGGGAAGTCCCGCCCCCAACTCACAGTTGGACTGAGATCCTGCTGACCCGCCCATTCCGACCCGCCCATTCTGGGCTCCACTTCATTCCCCCACCCCCGGCCCCGAGTGTGCAGTGGTGCCTGGACACCTCGAGGAAGGAAGCAGAACTCAGAACCACACCACTCACACACTCTTTATTACACTTAGTGAGTGTGTGCACACATACACACATACGTGTGCATATGGCATGAGACGTCGTATGCAAGTCAGAAAACATTTTTGTGAGTTAGTTCTCTCCCACCAAATCCCATATGGACCAGTTTGGCTAGAGGCTACCTTCACCCACTGAGCCATTTTTAAGGGCCCCACTCGTTCACATGACCACGTCTTGCCCACAGCAGGGAAACCATCAGTGGATGAGCCGGAGAAGCAGGAAGTTAAGTCTTCTGAGGTGTTGACATGACACCCTATCCAACCGTACAATCCAGGGTGGGTAGAAACGAGAGAAACCAGTCAGACTCTCTTTTCTTAGGAGTGTAAATTCAAGATGTACGTGGAACATCTACAAAAGGCCACCAGAGCTTGTGTGTGACTAGAGTGGCATTGTGTGACTGTAAAGGATGGCGGCCGCAGTAACTGATTGGCCAAGCCTGGACTTGTGTTTCTGTGAGAACGCCGTATAATCTTACATTTCAAGGGACCCAGGGTGGCTGGGCATCTTCTGAGAAGGGTACCCACTGTACTGTGTGAATTCCGGAAGCAAGCCCTATCCCATTTGGGATTCCTTGGGCACATAGGTAAATTTGGCAAAACAACTTCATCAAACAGGATATCAGGATCCATGGAGCCGACAGGAATGGTGGGAAACAGCTCAGAAAAGCAATAAGCCCAGGGGTGAGTTCACACCTGATCCCAGAGTTACTGTCTGGGGGTCACAGTTAGGTCTGTTTTTTTTTTTTTTTTTTTTTTTTTTTTTCCTGCCAGTTAAAGAATGAGAAGGCTGGGAAAATCTTGAGTTAGCAGTGGAGAAAATCTCAAACACAGCAGACAGAATTAGCCGGTGAAGAAATATTTTATTAAAGGCACAATCAGGAACTCCTGGAAAGAAGCTACGTCTGAAAACACCGATTGGCTGGATAAACTACGGGGATGTGGGGATGTTGGGGTGGTGCAGGCCCAGAACCTCATTTCCTTATTTTGGGTTAGTTTCAGTCCCACAGTAGCCATGGCATGCCCACGTGTGTGTCAGTGCTAACATCCTGTGACTGATAGATAAAAACTTTTTGGGATCAAGTATTAATTTCACAGCCCCTCACTTCTACCGACCAAAGACCTAAGAGTGTCATCAGACAGCATGTGAGGCCCAGAGGAGCAATTCCCCATCTTGCTGCACTTGCTTCTCTGAATAACTCATAAATGTACTTTAAAATGACCTTAACTTAGAACTCTCTCTTTTTTTACTTCTTTTTTTGCTTTTGTTTTGTTTTGAATGGTGCCTAACATTCTTTTTTTTTAAAAAAAAAGATTTATTTACTTTATTTATATTGAGTACACAGTCACTGTCTCAGACACACCAGAAGAGGGCATCAGATCCCATTATAGATGGTTGTGAGCCACCATGTGGTTGCTGGGAATTGAACTCTGGAAGAGCAGTCAGTGCTCTTAACCACTGAGCCATCTCTCCAGCCCCTCTTCCTCTTCCTCTTCCTTTTCCTCTTCTTCCTCTTCCCTCTCCTCCTCCTTCTTCTTTTTCTTTCTCCTCCTTCTCCTTCTTCCTCATCATCATTTGGTCTTTTTTGTTATTTTATCTTTTTTTTCCCTTTGAGCTGAGAACTGAACCCAGGGTCGTGCACTTGCTAGGCAATATATGTCTGTCTGTCTGTCTGTCTATGAATCTATGAATCTATGTATGTATGTATGTATGTATGTATGTATGTATCTATCTATCTATCTATCTATCTATTGATCTATCTTCTCTTACTATAAGACTCATGAAACTGCTTTTATATGGGGACATAGAATCTAGGGTAGCCTAATACTGCATTTCCCATGTATGCGCACTCAAATTTGACACCAGAATAAAATACCTCTTATTCCCTTTGAGATAAGAGCTGTCCTTTTTGCATTAACAAAACATACAAAGCAAGGCACACAGGGAGAAAGGCCCGCTATAAAGCAAAGGGAGCCCCAAGCACCCCAAATCTGGGACTTTCCTGGAGGGCTGGGGCTTCTTAAGGTCCTTTGCAGGGAGGGGTTGGGGATTTAGCTCAGTGGTAGAGCGCTTGCCTAGCAAGCACAAGGCCCTGGGTTCAGTCCCCAGCTCCAAAAAGAAAAAGAAAAAAAAAAAAACAAAAAAACAAAAAGGTCCTTTGCAGGGTTTTCTTACCCTAATTTAGGCTTGCTCAGTTTGAACAAAGACAGCAGATGATAGGCCCACAGCTTTGGTAAACACATCGTGGTCCAGACTTGAACTTGATGGGTTCACCACCAGGCAGGGCCTGTTGGCAGGATAAAAGTCTTCCATGCCCTTGTTTGAAGATGCTAGGCCTTGGTCTCTGGTCAGGAGGGTAAAGAAGAAGCCTGGGCCCACCATTTTTGTTAATTTGTGGTGGCTTCTCTCCTTATTGTCTGCCTATCAGGACTCGGTCTGACGTCTAGACCCTCACCAGTACTCAAGAGGCTTAAGCAGGAGAATTGCTACATAGTCAAGCTAGCCTAGAGTACATGGTGAAAGTTCCAGCCTAGCTTAGCCTCGGCTACAGAATGAGACACTCAAGGGGGGGAATAAAGGCCAGGCGAGGTAGCGCATGCCTCCGATGCCAGCACTCAGTAGACGGGGACAGACAGATCTCTGAGTTCCAGGCCAGCCTGGCCTACATAGAGATAGTGAGGACCAGGCCGGCTGAGGCTACACAATGAGACCATGGCTAAGAGAGAGAGAGAGAGAGAGCAGGAGGTCCAGGCTGTGTCCCACGCATAGCCTGGCTAGTGTGCAGAGTTGACACAGCTGATATCACCCCTTTCGCCCTGCCATCCACCACTGCTACATGAACAAAGTAATTTCTCCATCGGATTATTCTTTCCTCGCCTATGACCCGCCCACCCTCTCAGTCTTAGGAAGTTCAGCTGAATGGGGAGAAGGTGGACCTGACCACCTGCCGATTCTCTAGTGGGACCTGGGGCCTTGCTTACCCCTGAGATTTCCCCTGGAATCTGCTTTCTATACCAGCTAGAGTCTTGGCAGGAAATCAGTGAGTAATTGGGCAAAGCTTAATAAAGAGTTTGTTTACAAGAAAGAAAAAGGCTCAAGGGGTTCAGTGTAGGCTCCCAGGTCTGGAGCCTGGGGAGCAGTAGCCAGGCAGGCCTGAGTCCAGAGAGCAGCAGCCTGAACCTGAGAGGCTGTGTCAACATCAGCTGTGACTACCTGGCTGCCACTGGGCCTGACGAGACAGAGCCAGGGGAATATAGTCTAGAGCGGTCCTCTCTCTCCCACCTCGTTGCCAGTTATACTCAGCTGATTTCGTTTGTCTTTGTAACTTCCGGCTGTAGGAAATCCCTCAATCTCTTAAGTTAGCCAAAAGCAAGCTAACTTAAGGATGAAGTCAATTTCTCCAACCAGACACAGCCAGTCAGTTGTTCACTGTGAAAGTCGTCTCAAAGGACATTCATCGAAGATATTTGACCCAACTATGGGCCCCAAGACCACAGTGTGGATCCTACACCCCCAACTCTAGGCTCGTCCCTCGGTTCCTGCCCTCTAAGAGTGGTCTCCTGGTCCCCACCTTGCCTTCTTCCAGCAAACAACTGTTGGCTTCATTGTATTGACCACACGCAGAATCCTGGCTGACATCCCTTTGGCAGGGAGGAAACTTGTCGGGAGGGGAGCCTTCCCTCACAGCATTGCAGAACTGCCTACTGACTCTGAGTTATGCTGCCTTTATCCCAGGGCCCCAGACTCAGGCAGAATGGACAGAAAGACACTGTATTTCCTCTACTCCTTCTTGTCTCCACCTGTGAAACACTCACAGAAGCTGTTTCTCCCATCATGGTCCCCACTCTCCGGCCTGAGAAAACTCTCCCCGGGGAAGAATTCAAATCTGGGTCAATAGTAAGTACCCCTTCGGGCTGGAGATGGCTTAGTGGTTAAGAGTATGGACTTCTCCAGAGGTCCTGAGTTCAATTCCCAGCAACCACATGGTGGTTCACAACCATCTGTAATGGGATCTGATGCCCTCTTTTGATGTGTCTGAAGACAGCTAGGGTGCACTCCTATGTATAAAATAAATAATTCTTTAAAAAAAAATAAATAGCTCCTCAGAGACATATGCGTCATGTGGGCCCACTGTACAGATGGAAAAAAAATCAACACTAAATCCCCATAGCAAGCTCCCTAGGCAGTGAGAGGTCAGAGAGGGTAGCCCAGGGCTAGCGGCATCTTTGTGTCTCCTTACCATACACACTCACCCCAGAGACTGCCCTGCCTGACCCAGTGGAGGAGGCAGAATGAGAAAACACCTGGAAATAGTGTTATCTGCTCACTTCCGGGGCAGTAGGGGGCCACGGGAGGTTAAGGAGCAAAGCAGTGATGTGTTCATTCCCACTACTTTCTCTGTCCTGTGGTGGACCTGTGACCAGAACCGATTAATGATGAGGTTCTGAGCTCATGGCTCGAGAGGCGATATTAAATACACAGTTCAGAGCCAGTACTGGAGGTATGGTCTTAGGCTTCTTGATACAGTGGTCTCCCTTTCTAAGATATACCTGTTTGTCTGTCCCTCGAGTGCATTGGCTGTTCTTCAACGGGTGTTGGGAATCTAACTCTGGGAGAGCAGCAGGAGCTCTTAGCCACTAAACCACCTCCATAGCCCCGTTGTTTCCTACATTTGCTTTAAATCGGGGTCTCCTGGAGCCCAAGCCGGCCTCAAACCCAATATGTAACTACGATAACCGTGAACTTCAGCCCCTCCTGCTTCCATGTTCCGGGATCATATGTGATCAGGTCTGGTTTTGCTCACATGCTGGGGAGCCAACCCACGTTGGCTTGCCCGCTAGACATGCACTCTGCCAGCTGAGCTGAATCCCAGCTTGTTTGTAACGAACCAGTCTGTGCTCTGGTTTCCCCAGTTTTCACCTGAAGCTCTTCTTGTCCTAGGATTAGATCCAAGATACACAAGCATCTAGCCATGGTGTCTCCTGCGGCATCTTGCCTCTCACACTATCCTTGTTTTGATGACCTTGACATCTCTCTATTGGCCCCTTTCCCCTTTTCTTCCTCCCCTATCCTCTCCCTTTGTCCCTTCCTCCCTCCTTTCTTTCTCTAAGCCGTGGAGAGAGGAGAACCCAGTGCCTTGTAACATTGACGTTGGTTTTGGGAAGCAGGATCTCCCTGTGTAGTCCAGGCTGCTGTTCTAAGACTTAGATTATGTTTTTGTGATTTAGATTCCAATCCGATATTGCTTCGTTTTCCTATTCAGACCATTGCAGCTTCGGCCATCGGGAAGTCTTTCCGTTAGTTCCTGTGTCCCTTTCCTATCTTACATCACTGTAGACGAATCACTTTCTTCTCTCTCCCCCCACCCTCTTCCTCCCTCTCTGACGGAACCAGGCGTGAAGTCATGTGAGGCGATTTCTCAGGGCTTGTAAAAAAAAAAAAATTCCAAGAAATCCAAACAAGAGTCTTGTGACCTCAGTTTCTTAAAAAACAGGGGATTGCTCTTGGATTTCCCGTCCCTCCCGGGTATAGCAGCTAGGAGTGGGTTCACTTCAGACGATTGCTCACCACTGCCCATAGCACGCTATTTGTTTAGCTGCCTCTGTGGAAATTCGTGTTTTTGCTGCATACCTTGCCTGTCCCCTGCGGCTTGCCCTAGTGATCGTACCCCCATGTGGCTCCTCTTAACCCTCAGAGTATAAATTGTCTAGGGCTCTGAATAAAGTTAGCTGTTACATGAGACCTCAGTCTGCCTCATCTGTGGTTCCGCTCTCCCGGGTCCCACCACCCCTAGAGCAGTGACATTCCCCCACTTTTTTCCCCTTTTGTACCATATGTCACTGTCTTCTGTTTGTGGTCATTTTTCTAAGGAGTGTTTATATTTTTTCAGTGTAAGCATTGTGTAGACCTTCCCCACCCCCCACCCCACCACTCCACGTGAGACACAGGTCTGTCTTACTGTGCAGCGTAAGGGGTGTCTGTCCTGCTGAGGACGACCTTTAACTTTTGATCTCCCTGCCTCCGTTTCCCAACTGCTGGGATTACAAGTGTGTTTACTACACCCGCTCACGTATGTTTCAGTACTGGGAATTGAGTCCAGGGAGTCATGGATAATAGGCAAGCATTCCATCAACTGAGCTATGTCATATCAACAGCCCAGGGTCTCACTTTCAATAAATAACGTGTATCTTTGTTGCTGTTGTTGCTATGTTTTGTTTTTTCGTGACACCGGGTTGTTCTATGTAATCCTGGCTGGCCTGGAACTCAGAGAGAGCCTCATGGCTTGCTCAGTTTGTTTCCTTAGAGAACCCGGGGCCACAGCCCAGGCTGGCGCCCTCCCCACCCCACAATGGTCCGGGCCCTCCCACATCCATCATTAATCAAGAAAATGTCCCACAGACTTGCCTACAGGCCACTCTGCTGGACGCACTTCCTCAATAAAGATTCCTTCTTCCTTGTCAGGTATAGAAAGTAGTGCCACGATCAGGCTCAGCACCCAGGAAGCAGAGGCAGGGGGTCTAGGCCTAGGTCAAGGCCAGCCTGGCCTACATAGAAAGTTCCAGGCCAGTCTGGCCTACATAGTGTGAGGCCCTGTCTCTTCTTTCCAGGTATGTCCAGGAGTGTGTATGAGAGACCACAACAGGAACAACATACCTTGGTTAATGGGAGACCAAAGTGGGATAAATGTTGCTTGCAGGTTAAGGGTTCTGTTTGCAGTTAAGACAGTTAAGAAGTTCCTGTTTGTCCGGTGCAGGCTAAGGGTTCTGTTAGCAGTTAAAGCACAAGTGCCTGTGTTAAGTCTTTGAAGCTTAAGGTTTCTATTTATAATCAAGAATAAGTTCCTGGGGCACTGAAGGGATGGCTCAGCCGTTAAGAGCACTGACTGCTCTTCCAGAGGTCCTGAGTTCAATTCCTAGCAACCCATGATGGCTCACAACCATCTTCATTGGCATCTGATGGCCTCTTCTGGCATGGAGGTGTACATGCTCATAGAGCACTCATATATTAAATAAATGAATCATTAAAAAAAGAATAAATTCTTGAGTCAGGCATTGTCTTACTTAGGGTTTTATTGCTGTGAACAGACACCATGACCAAGGCAAGTCTGGTAAAGGATAACATATATTTGGAGCTGACTTACAGGTTCAGAGGTTCAGCCCGTTATCATCAAGGCAGGAACATGGCACCATCCAGGCAGGCATGGTGCAGAAGGAACTGAGAGTTCTACATCTTCCTCTGAAGGCTGCTGGTGGAAGACTGACCTCTAGGCAGCTAGGGTGAGGGTCTTAAGCCCACGCCCACAGTGACACACCTATTCCAACAAGGCCACACATCCCAGTAGTGCCACTGCCAGGGCCAAGCACATACAAACCATCACAGGCACAGTGGTGCATGACTTCAATCACAGTACTCAAGAGGCAGAGGCAGGAGGATCACCGTGAGTTGGAGGCTAACTTGGTCTACAAAGCAAGAGAAGGACAGCCAGGGCCACACAGAGAAATGTCTCAAAAAAAAAAAAAAAAAAAAAAGCAACGAAACAAAACGGTTTTGTTTCTTAGATCTGATGTAAATAGCAAAAGATGTTTTTCCCTGCACACTAAACTTTCGACCCCATTCCCGTGATGTTCATCCTTTCCCCTGTTCCCTTCCGTTTACAGTATCTTTCTAACAATGGAGAACAGCCAGCTCTCTCCTCCCTGTGAACACTTTGTCCTACAAAAAGGCCCTCAAGAAGCTAGCAGGAGCTGCTCTTTCAAATCGCAACTTAGGGTGGCCAGTCCCAAGAATACAGCTTGCTTCAATTGGACTTTATTTATTTATTTATTTATTTATTTAGTTAGTTAGTTAGTTAGTTATTCATTCATTCATTCATTCATTCATTCATTCATCCATTCATCCATTCATTCACTTAAGTTCTCCCCACTCTGGTTCTGGGGAAGGAACCCAGGTCTCACGCACAGGAGGCAAACGCTCCATCAGTACCGCCCAGTTTTGCACTACCAGTGTGAGGTTACTAAACAAAGTTGGGGAGCGATGTGAAACAGCACACTGCTCTATCCTACTGCCCTCAAACAGCACCGGAGACTATCCCAACAGCCTGATGTGGTGGGCCGTGCCTGTAACCCCAGCACTCAGGACCTTCCGGGATTTCATCACTTTCACCCCTCGATCAGAAGTTCAAGGTGATCTTCTCTGAATAACAGATCTGAGGTCAGCCTTGGATACATGAGATGTTTGACTCCAAAGAAAATTTCAGCTGTGTAATTTAACCATGGTCATCCTGCCGGACAGCACAGATCCAAAGCAGCTTGCAGTTTTCAAGCCGGGATTGACTCCATTTGCCGGGCCTTTGCTGCCACCTGCTGGTTCATTCTTTTCATTGCAAGCTTGGGAAATTGTGATTTAGAGTCAACAAGTTAACCAGGCAGCCCCTAAAAGTTGCCAGGCTTACACTCCTCGGATGCTGGATACTGTGCTGAGGCTCCCACGCTTAGACAGCACGACAGACAGACATACTGCCCCTGCTTCTTTTTTTTTTCTTTTCTTTTTTTTTTTTTTTCGGAGCTGGGGACCTAACCCAGGGCCTTGCGCTTGCTAGGCAAGCGCTCTACCACTGAGCTAAATCCCCAACCCCACTGCCCCTGCTTCTTAATGGTTCTGGGCCTTCTCCTGTTCCTTCTGTGTAATTTCCCTTTGTATAATGATTTTAATCTACTGTTCAAGGATGTGTTTTTGTGGGTTTTTGGGGGGGCAGTGGGGAGACTATGTAAACTATGCCCGAGTTGATCCTTTTTCTTACAAAGAGAATTTTTGTCTGAGGTTGTATAAAAGACTAAGAGAAAAAGGTAAATTTATTGGAGCCGTGATTCATCCATCAATTGTGTATGTGCACATGTGTTTGTGTGTGTGTATGTATATATGTGTGTATGTGTGTGTATATGTGTATGTGTGTGTTTGTGTATATATGTGCATATGTGTGTATGTATGTGTGTATGTGTGTGAATGCGTCTATGTATGTGTTTATGTGTATGTGTATGTTTGTATATGTGAGTATGTGTGTATGTGTACACAAGTGTGTATGTATCTTTGTATGTATGTGTATGTGTGTATGTATGTTTATATGTGTGTGTATGTATGTGTATATGTGTGCATATGTGTGTGCATGTGGGCATATTTGTGTATATACATGTGTGTATGTGTATATGTATGTGTTTTCCCCTTTTTTAATCCCTAAAGAACTAAATTTTGTTTTCTCAGAGAAAAAGTTCACTGAGTGATTAGCCTTCGACCCCACACATCCCCTCAGTCCCTGACCTACGGAAGCTGGCCTTTGTGAAGAGGACAACTTTACAGAGTTAGTTCTCTCCTTCAGCCTTCATATGCATTTTACCGATCAAACTCAATCTGTCAGCCTTGCATAGCAAGCAGCACTGAGCCATCTTTCCAGCCCGATTTTTTAAAAAATGAAGTCTTTACTACAAATATTAAACTGTAAGTTATGAACTTAAGAAAGGAGTCAGACAGCACAGAATAGAAATTAAAGATCTCTATATCTGGAAATGAGGATTTTCTTCGAAGGAATCCATTTGTTGTGTATAGAGGTTTTGTTTTGATTGTTTGTTTGTTTGTTTTTGTCAACTTGACACAAACTAGACTTAGCTGAAAAAAGAAACCCCCCAGTTAAGAAAATGCCTCCAGGGGCTGGAGAGATGGCTCAGTGGTTAGAGCACTGACTGCTCTTCCAGAGGACCTGAGTTCAATTCCCAGCAACCACATGGTGACTCACACCTTTAATACCATCCGATGCCCTCTTCTGGTGTGTCTGAAGACAGCCACAATGTACTCTCGTACATAAAATAAATTTCTTTTCTTTTCTTTTTTTCGGAGCTAGGGACCGAACCCAGGGCCTTGTGCTTGCTAGGCAAGCGCTCTACCACTGAGCTAAATCCCCAACCCCCATAAAATAAATTAAAAAAAAATCTTTAAAATAAATAGGCAGGGAAGCAAGGTCACCAAAGGGCATTCAGGAAGTAACAACCCTGCTGGAAAATTCCAGCTCAAAACTGACAACAATGGTCACTAAGGCTCCAGTCAGACAGGGGTTAATCCCTAATTCTGTGTCTTCTATCAGGAGTGGCACCTTCAGGCCTGGGGTCCAGGTCTGTCACTCTATTTGCTAGTCATACCCCTCTGTCCCTAGAACAATGCCAGACACAGTGGAGTCTTTTGTTTGTTTGTTTAGTTTGGTGTTTGGTTTTCGCAGACAGGGTTTCTCTACATAGCCCTGATTGTCCTGGAACTCACTCTGTAGATCAGGCTGGAGATCTGCCTGCTTCTGCCTCTCGGTGGTGGAACTTTGGGAGTGCAGGTGTGGGAATGGGTGTCAGGAGACCCCCGAGTGGGGAAGGAAGGAACATATGTATATTTTTAATTTTTATATTTATTTGCTAATTTTTTCAGTGCTGGCAATTAAATCTAAGACTTCAAACCTGCTAGGTAAGCCTTTAAATTTTGGGACAAGGTCTCATTAAATTGCCCAAGAAGGCTTTGAACTCACTTTGTAGCCCAGGCTGGGTCCATTTCCTTTTTAATACACTCAGAACAAGGTAAATTCTCGAAATGATTCTCGATACCCATGGAGGAGCAGGAAGGTTTTCAAGGGGCAGTTCAGCAAGGAGAGTGACTGGCCAGCACCAGCACAGGCCAAGAATGTCCATACTCCACTCCATGGGCCAACATGGTCTGAACCTACTACGGGAGCTTTTCCTGAGCATAAAGAACACCAAGAAGGGAGCGACTGACCATGGAGAAGGGCTGGGGACCAGGAAACCTGGAGTGGGGCCTGGGAGAGTGAACTCTAGACACCATGGGTTCCATGTTATAAGAGAGTGAAAGAGTTTCATTCCTCTTTTTAAAATGTATTTGAGATAAGGTCTTACTATGTAGCTCTGGCTGGTCTGGAACTCACTTGTAGACCAGGCAGGCTGGCCTCAAACTCACAGAGATCTGCCCTGCTTTTGCCTTTGCCCCCAAGTGCTGGGGTGAAGGGTGCATGACCACGCTCAGCTTAACTGTACTTATTTATTTGTTTGTATCAGTGCCGGGCTCCAGCCCAGAGCCCCGCACACGGAAGTAAGGGTAGGCAAATGCTCTACAACCAACCCATACCTCAGCCTCTTTCCCCATCCTTCCTCCAGCCTCCCCCAGCTTTGATAGCTTAAGCCATAAATGCTCACGGCAGGAGAGTCATAAATTATAGAAAAGAACTAAGACCGTCTCACATCCGTGGAGATTCCTAGCTAATGCCAGTGTGTATTCATGGAGAGTATTTTGGGTGTTATTAATATTTAATTATGCAGAATACATGAATATATGCTTGTGAAAAATTAAGACAGTCCAGTGGGTCTCCACCTCTCGTAGATGGCTAGCTCTGCCCCTCCCCCCTGCTATTTCCAGCTCTTGCCAGATAAGCACTTAACAGTACTGCAGATCGTTCGTGTGCACTCGCAAACGGCGAAAACTTTTCTTTTGTTTCTCGTTCTTTTTCTGCCATGCTGAGATAAGATCCAGGACCTCTTTTTTTTTTTTCTTTTCTTTTCTTTTCTTTTTTTCGGAGCTGGGGACCAAACCCAGGGCCTTGCGCTTGCTAGGCAAGCGCTCTACCATTGAGCTAAATCCCCAACCCCGGCTCAATTTTTTAATTCGTATGCATACATGTGTGTGTCAGTGTGTATGGAGGCCAGAGATGGACATACGTGTCTTCCTCCGCCACTGCCACCGTATTTATTTATTGTTTTTGAGACAGGGTCTCTTACTGGGCTTGATCAGCCAGCCAGGCTGGGAAGCTCTGAGGATCTCTCTCTCTCTCTCTCTCTCTCTCTCTCTCTCTCTCTCTCTCTCTCTCTCTCTCTCTCTCTCTCTCTCTCTCTCTCTCTCCTCAAAGATGGGGTTACAGCATCTGGCATTTAATGGTGATGCTGGAGATCTAAACTCCAAATTTGGGCAAATACTTTGCCAGCTCAGCCACCTCCGAAAAGACAATTTCTTGGTATTTAAACGTTTCTTTTAAACGTATGTTGTTTTATGTACCGGAGTTAGCAGTTTGGGCTAGTTTTGTTTTATTTAACTGCACAGTACAATTTCTAAGTGTCATTAAATACTCTGTAACATTTTCTCCATCCATTTTTGTTTTCTTTTATTTGGAGGGAGAGGCTCCCTATGTTGCTCAGGCTAGGCCAGAATACTTGGGCTCAGTTGATCCCCCTGCCTCACCCTCCCAAGTAGCTGAACCCTGGCTCTCTCATCCATCTTCAAATGTACTATTATGCAAAAATTTAACTAGATACACAGAGCAGAGAGACTTGTCTAATAAAGCCAAGCTCCCGTGAAAGTCAGCATTTTCCCATGCTTTCTAGGGCACCGTCAGGGACAATATTGTGTTCATAAGCGTGCGGTGTCATAATTAAGCTTTTCCCTCAATGCTAGAACATTTAGGTTGTTGATCTTGCCGGTGGCAATGGGGTTTAAACAGCTCACAATGCTGTTTGAGATTTTGCCCCCTCCTCCTTTAGCCTGAAGTCACACCCTCTTCTGTCCACACGTTCCTTTTCCTTACCTTGTAACATGGATTTAGCCTCTGTGACTCTATGGGCTTTTGCTTCATCTACTCACTTCTGGGATGAGGTGTCTCTGCCTAGGTTCCCAGGGGAGGAAGAGTCCCAGGGTCAGCTCAGGGGTAGCTCCATGTGCCAGTAGCTGGGACCCAGCAATCCTTTATAAGGCCCCGTGCTGACAGAGGTTTCCTGGTACATTGGTGAAGGGTAGCAACCCCTGGAAAGCTCAGCTGGCAGGTGGCTAAGGCAAGAAAGACTTGTTCCCCCAACTTGCCTTGAAGCCTCAAGAAGCAGCTAGGTATGGAATGGGGAGAAAGGTGGAATTAAAAAAGAAAACAACAAAAAACGTAAATAGGTCCATAAAAAATGGAGGTGGAGACAAAACAGAAGGCAGAGGGGAGATCACTGCAGGCTTTGGCAGGGGTGCCAACCTTTGGGAAAAGCCAAGTTTCTGCAGAGGAGGGACCGAGTAGAGGAGCTGTTCCTGCCAGGGTCAGGTTCTGGGTAGTGTTAGCACACACCTTTATAAATCCCAGGACCTAGAGGCAGAGGCAGGCAGATCTCTGTGCATTCAAGGCTAGCCTGGTCTACAGAGGTAGTTCCAAGACAGAGAGAAACCTTGTCTGTGTTAGGGGGTGGGGAGAGTGCAGTATTTTCCTTCTCAGAAGAATGAGGCCTGATCCGCACAGCCCTGCCTGCTGCCATCCCACTGCTGGGCAGACAGAAAGACAGTCAACACGGCAAACCATACTCCTGAATCACGACATTCCCCGCGTGTTTGGTTTTCTGTCAAGGTGGCTATAAAAACTCAAGTCTTTAAAAATGTAGGCTTTGCTGCTGGAGAGATGGTTCTGTAGCATTTGCTGCTCTTGCAGAGGACCTGGGTTTGTTTCTCAGTACCCTGCCTGGTGGCTCGAAACTGTAACTTTCCAGGAGACTCAATATTTTCTTGATGAGCCAGGCAAGCATTCGCTGGAGGGCACATGGGACATACAGAATCCCCTCATCCTAAAATCATCTTTACTATAAATATGACTCTTCATCCACCTGGCATATGCTAATTAAACCCTCTCCAGCACGACCCTCGGACTGCTTAGCGTGGTAATGAAAAACAAACCCAGATTCCGCTCTGCTCGAAGAGCAGCCCCAGAGGCTCAAAATTCCAAGCTCATGGCTTAAAGGCTAGAAGTCAGAAGCAAAGAGGTCTCCTTGTCGGAAAAGATGGGTGATCAATGCCGTTGGCGCTGGCTGGGGTAACTACTCAGTGGGCCACCCTGGTTAAAGCTGAGCAGGAGCGAACCCTGGGCTTCTCACGTGCCGTGTATTTTTTATTGATTGGACACACAGGGTTCCCAAATTAGCATCTGCCTCCTTACCATGAAGGTCAGAGACTAACCCTCCGAAACTAGAAGCAAGCTTCCAGTTGGATTCTTTTTTTTTTCCAATAGGCCGCCTTGGTCATAGAGCAAGGGAGCAAAGAACCCGTTTTGCTGTGGTCAGTAAGTGTAACTACCTACGGGGCCAGTTAAAGTCGAGCACTCTGAGGTAAGATGGGAGGAACGTGAGTTCGAGGTGATCTCTTGATCGACAGTTCAGGACTAGCTTGGGTTGCCATGTGAGTGCCTTCAGCCTGTTCCGGCTTTATTTTGTTTTGTTTTGTTTGTTTGTTTGTTTGTTTATTTTTGAGACAGGATCTCAGCAGGCGGCCTACGCTGGCCTTAAACTCACCATGTAGCTCCAGGTTGCTCTAGAACTCACGGATTCCTACCGCAGTCTCTTGATATTACAGCCTTCAGAGAGTGTGACCACGGCTTGCATACGGGTCAACTCCGACTCCGGCCAGAGTGTATCACTCATCTCTCATAGCCAGTGAGGTCAGAAAAGGTTTGGATGTTAGCAATGTTTCAGCCGAACTGAACTGACTGACGACCAGGAAGGGAGTCCACAGAAGAGCTGATATCTTTTAACACTGAGTGCCACACAGGCTTGTTGGCCCTGTTTGGCTCAAATGCTAGTGTCCTATTTCTGTTTAAAATGTGCCTCTGCCATCAATGTTGGCTGGAGTTCCAAGGTCCTGCGGGACCATTCTCTGCTAGCAGTCCTTGAGCACCCCCTAACGGACACGAAGATGAACTGCCACACCGAGGCCTTCAAGGGCTAAGTCTACAGACAGCAGTGGACAGGGAAGCTTGTAGGGTGCTTGGAAGTTTTGTCTTAGTGAATGGGGAGGGGCAGCTTCTATTCTACTCAGTTCTAGAAGTCTGTAAAAGTAGGCTTCAGCAGAAATAAAAATAAATAACATTTTTGAGTGTCTACTGTATAATATGTATGTATGTATATACTGTATATGGCTGTGTTTTAAGCCTACCTTCCTTCCTTCCTCCATTCTTTCCTTCACTGGAACTCGAACCCAGGGCCTTGTGTACACAAGCACTCTCCCAGCAAGCTGCACCCTTAGCACCTATGTCTTTAAGATGCATCAGCTAACCTGGTCCTGATAAGACCCCTTCCCAGTAACTTATGGCTATTCTTATAAGAATACCTACTGTGTGAGGAGTTAACTTCCTACTGAGTATGGTGGTGCATGACTGCGATCCCAGAACTCAGAAGGACAAGGAAGGAGGATTGAATGCAAGACCACATGGGGTTATACAGCAGGCCTGTTTCAAAAGAAAAGAAAAGAAAAGAGAACCACCACACCAAAAGAAAAAAGTCACCTTAGAATGGTTATGTGCAATGAAGCTATGAGGATATCAACATTAGAAGAAAAGGGGGGAGAGAAGAGAGAGAGAGAGAGAGAGAGAGAGAGAGAGAGAGAGAGACTGGACTTGCCTGGAAGAAGCTTCTGCTTGCCCTGGCCTTGCTAGCGCATCCATTTCTTCACTAGTAATGGAACCTACTTCTCTGTGACGCCAGCATCTAGGATGTAGCAAAGACTAGCTGAGACACCCAGCCTTGAGGGACTGAGCAACTCCTAGATTTCTGGAATTTTCAGCTAGACATTGTTGAATTAGGGGAATGCAGCCTAGAAGTCACTCTAATAACATGCATGTGCATTCGTGCACGCACGCACATGCGCGCGCGTGCACACACACACACACACACACACACACACTCATTCATTCCATAAGTTCTATTCCTCTAGAGAACCCTAGCTAATACAGTTTGTTTTTTTCTTCTTTTTTTGGAGCTGGGGACCGAACCCAGGGCCTTGCGCTTGCTAGGCAAGCGCTCTACCACTGAGCCAAATCCCCAACCCCGAAGCTTTTCGTCTTCCTCTTCCTCCTCCTCTTCCTCCTCTTCTCTTCCCCTTTCTCCTTCTTCAAGGCAGGGTCTAATACTGCAGGCCTGGAATTCACATATAGTCTCGTCTCGGGCTGGCCCTGAACTCCTGGCAGTCCTCCTGCCTCAGCCTCCTAAATGCTGGAGTTACAGAATTAAGTTCTTTGGTTTCTGGGCACAGTGATGACTACAGTCTGCTTCTTCTTCTTCTTTTTTTTTCTCCCCTTCCTTCTCGGAGATGCTTTTCTTTTGTCACTTTTTTTCTTGAAACATCAGCTGCAAATATATTTAATAGTCAACCACAACATAGCCCTTGACAGATGGGCCTCAAAACAGATGGCTCCAATGAGAGACGGCAGTCGAAAATGGAGGGTAATTTGAGCCAATCAACAAGACCCACAAAATCCAAAACCACGTCTCCCAACCTCCCTTGGTTCATGTTTCCCTCACAGATGAGCCTTCCTGATTGGGGAAACAACTTTTTTTTTTTTTTATAACATCTGGAATAATGAAATGTAAGAGAGAAGCTCCAGGTCTTGTCAATCCAATTCCTGTTTGTTTTGGCAGACTCAGCATCAGTGACAAATTGCCCGATCTGACATAAACAAAATTGGCAGATGTTGGCAGAGCGTCTCTACACAGCAGCAACGGAGAACTGTGTGGGGTGGTTGGGTTTCTCCCCCTCCCCCATTTTTTTCTTTTTTACCCAGCCGTCAATATATTTAATAACAAATAAAACATCTGGATATTTGGAAGAGACCCTGCCCTTGACAATGCTGTCTGCTCGTCAGCTGCTACTATGGTTAATGTGTGTGCGGGCTCCTCTCCCATGTCAATCACAGTTGCCTGCAAAGCTTTAAGGGCTTCTCTGGAAGTCCCCAAGGGTTCTAGGCTTGTCTTTGAGGCTTGGTTGGCATAGACAGTGTTGGCCTTCAAAGCAGAAGAGTGCCCATGCTGGCTTGCTACCACAGTTTGTGGAACCCCTAACCATTGGAACTTCAGTTCCCCCGCAGAGTTTAGGATGGGAGTAAACCTTCCTTGCCAGCCTGGCGAGGTTCCGAGGTTGTTGGAAATAATGTAAATTTATTAAATCCTTTTTTTTTTTCTTTTCTTTCCGGAGCTGGGGACCGAACTCAGTGCCTCTCGCTTACTAGGCAAGTGCTCTACCGGTGAGCTAGTGCTCTACCGGTGAGCTAAATCCCCAACACCCTATTTCCTCTCTTTGTCTTGCCTTATTTGCTGACAAGTGTCAGAGCACAGCCCCAGGGCATGCTGGGAAGGCACGCAACCACTGAGCTACTGCCGCAGCCGGATTCCCGAGCTGAATAGAATTTTACTGAGACAACAATTTTCTGTGGTAAAACGCAGGCAAGCTGACAAGCTGCTCAGTAAAGTTTTGCACACGTGTACTGCTGTGCGTGTCATGCTGGCCACAAGGCTATCTTCATCACATCAACAGTTCTAAGAAAGGCTATTCCCAACCCTTTCACTGCAGACCAGCTTGGTGTATCCCTGAGTTTGATTTAACTGGGGTCTCAGACCGTTTGCTCTTACATGTCTGGCTCTGGATGGACAGCCGTTTAGGAGACGCACTTGCCCAGGTGCAGCCATCAGCCATGCGACCGTCCACACACCATTCAGTTCTTGCTGATGGACGATGGAAAACTAGCTGTTTCCAGTTTTGAGTTGTTATGAATAAAGCTGCTTGGTAGAAGCAAGTCTGTGTAAACGCATTTCTGGGTCTCCTAGGTACGTAGCGCCAGAATGATGGGCGGTTGCTAGTTTTCTGGAGCAGAGGTCTAAATTTCTGTTCCCTCCGGAAAAGCATGAGAATGGGGTCTCTCTGACTCATTATACTAGTTGCCTGTGAACTGTGGCGGCCTCCGTTGTGCCGGGGGTATTACCGTTAGTATTAATTAAGAGATGGTGTGTTGGGATTAATACAGGACTCATGGCCCTGGTCTTGTTTGGCTCATTATTCTGCTCTGAGCTCAACATATGGCTTTGGGGAAGTATGATCTTCCCGCTAGTCTGCTTTCACAGCACGGGTGAAATGAGACTGTTACTGACGCCTCTTCCCAAAAGTCACTGTGAGTGTTCCGTGAGGAAAATCCTTGCAGAGACCTCTCATCCCAGAACATTGCACACAGTTAGTGCTCAATCGTTGATTTCTGTGGTATTTATTTACTTACAGATATTTTGGGTCTGCTCTTTAACAGATCCCAGTTGGAGATAACAGCTTTAGGTACTTACGCTCCTCAGGAGACCTGACAGAGTCTGAAGATGTGATTTGCCTTACAGGGAAGGAACTGTCAACTTTCTTCAACCAGAAACAGCCTTATTTCTTTAAGCTAAGTCTGTCCTAAGGATGGTGAAGCATGGATATGGAAAGAACTGAGTCAATCAATCGGACATGCCCCTTACTGCTGGACCGCTAATAGGAGAGCACGCAAGGGTCCTCATTGTTTCAACTGATTACCTGCAGCTCAAATGTCCTGGGCTATATAGTCTGCTCCTAACAGTCTTCCACTGAGCCTGGACTTGCTCTTGGCATCCCCCACACCAGCTTCCGGGCACGCCTGCTGCATTGCCAGGAGCTGCTGCTCCAGCAGAAGCCAGTTTGCCACCCTCGATAATGTCAAGTCACTTTTCGTGCAAGTTGAAATTAAACCCATGCAGAGGGCGAAGTTAGCGCCTTCCCTTTTAAGCTCTTAATGTCTCCTGGAAAATATGGCTGATCGCTCAGCCACAGATCACAAAGCTTTATGTAATTTGCTGCCGCCCACTATGAAATCATTTCTGGCAGCGGCAGCTTGAGATAGGAGAGCAATCGGTGTGGTGGGGGAGGTGTCTGTCTGTCCTTTACAAAGTATTTCTTGCTTTGTCCTCCATATGGGAGAATAGCAAAATGATAAATCAGAATTCTGGGTCACCAAAACGATTTCAAACTCCACAAGTATTTTCTTGAAGTGTAATGAATAATATATTCGTGGCAAAATGCACAGATCTTAAATGCGCGGCTTAATACATTTTTTAAAAAATGAATACCCCCATGTGCTCAGCAGCCAGATTAAGAAACAGAACATTTTTCAGATCTGAGAAGATTCCTTCTACCCCTTCCCAGCCAACACCCCCTTTCCACTCCAAAATAGACACCATCCTGACATCCATCACCACAGATTAGCAATTAGCTTTGCCTGGTTTGAACTCTATGCTAATGGAATCTTCCTTTTGCATCTCCTTCTTTTTCCTCACATTCTGTGAGACTCATGCAAGAGGTCTAGTCCAGTCTGGTCTGCATAGGGAGTTCCCAGCCAGCCAGGGCTTTATAGTGAGGTCATGTCTAAAATAATAAAGATATTCTGCTCTTAGAGACATTTGTAAAAACTGGCTTCAAGGACGAAGACTTTTTTTAAATCAAGAAATTATTTGTGCTTCTGCTGTTTTTTAAGGCTTTTTGGTGAATTGGGAGATTTAACAGAGTAAGGGTTCACTTAAGTAACTGTTTATGTTAACTTTTGCTTATTTTTTAAAGATTTATTTATTTAATGTATCTGCATTTAAATTATTTATTTAATGTACACTGTAGCTGTCTTCAGACACACCAGAAGAGGGCATCAGATGCCCATTACAGATGGTTGTGAGCCACCATGTGCTTGCTGGGATTTGAACTCAGGACCTCTTGGAAGAGCAGTCAGTGATCTTAAAGGCTGAGCCATCTCTCCAGCACCCTTGTTTGTCTTTTTGATAGAGTTTCACCGTGTAGGTCAGGCTGGCCTGAAACTCTAGGAGCCTCACCTGTCTCTGCCTCCCAAGTGCTGGGACTAAAGGTGTGGGCTACTCCAAGTAGTTTTATGTTAAGGTAACTTTTGGTACATTTTAACACCCTCTGGATCTGTGACTAGAGACTAACGTATAGAGCTGTGTATCTAAATATTCTACTTGGGTTCGGTCCCCAGCTCCGAAAAAAAAAAGAACCCAAAAAAAAAATATTCTGCAAAACTTTACAGCTAAACCTTGTAGTGTGCAAGTTTACTAACTACAGAATGCTCTCTTTTATGCAACATGCATTGCACCATGACTTACAGCGTATCAAAGAGTGAATAAAAGTGTGACATTTCTGTCCTTTGTGATCAGTGTCAGATGAAATGGCCATTTTCATTGTTCTTTTAAAACCTGGTTGTGGTGCTTTAAATAAAAATGGCCCCCATAGGCTCGCAGAGACTGAGCCACCAACCAAGGCATGTATGGGCTGGACCTAGGCCCTCTGGCACATAAGCAACAGAAGTGCAGTTTCATCTTCATGTGGGTCCTCCAACAACAGGGGCAGGGGACTGCCCCTGACTCTGTTGCCTGCCTTACTGGGCTCCCTGGACTCTGTGGGAGAGGATGTGCCCAATCTTCAGTGACTTGATATGCCTGGGTGGGTTGGTACCCCAGGGAGCCTCCCTGTTCTCAGAGGAGAAGGGCATGGGAGGAATGGCTGTGGCTGTGCGAGGTGGGAACTGGGAAAAGAGGGGAGGCTGTGGTCAGGATATGAGGTGGATAAATTAATTAATGAGAATGGCCCCCATAGACCCATAGGGAGTGGCACTATTGGAGGTATGGTATTGCTTTAGGTGTGGCCTTGTTGGAGGAAGTGTGTCAGAGTGGACTTTGAGGTTTCAGAAGCTCAAGCCCGGTCCACTGTCATTTTTTTCTTTCTGCTGTCTGCCAATCCAGATGTAGCCTTTCCAGTACCATGCCTGCCTGCATGCTGCCATCCTTTCCGATATGACTATAACGGACTAAACCTCTGGACCGTAAGCCAGCCCCAGTTAACCGTTTCCCTTTATAAGGGTTGCCATGGCTATGGTATCTCGTCACAGCAATAAAACCCTAACAAAGACACTGGCCAATATCTATTTGCTTGATGAGATGAGATTTACCATTGTACATGAGACACACCTTAGACATTAGAAAATGACCACTTGGGGCTGGGGATTTAGCTCAGTGGTAGAGTGCTTGCCTAGCAAGCACAAGGCCCTGGGTTTGGTCCCCAGCTCTGAAAAAAAGAAAAAGAAGAAAAAAAAAAAAGAAAAGAAAATGACCACTTGTGGTCACCACTCCCCTTCCCTACATAGGCAAGAGAAAGTCCTGAAGTATTGATTTTTGTCATTTCTGTAGACTGGCAGTTCTCAACCTGTGGATTGAGACCCCTTTAGGGGCCACATATCAGATATCCTACATATCAGATATTTATATTATAACTCATAACTATAGAAAAATTATACTCATGAAGTAGCAACAAAGTAATTCTATGGTTGGGGGTCACCACGGCGTGAGGAGCTGTATTAATGGGTCACAGTAGAGGGTTGAGACCCACTGCTGTAGAGCTCACTGAGCCAAAGGTTCTAAATTTTGCTGGGAAAATAGAAACCGAGTTAATTTATAAAGAACTTATTGGTGTGGGGGGCAACTGGAGAATTGGCTTGGTGGTATAAAGAGTGCCGCTGTTCTTGGAGAGGACCCAGGTTCTATTTCCAGCACCTACAGGCTGGCCCACAACTGTCTGTAATTCCAGTTTCAGGGGGATTCAATGCCCTGTTCTGGCTTCTGTGGGCATCTGGCCCACAAACACAGAACACATACACACACACACTCAAAACCCTCATACCCATGAAGTTAAAACAAAGCAGAATTTCTGGGGCTAGCAAGATGGTGCAGCGGATAAAGACACTGTTACCAAGTCTAAGGACCTGGGAACACACACACGCGTGCGTGCGCGCATGCACACACACGAACACACATACACATACACACACACACAGAGCGCTCTCTGTCTGTCTGTCTGTCTCCTGGCACATTAATTAATGTCATAAAAGTAAAGACCTTTATGGTTGGCCAGACATTTTAGTTGGTAAAGTACCTTCTGAGCAAGCATGAGAACCTAAGTTCTGATCCCCAGTGCCCAAGTAAAAGCCAAGTGTGGTGGGAAGCTCCTTTAACCCTAGCACTAAGGGGAGGGTGGCAGAGACAGGTGGATCCCTGGAGCTCACCGGCTAGCTATCTGTGCCCATCGGTGAGCTCGGGGTTCAGTGAGAGAGCCTGTTTCAAAAAAAAAAAAAGGGTGGAAAGGGATAGAGGAAACCACCCAACATCGACCTCTGACCTCCAAACACGTGTGCACATAGCTGCCCATACACTTATGTATGTACATACACAAACGTATACCACAGACATACACATGCAGGCAGAAAGAAGTTATATGTGGCTGACATGTTAATTATTGTGGGCTTCCTTGACCGATAAGTGTGTTTAGGTTCCCTACGCATATCAGGCAAAGCTTAATAGAACACTTTATCAGGCAGGCATCCACCAAACTAGAATTATTAATGGTGACAATTTTATCTAGGCCTGTGTTCACATGTACCTCATTATGTCAGGTGGGTGACCTTCACTGAAAGATTAGACATGTCTGAGACTGTGCAACCCAAAAAATGCCTCTTTAACAAGTAAACGCTATTATGGGAGCTGAAGCAATGGCTTAGCATACTTTTCTTGCAAAGGACTTGTTGGGTTTCCTTCTTAGTACCCATGTCTCACAACCACTCCGGCAGATCCGATGGCCTTTTTTGGCCCCCTTGGGCACCAGGACACACACATACACACACACACACACACACACACACACACACACACACGTTCACATGAGAAGTCCGTTATGCCCACTCCCCTTTTAAATTCTAACTCAACACTTCCTCGTATCCAGGTTTCTCCTCCCAGCAGTTGCTGAGATCTGTAGCTTGCCTGTACTGTTTTTTCCTTTCTTTTCTTTTCTTTTCTTTTCTTTTCTTTTCTTTTTCCCAGGGCCTTGCGCTTCCTAGGCAAGCGCTCTACCACTGAGCTAAATCCCCAACCCGCCTGTACTGTTATTTTTCTCTCAAACTCCCAGCAAAATTGTCTTCCTTCTGGGTCTGTTTTCAACTTTCTTTTTACCTACTAAACTAAGAACCTCCAGAAGGATTCTTATATATCCCAGTGACACACTTTGTTCCACTTCCCAACATGGCTACACTGAAGTAAATCTCTTTGAAGTTTCACCACTGTTCTTTTCTGTAATTGGCCTACTGGGGCAGGCGGCCAACCTAGCTTGCTTGTTCAGGCTGCCAAAACACAGACTTTTCCCTTAAAAACTCCAAAACATGTTTTTAGCTTCCACCTTTTAGTCAGAATGTCACCTGAGAGAAGCCTTCCTTGGTAACCCAACCATTTTTCTTCAGTTAATTTGCTTTTCTGTTCTTAGCTCTCCTAATTACTCCTGCATTTATTCACTATATTTTGTTTCCCTGGCCAAGCTGAGAATCGCTTGAAGTCAGGGATCTTGTCTGCTGCGGAAGTCACCGTGTCCCCAACACCTAGAACAAGCCCAGGCACTTGCCTGGAGCTCTACAGCGAGTAGCTGAGCTCTCTGGTTTTGTCCAGCTGTGGGAACTGCGGAAATGCTTTCTCAAGTACTGTCAACCTCAACCACGTGGGCGGGAGAAGGGCGGAGCTCCCTTGACTTACTTGTAGCGACAGCTCCGCCCCTGGCTCCGCCCCAGCCCCGCCCACGTCTGTGCTCTCTTGCGGATCTCCATAAAGTTCACTTGGCGGCGCAACGCGCAGAGGCTTCTGGGAGCTGACCGCCTCAGCCAATCAGGAAGCGCGGGCGAGCGGCGCGAGAAGCGGCGGCGGCGGCGTAGTGAAGTAGCCGGGAGCTGGCGGCGAGCAGGCGGCAGAGCCAGGTAAGACATGTGAGGCGTGGGCGACCACGCGACCCCGATCTTGGGCCTGGCCCGAGTTCGGGGCCTGGCCTCGAAGCAGAACCCCGAGCCTAACTCTAACCCCATCCTATGTTCATAGCCACGAGGCTCGCGCTTCCTTTCTTGCGGTGGCTGGGCACGCCGACCGGCGACAGCTCACCGAGTGCTGTGACTAGGCTCTTCTGAGCGTGGTCCTCCCTACTGGTGCACTATCGCCACGCCCACCCACGGCTGCCAGGCGTCACTAGGCCTGGTTGCCCTCTGTGGGTCGTGGGGGGCGTTCTTCTAGAGAATGGCTTTTCCGGGTGAAGGGAGGCTACCCAGCGAACCCCTGTCAACTGTTGTCTCCTTTTACGGATAATCCAACAGGATGCTAATGGTTGCCACTCCGGTTGTCTCTTCTGTTTCTGGGTACCCTGTATCTTCTGTAAGGAATGCCCAAGTATATTGGGTCCCTTCTAAAAGAAAATCACAGCATGCCAGGCATGGTGTCACTGTCAAAGCGAGTTGGGGCCAGGCTGGTCTACATTAGACCCTGCCCCACCCATACCTCACTAGATGACTTTCAGCACAAGCAAAGGTCAGCGCTTTAGTAACAATAACAGTAATCATCATCATCATCATCATCATCATCATCATCATCATCATCATCATCATCCACCCCTAGTTCCCTAGATGACTTTCAGCACAAGCAAAGGTCAGTGCTTTAGTAATAATAGTAATAATAATAACAACAATAATATAAGCCCCCCCCCCATAGTGAGCTGTAAGGCTTTTAAATAATGTGACCCACATTCTCAGAGTCTGTTACCCCCACCCCCACCGCTACCACTGCTGGACTTCAGGTCTTAGTTCTTGGGGTTGGATGTCTGTTTTGCCAGCTCTAGAGGGGCATTTAGAGTGTAAACCTTTCCTCACTCCTTGTCTTCACTGCCTTAGTTGTATTCCAATATTTAGGTTCTACTCGACCTATGTATTGTCTCCCCGCTGTAGAACACGAGCACCTACCTAGAACCAGGGTCTGGCACACAATAAAGTAGGTGCTCAATAAATATCAAATAAATGAATGTTATTGATATCATTATAGGCTTGTGAATGTGGTGGTGAATGAGACAGGCTTGTTTCTTGGGAAGACATATACATAATATATATTATATATACATATGAGTGTATATACATATATACATATGTACATATATGTATGTGTGTATATGTATGTATGTGTGTATACACACACACACACACACACACACACACCATGAGAGATGAACTGTTGGAGCTGTGGTGAGTTTGGGGTCTCTGCCCCCCCTTCCCCCTCTCTCTCATAGTGTATTCTTGTGTGTCTTTTATGTATATGGATATATGTATGGAGTCCAGAAGAGAGTGTCTGGTTCCCTGGAGCTAGAGTTACAGACAGCTAGCTGTAAATCACTGATGTGGGTGCTGGGAACTAAACTGGGGTCCTCTAAAGAGCTGTAAGGTTTCTTAACTGCTGAGCCATCTCTCTAACCCCTGAGCCTATCAGGTAGTTACATTTAGAAGTGTGGGTGTGTGTGTGACAGAGTAAAGATCAGGAAGAGGACCCAAGTCTGTTATGGTCACTGGTCATTTTAATTAGCAAACACATTTTTAGTTCTGTTGTGTGCCAGGCTTAGCTAGATGCTCAGGATTCAGGGTTAAATATCTGCGAACCTTTCCCTACAGGAAGACATGTTTGAGAAGAAGTGGTTGCAATTGCTCCACTAGGGAAGCACGTTCAGTATAATTAGGGAGGCCTTTGGGTAGGTTAGAGCGGCCCTCTGACTTGGCAGTATGCTTAGGAGCTCCCTGTGTCTGGTGAGGATGTGTGTATACTTGACATGGACTGGAGCATGAAGGAAGGAAACTATGCAGAGCTTCCTAAGGCATAGAGAACTGTCAGGGTACAGCTGGGGAGGAGTCGAAGACGGTGCATGGCACTGTCTATTCTACAGAGCATGCAGCCAGGTCACAACCTGAGGTTGAAGGTGCCCCTCATGGGTCCAAAGTAGGAGGTATTTTGGAATGTCCATTTTGGCCACAGGAAGAGTGGGTTAGAAGAAATGGGAAGTTTTAGACTGTTGAGGTAATTGGAGGAAAGTATGAGGGTCAGAGCAGAGAGGAAAGGTGAGGGTGTGACTCGTTATGAGGTATGAGAAGTAAACTTGGAGATAGGCTGGGCTCGGGGAAGAGGGGAGCCAGATGGTTTCTGGTTAAATTGACTGTTGTGGGGACCTAAGATGAGGAACTAGAATTGTCGCTGACACTCATAGATCAGTCAGGAGTAGCTATCAGATAGACGAGTAGAAAGAATTGGTTTGGAGAAAGAATTAGAATTTAGAGATGCAGGAGTTTTTTTGTTTGTTTGGTTGGTTTTTTTTTTTTGTTTCTTTTTTTTTTTTTTTTTTTCCTTATTTTATGGCCTCTTATAGTTCTCTCTCCTCTGTTTCAAATAACCTAAAGGTTGAAATGTTTTGTAGCTTTACACTTTGTGTGCATTTGATGTGTGTGTGTGTGTGTGTGTTGGGGGTGGTGAGATGCATGCCCATGTGTGTTTATGGATGTCAGAGGTCAGGAGTCTTGAGGTTGGTGTTGGGTGTTTTTGTCGCTTTTTGAGACAGCAACTCTCACTGAACCTGGAGCCTACCAATTGGCTAGACCGGCTTACCAATGAGTCACCCAAGATCTACCAGTCTCTGTCCATCCCTCCCTCAGTGCTGGTATCAGATTGATGCCACTACATTCGTGGGTACTGGGGATTCAAACTCGAATCCTCACGCTTGCGCTGAACACACTTTTCCCAGTCAGCGGCCTCCTGTTTGTAAGGACTAAAGGCCACTTTACACCTACTCCACCAATGCCCTCAAATAATACCTTAATCTAACTCCAGTACACAGTTACTGACTACCAGGAAAACCTCAAGCACCTCCAGAAATTTCTGTTCTACAGTCCTGTGCTGATCTGTAAGGTCGACTAAAGGAATAACCTCATCCCTCTCCCTCCAGTAGTTTTCGGGTGTCTTTGGTGTATTAGTTACTTTTCATTCATTGCACTAGGAATTCATGCAGTGGGAAAAAACAAAACAAAACCAAAAAAAAAAAAAAAAAAAAAAAAAAAAAGCAGGACAAGCTTGCCAGACTCAAGGACACTGTTAGAAGATCTGGTTTTGACATGCACTTCTTAGGGGATAAATCCTTAGGGGATGGACTCCTTTATGTGGAGCGTCTTAGTAGCATCTTCACAAAGGAGACCCATGAGCAGACTCCTTTATGTGGAGCGTCTTAGTAGCATCTTCACAAAGGAGACCCATGAGCAGAGACCTGAACTAAGTAAGGGGATAGGCCTCGCCCACATTTAGGGGCAAATGCTCTGTAGATGCAGAGGAAGGGTGGAAGGGTTCCTGCAGAGGACAGTGGCAGCTCTTGAGTTTAGCATATTTGAAAACCAGCAGGAGGCCATGTGATTCATGGACACATGATGGAGATCTCAGCACACACAGAGCTCACACATGCCACAGGACTACCTGCCTCAGCTTTCTGGGTAGTCGGGATCATAGGCGGGCAATTACTATCACATTGGGCTGGACTTGAGTGTACAGGTAATGGGAATTATTGAAGGCTTAGCCTTTATTCCCCCTTCCATATACATGGAAGAGAACATATGGGTAGCAGAGGTCAATATAGGAACAGGGAAGCTACTGTGATCTTGGATGAGGCATGGAGTGGCTTGGAGTAGGGTGATAGTGGTAGAATAAACAAGCGGATTCGTATAAGTATTTATGTCTTTTCAGAATAAATTAACTCAGGTTAATTAGCAGGTATCATGACAGACACTTGAGGGGGAGCAGGGAACAAGGAGGGGCTCCTCACTAGGCTCAACTCCTTAAAGGTCCTACCACATCTGAACATTGCCACATTGGAGTCTTGGATAGCCTGCTTCAACTATATGTAAACCATAGCATTGGGTTGTGACTTGAATTGGCCTTAATGCTAGTATTTGCTCAGTGGTTACAGTGTGGCAGGGGAGGGAGGTATAGTTAAAGTTTTCAAAGATGAGTTGCAGAGGGAGTAATTATCTTGCTCAGAGTCTCACAATACAAGGATGAAGTAGCTGTTAGGAGCTTGGTGGGTGTTTTCGTTGAGGAAAAATGTTAACTAGAAACCTGGGCAGGGCATAGTCATGGACAGATGCTGAAGTCAGAAGCAGTCTCACTGGAATCCCTGGGAGTGGGGCCCAAGGCGTTTTTAGTAAGAGCATTTTATGGAAAGCAATGTGAGAACGAAGAGTAGATTGACAGGAGGCTGTGGCTAGAGGGACATGGACCACACCTATGTATAGTACATAGACTACACCTATGTTTAGGTGCACCCATGAGGTGCAAGGCGAGAAACAACTTCTTCCTGCAGGCTGTCTTCTGACTTCCACACTCTGACACATGCCCCTCCCTGCAAAGTGTAAGGTATTGGTATTACGATGTCAGAGTTAGCAGAATGAGAAATACTCGCGAGGTAACAATCTAAGGTCAAGTGCAGATAAAGAGGGAAAGCGAGAGTTAGAACCTGAGAGATGGAAACCCAGGGCCACATGGGAGTGGACAGGGTAGCTGGCAGTGGTGCTTAGAAAACTACACTTTGGCACCTAGTAGGTTGACAGTGATGAGGGGATGTACACTGGCAGAGTCTGAAACCCAGCCCAGGCTGGGATTGGAGTGCAAGGGCTGGATGTGAGAGTCATTGAGAATTAGTTAGGGGCAGTGAGCAGGTTTGAAATGGGGAACTCAGAGGCAGTGTTCCTTGCTGTGTTGTTTGTTTCCTATTAACCTAAGAGCTGTTCCCGATGTGGCTCAGTAATTATTTTTACATGTCTGTTCATGCCTGTGATCAGTGAATACTGAGATAGAATTTCCCTTTACCCTTTCATCCTTATCAGGTCAAGTTAACATAACAAAAGACCATAGATTGAGCTGTTTAAAAGGAAATTTGAGCTGGCTTTGGTGCTTGTGTTCCCAGCCTTCTGGAGAAAGGTTGGATTGTCTTTTCCAGAAAGGCCATTTAGCTACATAAAAGATTTTGTTTGTTAGAACAAAACTAACCATACAAAGGGGGAAAAAGCCCAACTCAACTCTCCCTCCTGAAATTTCTTATCTTAACTGCTTTGGAAATTGGAAATTTGTTAATGGCTACCATCTTTCTCTTACTTTGTGCTAATCTTCTTGACGTATGCCTCAGAATATGGGAGATGATGATGAACTTCCTAGTGTGATTTCATAGAATCCCACTGATTGCATATTAGAACTCCCACCATTTATCACTTTATTTCAAACTTACTGCCTCTCAGAGGCCTCATTTTTCTTATGCCATTCCTTTGTCAGTTAGGACTTCAGACAAAATTTGAAGGACCACAGTTCAATCCACAGTACCCAGAAAAGTATGCTATGCTCACTCTGAATCAGTTCTCCCTCTGAGCCCCTAATGGTAGCCAGTATTCTGGGTTCTAGCAGCATAGATTAGTTTTTCTTGTTCTTAAATAGATGCACACAGCTTGCCCCCCTTAATTTTGAGTCTAGGCTATAGTTTCATCTTTTCTATTGCTGTATGATATCCTGGAGTATGCATACTACCTTAAGATAATTTTGTGTATACAGTGATTTTTAAATTTTTTTGAGGTGGGGGAAGGATCCTATATTGTTGTTTGGGTCTAGTAAAATCTATATTTCTTTCCAGGGGTTCATAGTGTCTTTAATGATGTATAACTTTGAAACTTCCTGTGCTGCATAGCTTTATGTCAACTTGACATTGTTGGAGCCATTGAGAGGATAGAAAATTAAGAAATTGCCTCCATTAAAAAAAAAAAAAAAAGAAAAAGGGCTGGAGGGATGGCTCAGTGGTTAAGAGCACTGACTGTTCTTCTAGAGGACCTGAGTTCAAATCCCAGCAACCACATGGTGGCTCACAACCATCTGTTATGAGAACTGATGCCCTCTTCTGGTGTGTCTGAAAAACAGCTACAGTGCACTTATATAAATAAAATAAATAAATCTTAAGAAAAAAAAAAGAAATTGCCTCCATAAGATCAGCCGTAGGACAGCCTGGAGAGCGTTCTCTCTCTCTCTTTTTTTTGAAAAAAATATTTTATTGTTTTCAGTTGTGTGTATAAAGGGGCATATGTGCACATGAATGCAAGTGCCCATGGAGTCTGAGGTGTCAGAGCCCCCTGGAGCTGGGGTACCTGATGTGGGTGTTGGGAATTGAACTCATATTCTCAGGAAAAGCATCGTGTACTCTTAACCACTGAGCCAGTCTCTCTAGCTCCCAGGCCTTCTCTTAATTAGTGATTGATGTAGTGTGAGGGCCCAGCCCATTGTTGGTGGTACAGTCCCTGGGCTAGTGGTCATGGTTTCTATAAGAAGGCAGGTTGAGGGGTTGGGGATTTAGCTCAGTGGTAGAGCGCTTGCCTAGCAAGCCAAGGCCCCTGGGTTCGGTCCCCAGCTCCAAAAAAAAAAAAAAAAAAAAAAAAAAAAAAAAAAAAAAAAAGAAGGCAGGTTGAGCAAGCCGTGGGAAGCAAGCCAGCAAGCAGCACTCTTCTGTCTGCATCATCTCCTGCCTCCAGGTTCCTGCCCTGCTTGACGTCTTTGGATGATGACCTATGGTTTTGACGCATACACTGAATAAACCCTTTGTTTCATCACAGCAATCAGTAGTAACCCAAGTTTAAGACACCTATCTTGGTTTACAGAAGAGTTTTTCAGCTTAGAAACTATTAATATTTTGAATCAACTAATTCTTTGTTGAAGGTTATGCTGTATGTGGTAGGATGTTTAGCAGAAACCCTGGCTTCTACTCTCTACATAACAATAATGTGTATCCTCTGCCCCAAATCGTGATATCCAGGAATATCTCAGAATATTGACACACTTGGCCTCAGATCAAAGTCACCCCTAACCAGAACTTAGAGAAAAGACTCAGAGTGAGAAGCCTTTTACACTGCTTGGTGGCCTGTGTCTATGTCAGCTACAAGATGGAGCCACCTTATCCTGGGATGAAGAATGTGTCACCTCTGAAGAGTTGCTCCTTTTGAGGAGTTTGAATACAGATGTTTGGACAGGGCCTTAGAAATCACCATGGACATTCGAAGTCACAGGATGAGAGGGTGGGGGTGGAGCTTCCTAGGTCCTCTCTTGCTTTCTGTTTCTAGCTAGAACTTCTGTCCCCGACAGCCCAGAGTTCCCCAGAAGTCCTTATGTAGATCATTTGTATTTCTATGTGCTACTAGGTTACTTGTCTTTGTTCCCTGGAGATGAACCAGCACAAGCGACATTTTCCCACACTACCTACTCCTCTCTGCAGACACTGAGTAATCCTGGGCAGTACTTAGATCCTTCTTTTCTGTGTGGGTTAATTGGTTTTACTTCTTTGTTTCCCCAGAAGACTATTGTGGATTTTGGTCAGGTCTCTCTTTTACTGTCTTATAGGACCATAAAGAATTACCCAACACCTTGCTTTTTGAGCGAATGTACACATGTATTCCTGTGTGTAAATATCGGCATGTGTATCATGGTAACATGCACATTGATCAGAGGACCAACCTCAGGAGTCTCCTTGATGCTTTTCTGATGACTGTGCCAGGCTAGCTTCTGAGGGTTCTCCTGTCTCTGCCAGATATCTCCCCTAGGGGTGCTGGGAGTATAGATGCTTGTGCTATTACAGACATTCACAGTAGGCATCAGGTTTCTACTTGGGTTCTGGGTGCTGGTGAACCACTGGGTGGGTACCGAGGTCCTCCTTACTGTCTACGGAGCTGTCCAGCACTGTTTTCTTTTTAACTGTTTAACATTTTAAACATTAATTTTTTTTCTATGTGGATACGGTGGATATGGTAACTCACACATGTAATCCTAGCACTTTGGAGGCTGAGGCAAAAGGATCACCTGAGTTTAAGACCTTGATGGGACACTTAATGAATTCTAGACTACCTTTGTTACAGAATGAATAAGATTCTGCACAACAAAGAAACAGAACAAAAAATAAGAATACTTTTTTGTTTTTTGTTTGTTTTTGTTGTTGCTTTTTGTTTTTTCCATACAAGGTTCTCTGTGTAGCCCTGGCTAGTCTGGAACTCACTTTGTAGACAGTCTGACCTTGAACTCAGAGATCTGTTTGCTATATATCAATCTTGTGAGTGTGCATAACTCACTTTATAGATAGGCTGACCTCGAACTCAGGGATCCACCTGCTATGTATCAAAAATCTCCCTTACCCCTCCCTGCCCGTGTGTGTGTGTGTGTGTGTGTGTGTGTGTGTGTGTGTGTGTGTGTGCGCGTGCGCGCATGTGCATGTGCATGTGCATGTGTGCGTACACACACTTGATCCTGGGCCTGTGCATGCTTAGGCAGAGGCCAGAGGTCAATGCTAAGTGTCTTCCTATTACTGCTTTCCATATTATTTTTTGAGCCTTTTGTCTTAACCTGGATCTTGTCCTCTTGGTGAGACTGGCGGGGTTTGGGGGGGGGGTGTCCTTCCTTCTCGTAATCCTCTCATCTCCATATCCCAACTCTGGGATTGTAGGTGTACACCACTAGGCCTGGCTTTTTAACTTGGCGCTGGGATCCAAAATCAGGTCCACATCTCATATAACAGGCATGTTCTGTATCAGTCAATCTCCCTAGCCCCTAAATGTCTCTTTGACAACGAATGTTCACCTTGATGTCTGTCTGTACCATGTGCATACAGTACCCATGGAGGCCAGTAGGGAACACGAGAGAGAGAAAGAGAGAGAGAGAGAGAGAGAGAGAGAGAGAGAGAGAGAGAGAGAGAGAGAAGAGAGAGAGAGAGAGAGAGAGAGGATCTTAACTCCTGAGAGAGAGAGAGAGAGAGAGAGAGAGAGAGAGAGAGAGAGAGAGAGAGAGAGATCTTAACTCCTGAGCCATTAAAAGTGCTGAGGAGGACAGAAGAGATGGCTCAGCGGTTAAGAGCACTGGCTGCTCTTCCAGAGGTCCTGAGTTCAATTCCCAGCAACTACATGGTGGCTCACAACCATCTGTAATGGGATCCAATGCCCTCTTCTGGTGTGTCTGAAGACAGCGAGAGTGTACTCATATACATTAAATAAACAAACAAATAAACAAACACATCTTTTAAGAAAAAAGTGCTAAGGAGCTGGGCATGGTGGCTCATCCCTTTAATCCCAGCACTCAGGAGACTGAGGCAGATGTATCTCTGAGAGTTTGAGGCCAACTTGGTCTACAAAGTAAATCCAGGATAGCCAGAACTACACAGAAAAGAAAAGTTGTCTCGGGGACGAAAAAGTGCTGAGGATTAAAACCAGGACACTGTGTTTGTTAGTTAGGGAGCTGCATCCCCAATCTTTCTTTTAGCTTTTTTTCCTGGAGAGCAGACATACTTGCATATTATCTGTGGCCACTGTCAGAGAACAGTGGTTCTACTGAGTTGTGACAGAGTCTGGCCTAAAGTTTAAAATAGTCATTGCCTTTCCCTTGCTCCTAGGAGACAGACCTGAGAGGGCTGCCTCCATGTCTTTCATGCTTGCCTTTGATTGTCAGTTTTGAGGCTGTGAAGACTCTGGTCGCTGGAAAGTATTCAGAGAGTAACAGATTTGAAACAAAAGAACCATGGAGTTGTAGCCATGCCTGGGATGGCCCAGTGGTCTTTTTTGCTTTTGAGAAAGTGTGCCATGTAGTCCAGGTTGGCCTCAAGCTGTAGCTATATTAGTTATTTTTCTGGTTGCTATGATAAAATACCTTGACAAAAGCAATGTAAGAGGAGAAGGTGTATTTTGGCTCAAAGATTGATGGTCCATGGTGGGGAAGGCATGATGGCAGGAACCTGAGGGCAGCCATTGCATCTGCTGCCAGGAAGAGTAATGGACTGCACTGGCACTGCACTGGCTTCCTCCTCCTTATTGAGTACAGGGTCTCAGCCCATGGAAATGTACCACCCATATTTAGGTTGGGTCTCCTACTTTAATTAACCCATTGAAGGTAGCTCTCCACTGTCACGCCCAGACGCTAACCCAGTCTAGATATGTACAACCCTCAAGGTATGTACAGAAACTCACCCTACATGACTATACATCCTTTCAAGTTGATAATCAACAGCCGAGAGTGCCTTTGAATTCCTTATCCAGGGGTTGGGGATTTAGCTCAGTGGTAGAGCGCTTGCCTAGGAAGCGCAAGGCCCTGGGTTCGATCCCCAGCTCCGAAAAAAAGAACCAAAAAAGAGTGAAAGAAAACAAGTGGTGATTTTGGGGTTGGGGATTTAGCTTAGTGGTAGAGCGCTTGCCTAGGAAGCGCAAGGCCCTGGGTTCGGTCCCCAGCTCCGAAAAAAAGAAAAAAAAAAAAAAGAATTCCTTATCCAGTTGCCTACAAGTGCTTGGATTATAGGCATGTGCCAACCATGCTCAAGGCAGTAGACTTTAAAGAACTTAGTGAACCTCCAATTTGGAAGTTGTCACAAGGCCTGTTAGGTAAAAAGAATACTTATTGATGGTGCTTAAAGGCAAAAGGAGAGAAACCAACAAGCTAGTATTACCAGGAACAGGTGAGTACATTTTGACATAAAAGCAGGAAAATCATTAAGGGGCCACTTAGAATACTGAAGGGGCCATTTTATGAAGACACTGACTTAGAATGATTTAGAGGCTCTCAGTAGTTGGAGCTCTTAGATATCTATTCTTTTCTGGCTCGATTGAATGGTTAAATGGCAACTCCTCCTCATACCCAAGCTCATGGCAACCATCTTCTTCCTTGTGGCCCTTCTTCTCTTGGACCCTAACTCTTTGTACCTTGATCTTTCTACCTCGATCTTCTCCCTCAGACCCCTGGCCGGATCTAAAGTCCAGCCTTTCTGTTTACTCGGCCCAGTTATTGGCTATTCAACCTTTTATTAACCAGAGATAATTGGGGAGCATTCGTTACACCACACTGATCTAGGAGACTCTTCAGTATTCATGTGTCCTGACTATAACTAGATCTCAGGGCACAGAAATCAGCATCTGAACGTATAGTTCACAAGATCAATCTCCAGTACAAACCTTTAGTCCCAGCAGAGGTAGGTGGGTCTCTGAGTTCAAGGCCAGCTTGGTCTACAGAGTGAGTTTCAGGACAGCCAAGGGTACACAGAGAAACCCTGTTTCAAAAACCGAAAAATTAAAACCAACCAACCAAACAAACCAACCCTTCATATGTTTTAATAGCAGCTGAACTGAAATTATCTGATGTATTTTCACTATCTTTATAATGAGTTCATTTACTATATATGCAACTGTAAGGATTGTTTTAGTTAACTTTCTGTTTGTTGTGACCAGATAGCCTGGCAAGAAACAGTTTAAAGAAAGAGTTCATTCTGTGTCCTGACTAGTTTTATGTTAGTTTGCCACAAGCTAGAGTTATCAGAGGGGAAAAAAATGTCTCTGTAAGATCAAGCTATAAGACTTTTTTTTTTTTTTTTAAAGACTTTATTTTATGTACATGAGTACACTGTAGCTGTCTTCAGACGCACCAGAAGAGGGCATCAGATCCCGTTACAGATGGTTGTGAGCCACCATGTGGTTGCTGGGATTGAACTCAGGACCTTTGGAAGAGCAGTTAGTGCTCTTAACCACTGAGCCACCTCTCCAGCCCATAAGACATTTTCTTAATTAATGATTGATAGGAGAGGACCCATTCCCTTGTGGGTGGTGCCATTCCTGGGCTGGTGTTCCTAGGTTCTGTAAGAAAGCAGGCTCTAAGTAAACCATAGAGAGCAAGCCAGTGAGTTGTACCTCTCCATGGCCTCAGCATCAGCTCCTGCCTCCTGGTTCCTGCTCTGTTTGAGATCATGTCCTGGCTTCCTTAAGTGATTTGCAGGGCTCTGGAAATGTAAGCCAAACAAACCCCTTTCTCCCCAACTTGCTTTTGGTCATGGTGCATCATCACAGCAATAGAAACCCCAGCTGGATAATGGCTCCTGCTGAAAGGACTGCCTTCCATATCAGGGAATTCACAGCCAGGAAATGCGTGCATACAAGTGAGGCTGGATTATAGCCTCCAGGCTTTGTCCTCAGGGAAGTTCTTCACCTGCTGCAGGTGCACAGTGTCCCCTAGCAAGTACCAGGGTCAGGTACTAAGTGTTCAAACACTGAGTCCTTATTGGGAGCAGCGTTTCACATTCAAACTGCAAGTATTTGCATCCACCTCATTTGAGAATGTTACTGCACCCCTGTGGGGGACATGTTTAGACATTGAATGGCAGCTGAATGCAAAACAGCATGAAGAAACAGAAGAAATTGTGGACAGTAGTTATTGTCTTTAATTTTCTCAGCAGCTACCAACCCACCAGCACTTCCATTCTCAAGGTTCAAAGACTATATTCCAAAGATCCGAGAGGGATACCAGGGAACTCCAGGCTTTGAGTTCAAGAGTAGTGCAAACAAAGCACTTCTCATTTTTTATTATTAAAGTAAGCAAAGCAGGAGGTTTACAGTTTAGCTTAAGCAAATACAAGAACCATGGCGGAATACCCCTGGCGTTTTGTCTTACCACCTTTGGTCATGTGCAGAAAGCCAAGAATATTTCTCTAAGGCGATAATGTGGATATGCTGGGGTATGTTGTTTTTAAGTGCATTTATTTATCATAGTTTGTGTGATTTTTAAATTTTTTTGGAAGGCTACCTTCTGGGAAGAACATTCCGCACTGTAGCTCATCTGTAGTTCACAGTAAGTTTAGAGCTTTCTTACAAAGGTTCCCAAGTATATTCTAGGCTGGGGAAAGAGATCTAGATCATGGGATCGTCACAGTAAGAACATTATTTGTTTTCTTTTTTGGGATGGAGTCTTACTGTAACCCTGGTGGCCTATAACTCACTCTATAGAGCACCAGCCTAGCTGCAAACTCACAGAGATCTGTCTGCCTGTATCTGTCTCAGGAGTTGTGGGCTTAAAGCTGCGTGCCACAAAACTCAAAATACTTTATTTTGTAGACAGAGTCACACTGAGTAGGAGCCTACACTGGCATTGTACTCACAGTCCTGCCTCAGCCTGCCGAGTACTGGAGTACAGGTATACCTTGCCACTTTAGTCCTGCCAATTTTAATTTTAGTAGTTTTAAAAATCAAAGTCCTAGCCAGAGCAATCAGACAACAAAAGGAGGTCAAAGGGATACAAATTGGAAAGGAAGTCAAAATATTACTATCTGCAGATGACATGATAGTATACTTAAGTGACCCCCAAAGTTCCACCAGAGAACTACTAAGCCTGGTAAACAACTTCAGCAAAGTGTCGGGGTATAAAATTAACTTAAATAAATCAGTAGCCTTCCTCTACTCAAAGGATAAACAGGCTGAGAAAGAAATTAGTGAAATGACACCCTTCACAATAGTCCCAAATAATATAAAATACCTTGGTGTGACTTTAACCAAGCAAGTGAAAGATCCGTATGACAAGAACTTCAAGTCTCTGAAGAAAGCAATTGAAGATCTCAGAAGATGGAAAGACCTCTGATGCTCATGGAGTGGCAGGATTAATATAGTAAAAATGGCCATTTTGCCAAAAGCAATCTACAGATTTTTTTTCCAATGGAAAAAAGATAGCATTTTCAACAAATGGTGCTGGTTCAACTTGAGGTCAGCATGTAGAAGAAAACAGATAGATCCATTCTTCTTTTTTTCTTTTTTTTTTTCTTTTTTTCAGAGCTGGGGACCGAACCCAGGACCTTGCGTTTGCTAGGCAAGCGCTCTACCACTGAGCTAAATCCCCAACCCCGATAGATCCATTATTATCACCCTGTACAAAGCTTAAGTCCAAGTGGATCAAGGACCTCCACATCAAACGAGATACACTCAAACTAATAAAAGAAAAAGTGGGGAAGAGTCTCAAACACATGGCCACTGGGGAAAATTTCCTGAACAAAAAACCAATGGCTTATGCTCTAAGATCAAGAATTGACAAATGGGACCTCATAAAACTGCAAAGCTAAGGACTGCAAAGTAAGGCAAAGGACACTGTCATTAGGACAAAATGGCAACCAACAGATTGGGAAAAGATCTTTACCAATCCTACATCTGAAAGAGGTCTAATATCCAAAATATATAAGGAACTTAAGAAGTTAGACTCCAAAGAGACAAATAACCCTATTAAAAATGGGGTACAGAGCTAAACAAAAAATTCTCAGCTGAGGATTATCGAATGGCTGAGAAACACCTAAAGAAATGTTCAACATCCTTAGTCATCAGGGAAATGTAAATCAAAACAGCCTTGAGATTCCACTTTACACCAGTCAGAATGGCTAAGATCAGGTGACAGCAGATGCAGGTGAGGATGTGGAAAAAGAGGAACACTGCTCCATTGTTGGTGGGATTGCAAACTGGTACAACCATTCTGGAAATCAGCCTGGAGGTTCCTCAGAAAATTGGACATTGAACTGCCTGACTATCCAGCTATACCTCTCCTGGGCATATACCCAAAAGATGCCCCAACATATAAAAAAGACACGTGCTCCACTATGTTCACAGAAGCCTTATTTATAATAGTCAGAAGCTGGAAAGAACCCAGATGCCCTTCAATAGAGGAATGGGTACAGAAAATGTGGTACATCTATACAGTGGAGTACTACTCAGCTATCAAAAACAGTGACTTCATGAAATTCGTAGGCAAATGGATTGAACTAGAAAATACTATCCTGAGTGAGGTAACCCAATCACAGAAAATCACACATGGTATGCACTCATTGATAAGTGGATATTAGCCCAAAAGCTTGAATTATCCAAGATACAATCCACAGACCACCTGAAGCTCAAGAAGGATGACCAAAATGTGGATGCTTCACTCCTTCTTAGAAGGGGGAACAAAAATATTCATAAGAGGGGATATGGAGGCAAAATTTGGAGCAGAGACTGAAGGAATGGCCATTCAGAGCCTGCCCCACATGTGACCCATATATATACAACCACCAAAACTAGATAAGATTGATGAAGCTAAGAAATGCATGCCAACAGGAGCCCGATATAGATCTCTCCTGAGAGGCACAGCCAGAGCATGTCAAATACAGAGGCGAATGCTAGCATCAAACCATTGAACTGAGAACGGGACTCCCGTTGGAGGAATTAGAGAAAGGATTGAAATTGCTGAAGGGGCTTGCAACCCCATAAAAACAACAATACCAACCAACCAGAGCTCCCAGGGACTGACCCATGGCTCCAGCTGCATATGTAGCAGAGGATGGCCTTGTTGGGCACCAAAGGAAGGAGAAGCCCTTGGTCCTGCCAAGGATGGACCCCTAGAGTAGGGGAAGGTGGGGAGGGGGAATGGGGAGGGGGAATAGGGAGGGGATGGGGGCTTCTGGACAGGAAACCGAGAAAGGGAATAACATTTGAAATGTAAATAAAAATATATCCAATAATTTTTTTAAATCTGTCTGTCTGTCCGTCCATCCATCCATCTATGTATAGTGTGTTTGTTTGTTTGCTTGCTTTTTTATTTTTTATTTATTTATTTTTTGAGACAGGTGTTTTTTTGTAGCCCTGGCTGTTCTGGAACTCACTCAGACCAGGATGGCATCAGGGATCCACCTGCTTCTTCCTGAGTGCTGGGACTATAGGCGTGTGCCACTACACCTGGCACAATTTATTTGATTTATGTCTGTGTGTGTGTATCTGTCTGTCTGTCACTTGCTCTCTCTCGCTTTCGGTGGGGGGTGGGGCAGAAGAGGGTGTCAGATTTCCTGGAGCTGGAGTTACAGGCAGTTGTTAGCTGCCCAACATAAGTGTTGGGACTCAAACTCAGATCCTCTACAAGAGCAGTAAGTTCCTTTTCTTTTTTTTTTTTTTTCTTTTTTTCAGAGCTGGGGACCAAACCCAGGGCCTTGTGCTTGCTAGGCAAGTGCTCTACCACTGAGCCAAATCCCCAACCCTGTAAGTTCCTTTTCTTGCTCACAGAGCCGTCTCTCCAGTCCTACGTATTGACCTTTCAGAATAGCATCTTACAGCTTGGCCTCAAAGGCAGTCTGAAGTTCTGCTGAAACTGGGGAGGAGTGCTCTGGTAGTAGAAATGAAGAGAAAGGTAACTTAGGGCAGGAATGTGCCTCTTCCCCTGGAGCCAGTAAGGAAGCCCTGAGGGTGGACAGAGCCCAAGGAAGAAGGGAATCAGGTTTGGGCAGTCAGGGGTAGGTAGAGCCCCACCTGGAGAGCACCACTGTACCAGATGTTTAAGCCCAAGCATAGGACCTGCGTTTAAAAGGATCACTGCTTGCTAGGTTGGGAGTAGACTTAGAGCAGGCCTGGAGGATGTTAGCTCTGCCCTCCTCGTTCTCCCATAGATAATGACAGGTGTAGTCTGAATGTATTGGATTTAATATGTATATATACTTTTCTAGGAACTTTAGTTCTAAAACTTACAGTGTATATGATTTTTGTTAAAGATTAAAGCCAGCTTAGAACCACATGAAGAAAACCAAAATGCTTCTATGATTACTCTGAGAGGATCTATTTTCGTTTTAACCAGCCTTTAAAGTTAATGCCCTTTAATGCTCATTTCAAAAAGTCCTTATCTTCCAGCTATGGATTTAGGATGGTTATGCTGGCCCTGCACATTAGCATGTTTCTGTAGCTGAGCGATAATAACAGTTTAAGTATAGAGCTAGACCAGTGGGGTTTCATGTGTGTAGTTGAAACCATGGACGTAAAGCAGAGAAAGAAAGAATAACTAAGATCTGCAGTCCAACCAGAGGAGTCCAGCTTGACTCTCCACACGCTCCTCAGACAGCTCACAACTAACCTAAACTCAAGCCCCAGGGAATCTGATGCTCTCTTCCAACTCCTGCGGACACCCATACCCACACTGTGCACTCACACAGACACATGAGCATACACATCAAAATAAAATTTATAAAATCTTTAAAATCGAGCTGCTGTTTATAAGGAATTGTCCACCTCGTTTTTGAGACAGTGTCTCACATTATATTATAGACTAGCCTAGAACTCAACTTTGTATCCCTAGGCTGGCCTCAAATTTGGAACAATCCTGCCTCAGCCTGCTGAGTACTGGGGTTACAGTTGTGAGCTACGATGCCCCTCTAAATGTTTTCTTTTTAACAATAAACTTGTTCCTAATCTTTTAGCATTATAATTTTGCAGATTTTTTTTACATGTATGAGTTTTTATGTGTTTATCCTGCATGTATGTAAGTGCACCATATCAATGCAGTGCCCATGGAGAGGAGAAGAACTTGTTGGATCCCTTGGAACTAGAGTCATAGGCAGTTGTGAGGTGCCTTGTGGGTTCTGGGATCCAAATCCTGAGTCCTCTCTAAGAATAAACAATGTTTTTAATCACTGAGCCATCTCTCTAGTCTCTTAAAGATTTACTCATATGTGTATATATGTGTGTGTATATATTTTTGGGTACTCTTGGGGCCAGAAAGAGTATCAGATCCTCTGGAGCTAGAATACAAACAATTGTGAGCTGCCTGGCATGGGAACTAAAAACCAAACTGGGGTCGTCTTTAAGATTAGCACGTGTTCTTGACTGGCGAGCCACCTTGCCAGTCCTTAACTATTTTTATGATGTTAATACATTTTGCCTTCTGTTAATTTAATAGTGGTAGGAGTTAAAAATATTGACTTCATCAAGAACCTTGTATTAGGATGGTATAGTGTATATACACAAGATTCATAGATGTGTATTAGCTGGTAAATACCTTGCTCGGTCTTCTTTCCTTTCCTTTTCTTTTCTTTTTCTTTTTCTTTTTCTTTTTCTTTTGGTGTTTCAAGACAGGATTTCTTTATGTAGCCCTGGCTGTCCAGGAACTGACTCTATAGACCACGTTGAACAGAGATCCACCTGCCTCTGCCTCCTGAGTGCTGGTATGAAAGGTGTGTGCCTCCATGCCTGGCAAAGGGCAACACTTTCTTTAAAAAGTAAAATATTCTTATTTTATGTTATGTGTGTTTTACCTGTTAATGTGTCTGTGCTCGATATGTGTGCAGTGCCCTCAGGACGGAAGAGCGTATCAGGTTTGCAACGGGAGTTATAGTTGGTTATGAGCTGACATGTGGATGCTGGGAGTTAAACCTAGGTCCTGTTCAAGAGCAAATCAGTGCTCTTAACCACTGAACCATCTGTCTCTCCAACTCCTGATATTTTTTTAAACATTTATTTAAACAGTATGTGTCTGTGTGCTTGTATGTATGTGGAGTCATGCCACACCACATGTGGAGGTTAGAGGAAAACTGGCCAGAGTTGTTTTTGGAGTCAGTTTTCTTTCCACCGTATGGGCCTCAGGAATTGAATGTTGGTCACAATAGCAAATGTTTCCCCATGAGTTCAGCCATCTTCTCAAGCTACAGCACTTTAAATCACTTGTTAGAGAAACAGGTGGCCTTATTAATTATGTTCATGGTCTAAAAGACAGGTATTATTTATATAAATATAATTACCATTAGTTGCAGTAACAAGTCGGATGTCATGCATAATGAGGCCTTCAGTAACTTTAGAAGAATGTGTAAATGGAGTCCAGGGTGTGAGTAATAAAAATGGATGTCTTCTATGTTCAAGAAGACATGGATGAGCTAGAACAAAGCGAGACTGGGTTTAGTTAGAAGACACTTCGTGTTTCTCTGATCTCAGTGCAGCCAGATCACTGCAGGGCGTGTGCCGGGCACATAACTGAGTTCCGTGGACTAGAGTTACCTGAACATCCCCATGGAAGGCCTTAGGCTGCAGCAGTGCCTTTGTCTTTTCTTTGGGGTGCAGCATATTTCAAGACAGAGTCTCACTGTGTAGCCCTGCCTACTCTATTGACTAGGCCAGCCTCACACTGAAAGAGCTTCTGCGTTGCCTCGGGAATGCTGGGATTCAAGGTGTGTACCATCATGGCCCTACAGCAACCCCTTCTTAATGGGGGCATTCTTCAGGTGGAGGGGTGGTGGTGCCCTTTTCTCAAGATAAATGTGGAGAGATGGAGGTATAGAAGGATCGTTCTTTAGGCTTCCTGGAGCTGCCACAATGGCTTGCATTTCCTTATCTGTGTTGGGTCTACAGGAAAAGGCAGGAATTCTAGCCTGTGGCTTAATATGCTTGCATTGGTTCTGGTGGTGAAATCAATCTTGGGACTGTCAATATTCACAGAAATGATCTGTTGTTCACAGTCTGACTCATTTTCTCTGTCAGGCCTGTTCTTGGGCTATATTCAGGAACAAATCTTGCTTGTTGATGAACTGCCCCCCTTTCAGTTTACAAGAAGTCCTGGAGTTTTATTATCTTGTAACAGATTGAAGCAGAGATGACGCCTTCCTCCCCCTTGACTTGGGTCTTTTTCTTTCATGTAGCATCTGCATCTCCAATGGATACTGAGGGGTTTGGTGAGCTCCTTCAGCAAGCTGAACAGCTTGCTGCTGAGACCGAAGGCATCTCTGAGCTTCCACATGTAGAACGAAATTTACAGGAGATCCAGCAAGCGGGTGAGCGCCTGCGTTCCCGTACCCTCACACGAACATCCCAGGAGACAGCAGATGTCAAGGCGTGAGTACTGGTGGGGAAGTACTGTTGGACTGGGTAGTCTGGGGGCAGATCAGTTTCTTCTATGATAGTCACAAGCCAGATAGTCAGGACCTCAGAGTTACAAGCAGATCAGCAAACCTTGCTTTGTTTCTGTGCCTCTCTAGGTTTTTAGAGTTCTAGTCTATTTGTCTGACCAAGCTGATAGCCCATATCATAGGATGGGGGAGCTCTGCACCATAGTTCCTGCTTGGGTTTGTGGTCTGTTGAGTCATAAATGGCCTTGTAAGTGTGCTAGTAGATACGGGTCGTGCACATAAATGCTACCCAAAGCCAGAAAGCACTCAGCAGTGAACAGAGTTTTTAAGGGTAATTGGAAAAAAATTGATGATTGGTCAGTAAGGAAAGCCATCCAAGTGAGGAGTGATTTTGTCTGCTTATTGTTGGTGACCCCAGAGGCTGCTCTGAAAGGCCTTGAAATACAGTGCTCTTCAGCTGATTGCAGAAACAGGAAGGTGGGCGAGCCCCAGGAGAAAAAGGCTTTTCGGGAAAATGCTGATTAACAGCCTTAGCAGGATCCCTAGAGAGGATCTTGATTGGATAAAACACAAACCCAACAAAAAAGTCAAAACCAAACTGCTTTCTGTGAAAAATGTAATTGAATGGTTATTTACGGTGTATCAGAAACTTCTTATACATTAAGTCTTTGCTTAACCATCACAGCCAGCATCAAGTTGGTGATCTGTATATTCTAATTGAAGGACAAAGGTTCAGAGAGGGGCTAGTTCCTTTCTCAGATTATACAGCAGGCAAGTGGTGAGCCAAGATTCAAACCCAGGAAGGCTGACGCCAGCACCCATGTTCCTGTATTTCTGGAAGGGTCCTGGAGAAAGGGGTGAAGGGAGATCTGCTACTGAGATTATGTTGCGTCCAGAAAGTCACCAGGATTCTGTGTAATTCAGGAGAATGTCTATCTAGTCTTCATTCTGTGACCTTGAGAAAGACTGGTGTTAATCCGAGGGCATTGTTTCAGGGACTTGGTAAATGTCAAAGTGGTGTGGAAGGCTGCATTCCCTTTCTCGGTTATCGTGAGAAAGGGAGTGTTTAGTTGCTGGATGAAGTCAACAATAAGCTATGGACCACTCTTGGTTGTCTTGGAACCTGCTCTGTGGACCAGGCTGGCCTTGAACTCATAGAGATCAGCCTGCCTCTGCCTCTCAAGTGCTGGGGTAAAAGGCATTTGTCATACTGCCGTATCTTGGTTTTGTCTTTTTCTCTCTCTTTTTTTTTTTTCGGAGCTGGGGACCGAACCCAGGGCCTTGCGCTTCCTAGGCAAGCGCTCTACCACTGAGCTAAATCCCCAACCCTGGTTTTGTCTTTTTAAACTATCCAGCCTTGTAGCAAAATGCTGCCAATGGCTAACCTACACTGGTCCCCAGTACCCTGTAGATATTTCTGTCAACTTGTCTTCCTCATAGGCCCCAAACTTCTGTTTCTGGCTGCCTACAGTTTCCTTGATTTTAAGCAGATGGCTTCTGCTTGTGCAAGGATGCTGGAGGAGCAGGAGCCCGTGGATGCCCGCTGAGTTGCTATAGTTATAATTTAATTGCATCAGCTTTACAGCCCATTAAGAGCAAAAAGGGAAGATGTTTTCTTGGTAACAATTATCAGTCATATTCTGTTTCTTGTAAATTTCCATTCTTCCTCATCCCTTCTACCTTAAGTTCATTATTTAGGGAGGCTGGGAATTGAAAGAATGGATATTGGGTGGGGCAGGTGCTTAAAAAGAAACCAGAGGGCTGACGACTGTATTTTTCCATCTTCTTGATAGGCAGAGTCACAAAGTGTGGTGTGGATATTTTAGTACATGCTGGATGAGGGCAGAGAAGAGAACCGAACAGGATCTTGTGCAGTTTTTTCTTTTCATTTTTAAAATGTTATTCTATGTGCATAGGTGTTTTGCCTGTACCACATGCATTTTTATTTTTAAGAGAACAGTTTTTTTAAATGGAATCTTACTGGTCCCAGCTAGCCTAAAACATGCTATGGCCTAGTGAGTAGCTGGGGTTACAGGAGTGTGCCAACACTTCTAGCTGGGGTTTCAGGAGTGTGCCAACACTTCTAGCTGGGGTTACAGGAGTATGCCAACACTTCTAGCATAGAGAGCAAATTTGATAGCAATTTTGCATGCATGTATTTGATCTTTTAAAATTTTGGTTTTTTTTCCCACCACACATGGCTGGCATCTGTAAAGCAGGGGTTTGGAGACTGTGCCCATGAGCCCGCTGTCTACTACTACATCTTATGGGAACCACATTTACTTGTTGGCTGTGTAACTTTTTTATTTTTTATTTATTTATTTATTTTTGTATGACAGAGCTGAGTGATTGCCACAGGTTATAGGACAAAATCTCACAAACTCCTTGTGTAAGTAATAGAATAGACGAACACTCATGTGTATATTTCCATTAAAATACAGAACATTATCAGTGTCTGTGGTTGCCCATCATCACTGTCTGCCCACGTTTCTCAGCAGAAGTAGGTCAGTGGATTTATCCACTAAAACAAAGCCTAACAACCTAGAGAGGTACAAAGAGAAAGACCGTAACCACTCTCCTGCCTTAACTTAACTGCAAGGTAACTATCGTTATTAATTTGTGTAATCTTTGACAGTTTTCTCCATACCTCGTGAAACATCTAACATAATTTGGCCAAAGCTGCATAGTAAATATTCATTTGCTTTGATAATTTTACTAAGCTGTCTTTTTGGCCACTTTGTGTTTGGTACAGTGTCATCATTTAATGTGAAGTCAACCCTTGAAAACCACATCATCTCCACTCTCTAAATAAGGAAGATCAGGTCATAGTGGACAACTAGAGTCAAATTCAGCTTGGTCAATAAAAATCCCTTTTGTCGAGGACTGGCGAGCTGGCCCGTAGTTAAGTTGTTAAGGCTGTTCTTCAAGAGGATCAGAGTTCAATTCCCGCACCCACATGGCACACACAACTGTCTGTAACTCCAGTTCTGGGAGATCCAACACAGACACACATGCAGGCAAAACAACCAGTGCATGTAAAACAAAAATAAATAAATTAAAAAACCCTTTTGGCACTTGCCATAGGTACTTTCTGTTCTCAGAGGACTGTCACAGTCACTCTTCTGACTTATTGTCAGAGCTCGAGAAGTGAGAGAGGTAGGGACTGATGCTCATGTTTGAAATGCTATTTAAGGTTTTTTTTTTCATGAGCAAATTGTAGATGAAATTTGAATTCTTTTTCTTTCTTCTTTTTCCTAAACCTTGTATGTACTGGGAACGGTTTTTGTGTCTTTTACTCTTTTGGGTCTCTGGAATGTGACTCCAGCTTCTGTGGCTTTCTGATTGTGGGGACTGTCTGTCTGTGTAGACTTAGGATTTGGGCTGATAAAAGGCAAGGGCCTTAAGAGCTGAATGTTGGGTTAGAAGTGTAGCTCAGTGGTAGAACTCCTGCCCGTTGTATGAAGTTTCTGGTTTCTGCTTCTCTAGCAGAAGTTTCTCACTCTGCTAGAGAGCTTCCTCTCCCCTTCCCTCTTCCTCACCAGCATTTTTGCATAGCTAACACGTAAGCTATGCGATTTAGTTCTTGTAGATGCCTCTTAGATGGGCATTCTCCTCTAATTCCAATGGTTGCACTATTTATGTTGCCCAGGCTAGCCTAGAACTAAATATGTAATCTAAGCTTGCCTGGAATTCTTGATCCCTATCTTAGCCTCTCCTGTGCAGGAATTGCAAATCTGAGCTGCCACCCCGGCTCAAGAGCTGGTCTTTCTTTTTTCTTTTTAAAGATCTATTTATTTATTATATATAAGTACACTGCAGCTGTCTTCAGACACACCAGAAGAGGGCATCAGATCTCATTACAGATGGTTGTGAGCCACCATGTGGTTGCTGGGATTTGAACTCAGGACCTCTGGAATAGCAGTCAGTGCTCTTAACCACTGAGCCATCTCTCCAGCCCCAAGAGCTGATTTTTCAGTTCTGGAGTTTTTTATTCTAGTACATGTCAAGGTCATTTGGACACTGGATGTACTCTCACATGTTACTGGTGAAGATGCAGTGTTAAAAGTGATCTGGTAATTCTGTTTCTAAGGATTCGTTCAAGACCTAGTAACAGAAACATGAAGTGTCTGTGCATAAAGAATCACTGTGGCCTTATTTGACACAGCAAACGTAGGGAACAGGGTCTGTTTTTAGGATGCTGGCTAGGTATGCCAGGCTTGGATCCTTGGATACTTCACAGTGGTACCAAGGAATAATCATGTATTCTACCATGGAGTGACTTCAGGACAAGTTATTTAGTAAACATTTCAAGGTAGGGAAAAGTGTCTAAAGTACTAGACTGAAATGTAGTTCAGAAATAGAATGCATGGCCAGCTTATGAAGGGTCCTGCGGTGGTCCCTAGTATAACAACATCAACAACAAAAGGGTCGGTGGGTAGGTGCATAGTGCTTTTCCCTTCTATTTAAGAAAGCAGATAAAAGACATCCTATGTTAGTGGCTTGCGATAGTTAATATGTTGATATGTTGATATGTTAATATGTTAATGTGTTAATGTGTTGGATGTCAATCTATACATTCAACAGAAACTCTGTTAAAATCCCAGCATCCAAGCCTGGAGAGACAGTTCAGTGGTTAAGAGCCCTCGCTGCTCTTTTGAGGACCTGGGTTCAGTTCTCAACAACTATATGGTAACTCATAGCCATTCGTTAACTGCATTTCCAGAGATTCTGATGCCCTCTTTTGCCTCCAAGGTCATCACACATGCACAAGGTACACAAACATTTGCAAGCAAAATACCTACATACATTGAAAAAAAAAATAGACATTAAAAAAAAAGTTAAAAAAAATTCAGCTTCCCAACTGGCCCTTTTTGCTGAAATTGATGGATTGAACCAAAATACAAGAGCTCTTGCACAAGCAAACAATTTAAGTGAGTTTGGGTGTTTTGTCTGCTTGTGTGTCTGTGTACCATGTACCTGCTTGGTACCCATGGAATTGAACCCAGGTCCTTTAGAAGAGCAGCCAGTGCTCTTATCCATGAAGCCATCTCTCCAGTCCCCAAAATAATCTTTAAAAGACAGAAAAAAGAAGACTAAGAATTTAAAAACTTACTGGGAAGCCACAGTAGTTCCCAGGTGTGGTCATCCATATCCATTATGTCAGCACGACGTGTGAGGCAGGAGAATAGTGAACTCATGGTCTTTCTGCTTGCATAGTGAGCTCCAAGACAAATCTGGGCTATTTAATGTAACCCCGTATTTATAAACAGAAAACCACACTAATCAAGATTATGTGGCATGAGGATGGTTGTTGGAATAGAATTACAAGTCTAGTTGGGGCTCAGTGATTTAGAGCACAGACTGTTCTTCAAGAGGCCTTGGGTTCAGTTTCTAGCACTCAGATGGTGACTCCTAATTGTTTGTTACTCCAGCTCCAGGGGATCTGCCATCCTCCTTTGACCTCTGTGGACACCAGATACTCCTGTGAAGCAGGCAGAACACGTATTGTATGGTCCTGCCTATGAGTGATGCCTTGAATAGGCAAATCTGTAGAAAACAGCAAACGAGGAAATGGAACTAATTGTGAAGAGTAGAGGTTTTCTCTGGGAAGCAATGAAAATGTCCTAAAGTTGATTGTGGTGATGGCTGGGTAACTGAGTGTACCTAAGAGTCACCACTGATTATTATACTTTGAATGGATAGATTACACGGTGAGAGAATTGAATCACAAGCTTTTCTTAAAGAACAAGTGATACAAATGTATGTACGTACTTGCTGATTTAAAAAAAGGAGATGCTTTAAGGTTAAATACTTAAGGTTTGTCTTAATTGAACATGGTCAAGGCAGACAGGGAAATGGCTATCATCAAGGTAGTTTTTCATTCACATATTGCCTGGATACAGGCCAATACACTGCGCAGCCCACCCAGGTGAGTACTAGAACTGTTTGCAGCCAGCTGGGTAGCAGTGGCCTGATGGAGAATGCCATAGTCTCACATGTTAAAACCTTGAAATCCAGAGCTCTGCAAACTGTAATTCTGGTGGTCAGAAAGGCTGCCGCATGGGAGGGGTTCAAGGCTGGCCTCTACAGAAAGGGTTGGCCATGCAGTACAGTGATGATGGAAACGTCACCTAAAAAGTCTTTGCTCATCAGCATGCACATTCCCTCCAGATGGTGAGATTCCAGGAGGTTTTAATAAATGAAAGCTACATTTGCCTGAAGAACCCAGCAGCTACTAATTGCCTCAAAAATAATCATGCGCATGGTACAATGAGAGGTACTAGACAGTGGTGCTATGAGAGGAACTTAGACAGTGGTGCTATGAGAGGTACTTAGACAGTGGTACTAGTTTGATTGTTAGTGTTATTTCTGCCAACTTTGTGGTTTTATATGACTGTGGCACAGATTGGATTTCTATCTGTGTACCCAAATCAACACAGAATTGTGGAAGACATAATAGGGCATGCTTATGGTGATGTATATCACAGAATACATTTTAAAAAGCTAGCAGAGAGAGGTTATCCATCATGCTGTTTTATATGACTGCAGTTATAAAGCTGTGGTGCACAGCTTTAATCCAGAGGTAAGTCAAGGCCAGCCTGGTCTACTGAATGAGTTTCAGGACAGCCAGGGCTACACAGAGAATCCCTGTCTCAAACAACAAACATAGCTGGGTACACCAACTGCCAATTGTAATGACACATGAATAAAAGGCTTTTGTTGAATATTTGTGGAATGAACGCAGGGCTTTATATCCTTATACATTTTTGCCTGTTCTTTTTTTTTTTTTTTCCTTTTCTTTCTATTTTTCGGAGCTGGGGACCGAACCCAGGGCCTTGCACTTCCTAGGCAAGTGCTCTACCACTGAGCTAAATCCCCAACCCCTTGCCTGTTCTTTTTTAACCTATTTATGAATAAGGTTTTCCCTTATAGCTTTGTTCTTATAGTTTGTCTTAGTCACTGTTTATTGCTGTGAAGAGATACCATGTTCAAGGCAACTCTCTCCTCTCCCACCCCCAAGAGTTTTTCTGTGTAGCCCTGGCTGTCTTGAAACTCCCTCTGTAGACCAGCCTGGCCTTGAACTCAGAGATCTGCTTGCCTCTCTGCCTCTCTGCTTCTCAAGTGTGGAAATTCAAGGTGTGCACCACCACACCCGACCTGACAAAGCAACTCTTTTAAAGAATATTTACCTGGAGGCTGGCTTACAGTTTCAGAGGCGGAGTCTATATCATCACAGTGGGAGCAGAACAGCACTGGAGAAACAGCTGAGTGCTTCACATGCATGATCCCAAAGGCAGGGAGGGAAAGACTGGATGGGCATGAGCTTCTGAAACCTCAAAGCCACCCTCAGTGATACACTTCCTCCACCAAGGCTACACCGCCTCCTAATCCTTCTCAAATAGTGCCATCCCATAATTACCAAGCATTCTGTCTGAGCCTATGGGGGCCATTCTTATTCAAACCACCCACAGAGTTGTGGTATATTTGTTTACACTTGTAAAACCATTTGAATAAAGCCACCCACAGAATGTTTTGTGTTTCCCAAATGACTCCATTTAAAAAGACAAACTAGCTGGGCATGATAATGCACACCTTTAGTCTCAGGCAGATGTCCTCGGTCTACATCGTGTGTTCCTGGGCAGCCTAAGGTACAGACCAAAACTGTTACACTTGCATACACTCAGGCATGAATGCATGTGCATGAGGCGGGTTGAGTTGGGACTTGAAATGTAGCTTGTTGGTAGAGCATGTGCTTAGTACCTCAGAACCCTAGGTTTGTTCTAGGACAGCCAGGGCTGCATAACAGAGAGACCCTATCTTAAGAAACAACAGCAGCAGCAAAACCCTCTGGGTTTAGTGCACATAAATAAGACAAATAAATGCCTTTTGTGCTTGTTTTGAGACAGGGTTTCACGAAGTCTAGACCGGCCTCAGGCTCTATGAAGGGGGATCACCTTGAATTTCTGATCCTCCTGTCTACCTCTCAAATGCTGGGATTATAGGTGTGTACCTCTCTCATTTTGTCTGACTCCAATAAATATTCTTTAAAGTTTTAAAATTATTTTTTTCAGAATTATATTTTTTTGTATTTTGATCTTTTGAGATTTTGCCATTCAGGGTTATGGTTGTGTAGGTTGTGTCTTTTGGGATTATAGCTCAAACCTAATCAAGAGGCAGATAGAGCAAGGGCAGGGGTGTTCGTTGTGGTTTCTGTAGAAGGATGGTAAATATGGTTAGAATTAGTTAGGGTGGGGAATTTTTGTAGGCTCTGAGGTACAGGGGCTGTCTCTAGTTATCTGCTACCTGGCTTTGGCATGATTGGGAAAGAAATATTGTGGCTCAGTCTGATCACCTGTGAGAATCTGATGAAGGAGATGATTGGAACATGGGATGGGGATTGATTGGTGTCAAGGGTTACTATCGCAGTGAGACGATACCACGATTATGGCACAGTATAAAAGGAGGAACTATTGAATTAGGGCAGGCATGGCGTAGGAGCTGTGACAGAGCTTACATCCAGATCCGAAGGCAACAGGCAGAAGGAGACTGGGCTTGGTGTGGGTTTTTTAAACCTTAAAGCCCACCCTCCAACAAGGCCACACCTCCTAATCCCTCCCAAACAGTAACTGGGGAGCAAGCGTTCAAATATGTGAGTCTGTGGGGACTGTTCTCACTTGAGCCACCACAACTGGTGTGGAGAGGAAAGATTTGTTTGCAGTGGAACTTCGGTACCTTTTGGAAATTGAATTCCTTGAGAGGGACACTCTACAGTGTCAGCAGAGCCCCACATGTCAAAGCGTTAAGAGAGAGGAATATGGTGAAGATGACAGGGACCCTTTAATGGACTTGACTTCGGAGTGGTATGTAAATATTTAGTATATTTTTTCAAATAAAGTTTAAGTTGAAAAAAATTCCTAAAATGGAAAATAAAACAAACTAAATGCTTATCAGTTGATAATATCTCTATATTATATTTTAATGTTATTTAATATATAATAGATTGTTACTGGTAGAAGGCTATTACTGTTTTCTGGAGACATATATTGTGTAGATTAAAGTACATTATTAGTTATGGTGGTGAGACTTTTGTGACGGGAAAAGAAGATACAATTAGAGCATCTGAAGCAAGCCTGAAATTCAGTGTTCTTAAGTTTGAATTGAAAGCAGTAATGTCAACTCATGCTGTAATTTGTCACAAGAAACCGAAGACAAAACGAGAAGCTCCATTTCTAGCTCTGCTTTTGAAGAGGCCTAGAAACAGTACAGCAGTCCTGGTTGCCCAGAGAATTGTCTGTAAAGTTCTTCAAAGGTAACTAGTGCTCTTTGGAGAGGTGGCTGATCCCTGACTCTGCTTAAGACTCACCTGAAACTTGCCATGTCAGATGGCAGTTACAAAGACTTCCTGGAGTCACTTCAGAAAGAACTCGGAAGGCGGTACTGACACCTGTTAAATAGAGGCTTAGTGTGTGTAAGCTCACAGGTTTTATCCTCAACACCATAAGCCAAAAGCCAAAACACACAGACACACACACACACACAGACACACACACACACACACGCACACACACACACCCATACACACCACACACACACACCCAAACACACACACACCAAACACACACACACCCAAACACACACACACACACACACACCTTTACATCAACACAAAAATGAAATGAAATTAAAACTTAGAAATAAGTATGAAGAGGCTTCCACTGGCCAAAGGTGAGATCATTTGAGCATCAGGAGGGTAAGAAATGCATAGGAGATAGGAGAGATGGCTTAGCACCTAAGAGCACTGGCTGGTCTTCCAGAGAACCTAACACCCACGTGGCAGCAGCTCATAACATCTGTAACTCTAGTCTCAGGGCCTCCACAGCATCATGTACATATGTGGTACATAGACATACATGTAGGTAAACATCCATATGTACAAAATAGAAATAAAACTTAAAAAATAAACCTGTAAGAATCCAGTAGGTTAAAACATCAAATGTGTTTCAATTTTTGATGATACCAAAATAACAGTCAGTCACATTGAAGAGTGCTGGAGAGCCAGCTCACTGTTCAGGGTGAGCACATATTCGACCGTAGGATTTACAAAGGTAGAAGTATGGTCCAGTTTGTAAGCCCACAAGGAGCAGCTGAGTCTAAGCAGTGGGCATCAGTGTCTGCAGACATTTCATACCCCTTGATAGAAATGTGACTAGGACATAGCAACAGACCAGTGGCTCCTGCATGTCATCAGACCTTTAGCACTTGCTTTGAGTGAACTCTTCATATCAGTAACCTAAGTGTCGACCACAAGGCTTGTTGAAATGACGAGTATCAGGCTCTATACGCTATCCAGAGCTGTTGAGTCAGACCCAGCATTTTCCCAGATTAGGTGACCCATATGATTAAATCTGAGTTACATTGTCTTACAGGCATACCTAAACTCGTCTACAAAGAAACTAGAAGGAAAAAAGTGAGATAGAGGGGAAAACCTATAAAGAAAAAAGATTTAGGGGTTGGGGATTTAGCTCAGTGGTAGAGTGCTTAAGGCCCTGGGTTTGGTCCCCAGCATCCAAAAAAAGAAAAAAAAGAAAAAAAGAAAAGAAAAAAAAAGAAAAAAGATTTAGAAAGCGTACCAGTCGCCCACAAGATCATATATGGCACTCATTCAGACAAACACAGATTTTCAAATTATGAGGCAACTGGGAAATATATTGGTTTTACTGTAATATACCTCAGAGTAATTGGAGCAGTGGAGGAAAATAGGACAGATGGCCAAGAGTGATCATGTCCTGTGCATTGTTGAAGCTGGGTGACAAATATGAAAAATATAGCATTTTAATCTTGCATTTAATCATTTTTTTTTATAACAACCAGAAAGGGAGACTGACAAGATAGTGTAGTCATAAAGGTGAGGATGTGGGAATTGTAATTGCTGATGGCATGTAAAATGGTGTGACTACTTTGGAAAAAGGTCTGGGTTCCTCAAAAGACTTAACAGAATTCTAATTTAACCCAGCAGCTCTACTCTGAGGTATATAACCAAGAGAAATGTAAACATTTATGTGAAACTTATGCGTAGATGTTCTTGGCAACATTTTTCATAATAGGGAAAACCTTGGGAGCAGCCCAAATGCTCACTGATTGATTAATGGTTATATAAAATGAGGTATGGTATAAAATATAATGAAGTCTTAAATCTACCCCAGATAGATGAGCCTCAAAAGCATTACACTAAGAGAAAGGAAGCAGTCGCGAAAGACCATTGTCTTATTCCATTTATACGCATTGTCAGGGTCTTATGAGGGGAAACAGGGAAGTATTTCTCAAGACAGAGCTTACTTTGGGGGATGATAAAAATATTGTAGAATTGATCGTGGTGATGGTTGTGTACTTCTGTATATGAACATACTAAGGTTACTGTATTGTATGTACACTGTACATACTGTATTGTATGTACACGGTAACTGATGAATTCTTATATATGCAAGTACATATTAGTAGAGCTTTCCTGAAAGGAGGGGACATTATACTATACTTGATTCCCCACTTTGTCCAGGAGAAGTCAGAGTAGGTCTTTGTGTAGGCGATCCTGAGAGGGAGCCAGGATTGAGAAGCACCGTGGAAAGAAGATAACTGTTAAGGATTGTTGGGAGAGAGGTAGGCTGACTATCAGATATGTTAGCTTAGAAGGGAAGTCCAGAGATGGTGGCATAAGGAATTAAGAATCTCCTGGGAGGAGCTGTCAATATTTACCAGAATACAACTAAGCATAGGGGACCCCTTTTTCTTCTGTTAGATTGGGAGTGAAAATGTTGAATTATGCTCACAGGTGTCTTGTGTGGTCCCAAAAGCTGCAGCCCCCTTCTTCCTCCTCCATCTCCATTACCATCTGGGGTCTCATTCAGCCTGGCTTTCTAGCTTTTTACTCAAGGTGAAAGCATACTTCGTTAGTTACATTTTGGGAATATCAAATCATAATACAAAATTAGCAATCTAAAAAATAAACCTGGCTAGTTAGGCATGGAGACATATTTTCTATATTTGGAGTTGAAAGTGAGACTTCTAAAAACAAATAAAATAGAAGTAGCTGGAGAGAGGCTTAGATGTGGAAAGCCCTGGTTGCCTGTCTAGAGGACCTGCATTTGCTTCCCAGGCAAGTACCCATGTCAAGTGACCTGTGAATCTAGCGCCAAGGGACCTGGTGACTTTTGTGGGCACTGGTGCACATATGTGTACATACACACACACACACACACATCACGAAATAGAAATAAAAGCAAATCTAACTAGCCAGGTTTATTTTTTAGATTGCTAATTTTGTATTATGATTTGATATTCCCAAAATGTAACTAACGAAGAAAGCTGACCTAACTTAGCCAAATTTCTTTCTTTAAAGAGCTTTAGGTATTAGTGAAGATCTCTTGGCTTTTGTTTTGATTTTTGAGAGAAGGGCTCTCCTGTAGCCCAGGCTAGCTTGGAGCTTGCAGTCTTCCTGGTTCAGCCTTTCTAACTGATAAACAATGTCATACTGGACCATTCATTCAATCATTCATTCATTCATTCAAAATGTATTCATTGTTTTGCTGCCTAGATGAAGAGAAATGAGGTTAGCTATATTTCTGATTTTCTTCCAAAGCATTTATTGTTCAGAAAACGGCCTGCTATCTTATTGGCTGAGCAGTAGAGAGAGAGAATTTGAAGGTATAGTAGCATGGTACCTGGAGTTTGAAGAGAAGCCATGCAGAACTAGACCTTGACTATGGTCTGACTGTTCCTGTGCAAGTTATCTGCTACTGCCTGAGACAGTTAGTTTCCTCAGCTAAGGTTTAGATGTGGGTACTCCTGGAGTTAAAATGTTGTGCTCTCCTGCTTTTCCTTCCAGAAGCAGTTAAGCATAGAGTGGTGGTGAAGAGTTTGTTTCCTAGTTCTAGGATAGAGTGATTATCATCTGTGTTTGCTGTGTCCTGGCTGTGTAACTTTGGACAAGTTGGTTAGTCTTTTCACACCTGTCTTAATTAGGGTTTCATTGCTGTAAAGAGACACTATAACAAGGCAGCTCTTACAAAGGACAACATTTAATTGTGGCTGGCTTACGTGTTTAGAGGTTCAGACCATTATCATCAAACTGGTAGTGTAGTAGCTTCCAGGCAGGCCTGGCACAGGAGGAGCTGAGAGTTCTACATCTTGTTCATAAGGAAGCTAGGTGCAGACTGTCTCTCCCGGCATCCAGAGGGTGTCAAAGCCCACCCCCACAGTGCACACTTCCTTTAACCAGGCCATACCTACTCCAACAAGGCCACACTCCTAATAATGCCACTTCCTGGGCCAAACAATCAAACCACCACAGCACCTTAGCTTCTTATACGCAAAACAGGAGGGAATAATGGCATCTGTCTCATGGATTTCCTCAAAGTGTTTGGAGCTCACTAGGTTTATGTCGTTTCGTTCTGTAATGAGGTCCTCTCCCTAAGTCAGTCATCGCTAGTTTGGATGTCTTTCTCACTCACACATGCAGTGTTATGTCTGTTGTTTAAGTTTGTAGACCTTTATGGGAAGGTAAGAAAGCAGCCATAGAAAAGCAGCTGGCCAGAAAGTGAAGCTTTTCTTGGTGGTGCTCTACCATTTGTTCTGGCCTCCTACTCTACTCCAAGGTAGGAGGTTTTGAATGAAAACAACTCTCTAGTACTTTTCGGTGTGTAGTAGATATCCTAATACTGCTTTCTCTCCCTTGTCTAGTACTTTTTGGCGTGTAGTAGATATCCTAATACTGCTTTCTCTCCCTTGTCTTCCTGTCCCCATATAGATCAGTTCTTCTCGGGTCACGTGGACTTGACATATCCCATATCTCCCAGAGACTGGAGAGTCTGAGTGCAGCCACCACTTTTGAACCTCTCGAGCCTGTGAAGGACACGGACATTCAGGTAAGGGCTGCCAGCTGCGGGCACAGTGGAGCTTGTACCCAGGCTGTAGGCCACAGCCCTTTCTTCACCAGTTAGAATACCACTTTCTTACTTGATTTTCTTCTTGCCCAGGAACTAAAAGAACAAGAGATTCGGCTTTGGAGATGAGAGGAGAATCATTGGGTTGTTTTCAGAGTGCTCTTTGTGGCTAAATTTAAGAAAGCAGTTCCAACCTGTTACTTTTTAGATAATTTTGGTCCTGAGTACAGATTTCACTTCTTTACTTGGGCTTAGTCCAAGGGTACAGAGACAGGAATTGTTCAGTTTCTCTTGCTTTCTTTACTAGATATCAGATATTTTACTATTTATTGTTTGAATTTCTTTTTGTATCTTGTTGTATTGGGCCTTAAAGTACTATTTACTGAAATTGACTCAATGATTTTCAGGAAATATTTCCGCATTAGTGATACCAGGAAATGGCCTAATAGCGGACCAAGTCTCTCGTTGAGCCAAGCATTCCACTCGCTGTTACTCGTTATTTTAATCTAATCAGAAACTGCTATAAAACTGTTAAGAAGAAACCTCATGGTTTGGGTAGTTTTGTGTTGGAATGAAAGCACGTGCTGTTTGTGTTGGTTTGCTTGAGATAAACCCACTCTTGCGTGGTCTGGCTCAAGTTCCTGGCTCATGGTCCCAGAGCTCCTGAGGAGTTGTGACTGTGCCATCACCTACTCCAATTTCCTTTGAAATTGAAAGGATTCAGGTCCCACAAAGGCAAGTCCAGGAAGAAATTGGGTAGTAATTGTGTTCTCTATGAGGCAGACTTAAATCAATACTGTATGCCACTACCCTTTGAAGACCCATTTACTTTGCTTCTATATTTCTGCATTTATTCTAATTTGGAAACATGTAGTTTTGAATGGAGACTAGAAATTACTGATATTCATGATTTCCTCAATTACTGAATGTTCCCAAAATGTAAAAACCCCGAGGTTTTTATTTTTATTTTGCCTTTTAACAAGTTAAATACTAGCCGATCTCAAGTGTTGGTGCTCTGCCATAGTACATCTGGCATTGATCAGACGGCATGAACTGGACAGAACTCAAATACTTTGGCAGGGAGCTGGCTCTGGCTGTAGGAGGAAGAGTGGTGATTTCTTCCAGCCATTTGCTTAGTGTAAGAACATCTTCTCCAGCATCCTGGTGGATGGTTTCCTAGCAATGTATGCTCAGTCACATCAGAAGGAATTTCTTAATTTGGAATGATTATTGCAATGAGTTTTAGTCTTATGTGGGAAAAGCTTTGAACTTTAAGACTAAAGTTGCTCTACTTTGGATTTTCCAGCTCTCACTTGGACTTTGCCAGAATGCCTATAAAATGCATAATAATCCAAGACAGTTGGGTGTGTATTCCAATGTGTTCGCCCACCTGTATGTGATTTTAGGGGAGGGTACAGGTAGGCACGGGAAGAATGCTGAAGGCAACCTTTTTTATCTATTTTTGGGCACTTTTAACCTTTTGTTTAAAAAAGGGTTTCTCATTAGCCTGGAAATTGACCATGTGACAGGCTGGCTGGCCTGTGAGGTTCTGGGGACCCACATGTCTCTGCCCCCCTTCTCTCCACTGCTGGATTGTAGGCACGCCCCTTCCCATGCAGCTTTCACAGCTGAACCCAGGTCCTCGTGCTTGCCCGGGTTTTCTTCCTACCCTACACCTGCAGAGTAGGGGGGAATTTATCGTTTAGACCTGAAGAAAAGGTCAGACTTGATAATATTAAGCTGCTGTCAACTTCATCTTCTTGTCAAGAAAGGGAAAATATAGCTTTGGCCTGAAAAGACTTTGAACTGGACTACTGACTCAAGTTTATCTGTAGGAATTGATGGTTTTAATTGTGGTTTGTAGCTCAGTTGATCTATGCCCGTGATTCTTAAACTGTGGGTCATGACTTCTTTGGGGGTCACATATTAGATATCCTGCATATCAGATATTTACATTTTGATCTATAACAATAGAAAAACTGTAGTTGTGAAGTAGCAACAAACAAAAATACTTTTATGGTTGGGGTTCACTACAACATGAGGAACTGTATTAAAGGTTCACTGCATTAGGAAGGTTGAGGAGCACCGCTCTGTGCTCTCATTTTATGTTAAAGCCCAGCAGTATCATGTTTGCGCCTGATTAGTGTAGTGCCACTGTTAGCATTGAGGGTCTTCCTTTTACCTTTCTTCTGGTGTGTTTTGGCTGTGGATAATAGTAAAATTGGACATTGTCATTTGCTCAATTTTAGAAGAATATCTGGTAGTCTGTTTTTCATTCACATACCATGTACTTGATCTTTTTTAATTAGTGATTTTATTTTATATAAATTGGTGTTTTGACAGCACGTATGTCTGTGTGGGGTGTTTGACATCCTGGAAGAGGAGTTATAGACAGTTGTGAGCTGCCATGTTGGTGCTGGGAATTGAACTCAGGTCCTTTGGAAAAGCAGCCAGTGTTCTTAACTGCTGAGCCATCTCTCCAGTTTTCTTTGTTTTTGTTTTTGTTTTTGTTTGAGACAGAATTTCATTTGTGGCTGTGACTGACTTGAATCACTAAGTAGCTTGGGAGGCCTACAGCTTGCAGTGATCTTATTGCCTCTGCCCTCAGAGCGGAGAGTAGTGGGAGTCGCCTCCTCCCGTGTGATTGACTTTTGCATTGATACATGAGCTTCTGCTTTTCAAATGTTGCATGTCTTCTGGGCACAAGAATATACTGTGTGGTAACCCTGTATGCTGAGTGTCAGAGTAGAACTGCCACATCTGTTTATAAGATCTGTGCACTGTCACAGACGGATGGGCTGGGGCGCTCTGACAGATGCCGGTCGGACTTTACTGCTCATAGTTTGTCATCTTACAAGTTCACAGGGCATTTTTCCACGTATAAACACTGACTATATTTCCTTCTGTTTCTAATTTCTTGAAATTAACATGGGTTTTGCTTTTATTCTCTTGTTTATCGTAGTCAGTGACGTTGGCACGCATTGAGAATGCAGTGATGTTGGCACGCATTGAGAATGCATTGTTAAAAAGTTGCTGTGACAAGCAACAGGAAACCACTTAAATATACATAGGAATGATACTTAGTAGACATTTTTAAAATGTTTTATTGATTTTATTTTTGGGAACAATCATAAAGAAGGCCTACCAACCTGTGTTACAAGCAGTAGTGTGCTGTGACAGGCTGCTGAGTGGACTGTATTGGACTGGTCAGTGTCTGTATAGTTTTAGGCACAGGTTTACAGAAGTCCACCTGCTCACTCCCGTGTATTGTTAAAGACAGATTGTATGTCCTCACCACCGTCTGAATGGCCCTCATGTATCATTGACACAAATGAATTATAGTATAGTTTCACATAGTCCTGGTTTTTTTTTTTAAAACTACATTTTTTTTTTTTTTTTTTTTTTTTTTTTTTTTTTTTTTTGAGCTGGGACCCGAACCTAGGGCCTATACATCAAAAAAGACTAAACAAACCCCTGAAACATATTTTGGCTATTTCAAAAGGCTAGAAAATGGGAGTTGCACATTTTCAATGGCAGTAGTTAAAATGGGAATATTTTCCAGTGTTAATCTAAATTTAAATGCGTTAGAAAAAAGCGATTGAATAACTGTACAATTGAATAATTGCCAGAAACTAATATTAATAGGTACCTAAAACAATGGGGATTTATTCTTTTACAGTTTTGAGTCCAGAAATTTGAGTACCAGAAATGTTAAACCTTTCATTAAAAATCCTGAAACAACTTCAACTGAACCCATGGAGAGTCCTGGAGTAGGCACTTACAGGTCCTGTGACCAGGCAAACAAGGGCAGTGCGTCTCCCACTTCTCTTGGGGGCCTTTAGGACAGAGGGCTGACTACGCACATCTTGATTCCAGAGTTCAGTGCCACCCATTCTGTCCAAACAAGTCACGGAACAATAATGTGTTAGAGAGACTTCAGTCAGACCTTTTCAGTTACAGATGGTCTGCTGCACACAAAGCCCCGAACACAGCAAGCTGCCCCCTCTTTCTTCCATAGAGTTTTCAGTGTAGCCTTTGAGTAGTACAGTGTAGCCCGTGCTGGCCTCCAGCTTCATAATCTGCCTTAATTAGAAGATTGAACTGTTTTATGAGAGTAAAGAGAAGTATGAAATAAAGGATACATTATCATGAGACAATTCACAGTCGGGAAAGTTGATCTGTCACAGGCACAGCATTGGTGTTGAGATGCTTGGTAAGCTGTTTGCTTACCACACTGTATTTATGATAAAATATTCTGTGTTTTCTTTCTCTTTCTGTTCTTGGAAATGTAAAGTATGCTCCGGACACTCAGTTTATTTTTTAAACAGTGAGAAGAAAAACTAAATGTCTTTGTGAGTTTAAAAATGAATCAATGTTGTAACCCCTTATCATCTAAATTGGTATTTTCAGTTTGTCTTTTGATTTTCTATCTTGAGAAAGAGACATTACCATTTAGACACAGCTATATAAAACATGAAAGAGGGAAAGAAGTTGTGTGCTCAGTAATTGTGCACTTGGAACAGGTTGCAGAGATCCTGTGCAGTTTGCTGGAGAGAGTGCTGGGTTTGCCAGAGGGATTGGCACAGTGGGTAGCAGCTCTTGGGAGCGTCGCTGTGCGGATGGTAATTCTGTAATAGTGCAGCTGGAAATGCCTTAGTCAGAGTGGCAGGCAGTATCTTAGCACTCAGACTTCTTTACTGTGTGTGTGAGGAGAGAGAGAGAGAGAGAGAGAGAGAGAGAGAGAGAGAGAGAGAGAGAGAGAGTGTGTGTGTGTGTGTGTGTGTGTGTGTGTGTGTGTGTGGGGTGGTGTTGTTGTTGTAGGTGTAAACTGGCCTTGAGATCTTCCTGAGGGATGGGATTAAGTTGTGAGCCATTATGCCAGGCTCTAGGACTGTGTGTTTGTGACAGGGTCTCACTGGACAGCCTTGGCTAGCTGGGAGCTTACTATGCAGAACAGATTGGCCTCTGCCTCTCAGCACTGGGATGTGCCCATTTTGAAAGAAGTTAGTTGCTTTGTCATGAGTGGCCCAAACACACCTTCCTTCTGTCTCGCTCTACTATACTTCATATGCTTGAGTGGGTCTCTGTGTACCAATTGGTATGTTCATGTAATAGAAAACATGAGGCCGGGTTGGGGATTAGCTCAGTGGTAGAGCGCTTAAGGCCCTGGGTTCAGTACCTAGCTCCAAAAGAAAAAAAAAAAAAAAGAAGTAAAAAAAAAAAACAAAAGAAAACATGAGGCCAGTTCATGTACTCTGTGGTTGGAAGTTTATTAAGCATTTGTGTTTATTAATCTTCTTTTATTGTATCTCTTCCAACCCTAAGAGAGCCTTTGGGAAGTTTATGGTAACCTTTTCTTTAAGGTTATAGAGGTTTAATTTTTCTGTGCATTGTGTGTTTTTTCTCTATGTATGTTTGTGCACCATGTACACAGAGCCGAAGAGGAGTTGGGAAAGATCCCTTGGAATAGGAGTTAGGGACAGTTTGGAACTGTCAGGTTGGTGCTGGGAGCTGAACGCGGGTCCTCTGCAAGAGCTCTTAACAGCTGAGTCACTTCCATCTCTGATCATAGAGGATTCCAATGGACATCTGGACCTTGTCTTTTCCCAGCGTGACATAGCATCTCTCCCGGTCCTAATGTAGGCTGTGGTTAGTATTCTTAAGACTCACCAGCAAATGAATCAGTGTAGCAGCATCTGAGGCCTGTTGGTTGAAGAGAAACCCTTTTCTGGAATAGCAGGTAAATTTTAGGCCAAGATTGGGCATGACAGCTGAGCTGCATTTAGCAAAGCTTACATCTGTGCCCAGCTCTGCATAACTCGGAGGCCAGAGTTATGCCAGGCCTGGTTCTCCATGTGAACATAGTGGTTTCCATACTCATGCTGTTCAAACACATCTGCTGTCCTTGACCCAGTGTCAATCTCACAGTTGGCAAAATCCAGTAAACTTGTAAAAATCAAGTCTTCCCGGCACCCAAGAGGCAGAGGAAGGAGTTCCAGGCCAACCTAGTCTATAGAGTGAGTTCCAAGGCAGCTAACACTATAAAGAGAAACCTTGTCTTGAACCACTACCCCCAACCCCCCCAAAAAAGGTGTCTCCACAAAGGCAGGCCACTGTGCATCCTGTTTTGTGTTTATAGTTACGTATACTAACACAACCATGGCGAGAACTAAAATGATTACGTTTTCCTGCCTGTTTGTGATCAGACAAAAGGCAGGCATTGTGAGGTTTGGTAGCAGAGTACAATTACATTGTTTGGTGAATGGAAATAAAAACTGTAACCTTTGGAATCAAACAGGGTTTGTGGAAAGTGTGAAGCTGCTTTTCTGTAAGCCAGGGATATAAAATTTCAGTCCTTTTATTCATCCATTCACACTCGCTTCTGAATGCCAGGTTTTCAGAACAAGCAAGCAAATGGCTGCTGAATGCGTTCTGAGCAAGCAGGAAATGACAGGCTGTTTTGTCTTCCCAGGGCTTTCTTATACCCTGTAGTGAGCCAGAGAATATCAATTACTACCGTAAAGAAGAAAGAAGTTGGAATAGTTCTTTTTGAATATTTGGAACAAGCCCACAGCTAAAATATTTATCTAACATCTGAATAGAGCAGGGCGGATAGATACTGTCAGGGCTGTGCCTTTGAACTGGCACTGAGGCATCCCTTCCTCCTTCATTAGCTCTGTTAACCTGCTGCTGTCTCTTGATGCACCACCCTCTGTAGCTGGGGAACATAAGTTGTCATTTTCAGTCTAGCATCTTTAAAAGACTTTGTTCAGAAACCTGAAATGAGCATATCCTTTTATCTTTTCAACTGTTTGACACTCGAGTGGATATGATTTGGGTTAAAGCCTTGTCAAACATTGACAGCACTTCTTGTGGGCAGCCCTTGACCCTGTGTGCCACTCTGATCTGCTGCACATTGTGCTCTGTGGTCCATCTCATTTCCATTTGGGGTTGCAGCCTGATGTGGCCCCTTTGTTTGACCAACAAAGTTGGAAAGTGTGGCTCTGTAGTTATGAAACTTAGGGCCTAGGTCTCCACCACCAGTACCTCCTATGAGAAGAAATGGAGAGAGCGGCTCAGACTGGAGTGGCTTTTACTCTCGTTTGGTGAGAGGAAGGAAGCTAAGAGTAGAATAGTAGCATCATTTGGTACTTAGAACCAGTTGTGTTGTTGCTGCTTAAAGCATTTTCCTGCTACACAATTGTGCGTCTTCCATTTTGGGTTTGAGGGGTAGAAATCTCAGCATTGTTAAGGCCAGCTTGCTACGGCGATGCCAGAGGGAGGCCCTCCATTCTGACAGACATGCGTGACACAGGAGCAGCACAGGCCCATGACTGCTAGTTGTTCTGGAGGGTAAGCTCGAGGCCTTGCTGCTCACTGTAGAGTGGTTGAGACTGAGGTGCAGATGCAGGAGCCTGCGGTACTTTTCAGAAGCATGGGGCACTTAGGGCACAGCAGCAGCTGACAAAGCGTGTTGAAGAAAGGGCTGGGTCTCCTGACACATATTTACAAGCAGGGCTGCTCTGTCTGTGCAATATCTAAAACTAGGGAACAGACTCTGTAAGTGGACTGTGGCTTTGTTGACTAAGGTTTATTACTGTTGCCTAATTTGGTTATTTCTTGGAATGACATGAGCAAGAGGATATGTACGTGCATTCCTCCAGTGCCTTTAAAATGCTGTTACTGTCTGAAAGCAGGCAGAACACCATAGGAGTGTATGATATACTTAATTTCCTCAAGGAAGCAGAATACATGGGTATGCTATTCTCTGGGCACTTTCTCCTCTGTTAGACTCTCCCATACTCAGAGTATGTCAGGCTGTCACAGTAGGGCTGGCCTCTAAATGGGCAGGACCTGGTGGATCCGCAAAGGTTTGTGAGTGTTCACAGTGACATCTGACTCCATCATGAGGCCCCACGATGTCCTGGACCTCTTAGTGTTGAAGAAATGTGATGCTATGCAATTAGTAATTCAAAAGCTGCCTTTTTTGGGGGAGGGGAGGGTTTTCGAGACAGGGTTTCTCTGTGTAGCCCTGACTGTCCTGGAACTTGCTCTGTAGACCAGGCTGTCCCTAAAATCCCAGAGATCCTCCTGCTTCTGATTCCCGAGTACTGGGGTTAAAGGCATGTGCCACCACCACCCAGGGTTGTTCCTCCTTTCTTAATAAGCATTCTATTTATCTTAAACATGTTGAGAAAGATACACGATTTTTTAAATTTAAATTGTATATGTATGCAGGCACATACACGTCTGCATGCATGGGGCCAGAGGAGAACATTGGTGTGCTCCTCTGTCCCTCCCAGCCTTACTCCCTTAAGGCAGGGTCTCAGTGAACCAGGACCAAGGTGGTGGCAGTAAGCTCCAGAGGTCTACCTGTCTTTGTCCCATCAGTGCTGGGGGTGGACTATGTGCATGGCTAACCCCAGGTTTTTTGTGGGGGTGCTGGGGAACACAGGTCCTAACAAGCACTGTTACCCACTGAGCCACCTTCTCAGGTCAGATGTGCTACCTTTTGAACGAGTATGGTAGGTGTTGCTTATTTTGGGGGAGACTTAATAGTAAAATAATGTTGAAGAGTAAAAAGCTGGACAACTGAACCTTGATGCAAAGCCCTGCTGGATTTGGGGAGAGAGGGGGAGTGGCAGGAGGACCAAATGCTTTCACTCACATTCCAGGTGCTGCTTCCCAGCTATTGTTTTCTGCTTGCTGGGCTGTCAGTGTAATTTACTGTCCGAAGCACAGCCTATTATTTCTCAGCCTGCTGCCCTATAGGTGCACAGTAAGACTTGTGTGTGATCCGGGAGCAACTGTGGTTCAAAATGCCAGGTTCGTGTTTGTGCAGAATAGGTTGCGTACCACTTCTTGTTTGATCGTCCTTGTGTTTTGTTTTTAAAACTGAGCTTGAGTTAGAAGATGATGCTAGAAGCAATTTAAAGGGCACATCACATCTTTACTGTAATACTGACTATTGATTGTTGACTGATTTGTAGGCTTAATGCAGACCCATTTCCTTACTTTGAGTCTAAGTGGCCATTAAGCTCTGGCAATGTGCCGGAATGTTGAAATCTTGTATCGTGTAATATGATTTGGCTGCCTAAGGGTATTATATGTGTTTGAATTTTAAAGACACAGACAAAGCTCTCAACTTTGCATGTATTCTAGAATATAAGAAAAAAGATCATCTACAGCAAGATTACCCACTTCTAGGAGGCAGGAGTTGAATTCATCAGAACATTAATGCCTGACATGTGTGTCATGTACTGCGGACTAACTGGTTCTTATTAAATACAAACTAATACTGTGGAATCATGAAGAGAACATCTAGCAGCCAGTGCACACGGAGTGCTCACATTTAAACACTGTGATCAAATACTCTGACAAAACCAAGAGAAAACTAGTTTATTTGGCTCACAATTCAGGTTACAGACCATCCTGGCAAGGAGTTTAGATCCGTAGGAGCATGGGAGAACCTGTCGTTTGACCATTAAGACCAGAGAGCAGAGAAGTGATGTGTGCATGCTAATGCTCAGCGTGCTTTGTCCATTCTTAGTAAACTTCCTTCCTAGGACATAGAGCCACCAACAGTGGGCACACTCCCATATCAATTAATGTAATCAGGATAATAACCCAGACATGCCCACAGGCTGTCCCAATCTGGATAATTTCTCATGGAGCCTCTCCAGGTGATTTTACATTACATTAGACAGTTAACATTTACCATTATAGTGAGACCTGCTTAATTCAAAACTATCCTGGGAAATGGATCTAGCACACTACCTTGACTGACATGCTGTCTCATAAAGTTGTTGGAACAGCCACCATTTGAAAATGTTTATTTGGACAAGATAACCAGATATCAGGGTTGTGAAAAGTCCTGTTTGAAATGACAAAGAAGGCTTGGGATATGACTAAGTCAGTAGAAAGTCTGCATTGCATATATGAGACACTGGCGGTTTGATTCTCAGCACCACATAAACTGGATGTGGCAGTCACATATAATCCTAGCACCCAATAGGTGTATGCTCAAGGGGAGGATCAGAACTTCAAGATTGTCCTCTGCTGCTTATTGTTAAAGTGGAGGCCAGATTGGGCAATGTGACACCCAGTCTTTAAAAAGGAAACAGTAGAAAAGAGAAATTGGCATGTTTTTAAGGGAAGCAAGGAATTATTACATCAAGCATACATTAGAGATGGCTTGGAGTGACTGTTACTACTGACAAGTGTTAGGAGCCTGTAAAACAGCATGTGGGGTTTTATTTTATTTTGTGATTGAGAAGCATTCCGTTATGTGAAAAGGGACACACAGATTTCATGCACAGTCATTGAGTCGTTTTATTATCCCCCTCGGACCATTTGGAACTCTTGCTAGTCTGAAAATCTGTGCTTTTGCCCTAGTTGGGAAGATTTGGGGGCAGAAACCAGTCAGGAGCGTTCGGGGAACTGTTGGTGTGTCAGACTATTACTGCTGTTTGTGTAATTCTTTTCCAGTGGACTTTGCCCATTCCTCACTTATTCCTCACTGTAGTACTTGCCGGTCCAACGATGTTGGCCTCACCTTAACTTAGAAATTATGATGATTGATATTGCCAACTTGACAGGATCTAGAGATACCTGGGGGAAAGGGCCTCTGGGCGTGCCCATGGGGGTTTATCTGGATCGGGTTAAGGGATGTGGGAAGACCTATCTTAGTTGTGGGCAGGATCATTTCCACACGCACACACACCCCTCTCTATCTTCTGATTGTGGTGAAATAGGATCAGCGATCTCAAGTCTTGCTCCCTTGTCTTCTCTGAGGTGATGAACTATACTATATCTTAGTGTTCTTTTGCTGTGAAGAGACACCATGATGATGGCAACTCTTATAAAAGAAAGTATGGGGCTGGCATACAGTGTCAGAGGTTTAGTCCATTGTAGTCATGGTGGGGAGGTTGGTGGCACACAGGCAGGCATGGTACTGAGGTACCTGAGAGTTCTGCATCTGGATCTGCAGGAAGAAAGAGTGAGACCCTGGGCTTGGAATGGGCTTTTTGAAACCTCATGCGCCACTCCCATACTTTTTCCAACCAGGCTACTTCCTTTCAAATGTGCCAGTGCCTATAGAACCAGTCTCCTTCAAAACCACCACACGTACATCAAACTGTTAGCTAAAACGAATGCTTTCTTTCTTAAGTTCTTTTTGTCACAGCAATGGCAGAAAAAACTAAGAAGTGGAAGAAACTGGCAACAGAAGGGAGTAGCTGCTGTAAGATCTGAGATTTGAACCCCTATCTTGCCTTACTGAAGAGGGCATCAGGGAGTGACCTGGTAGAGTGACCTCCATGTCGCTGTTTTCTGCAGACACTGAGCCAGTTCTTTCTTTATTTGGCAGGCTTGGTCTTGTTTTGTTCTTAGAAGATAGTCCCATGTAGTCCAGGCTGGCCAATTTATCTAGTAGCTGAGGATAACCTTATACAGTTGTTCCTCCTATGTCTGCCTTCCAAATGCTAGAATTACAAGTGTGGGCCACCATGACTGACTTGGTTTTGTTGTGTGTTTGTTCACAGATACACCATATGTGAGTGGTTGGCTTTTTGGGGGGCTGAGGGGGGTAGAGGGGGATGTAGTTTTGTTTTTTGTTGTTGATGCTGTGAGACAGTCTTGCTTTCTAGCTGAGGACAGCCTCCTCCTTTGGCCTCCTGGATGCTGAGCTTACAGGTGTTTCTCAGCATGCTGTACTGGTTTTTTTCATTGGCAGCTTTTTAAATGCTGTGCCCTTATGTTTCTTCTTGGATATCTTCTTGCCTGTTTTATTTGAAGTTTTATTTCTGTTTATTTTTTTCTGTGTGAAAGATTTTGGGTCAACTATCCGGTTTATAAGGATGTATAAGATACTACTTAGAAAAGTAATTTGTACTTAAGGCTCCCATGGCTTTACAGAGAATAATGGTGAGCCTCACTTTTTCTTCCTAAGGAATACTTTGGAACAACACACTGATGTTTGCTGTTGCTACAGACACAGCTCACTGCTTTGTGAAGGGCTTGAAGTTTTGAGATTTGCCCATTAGCTACATTTAGACCACATGAATCAGTCCTTGATGCCAAGTGTGCTGGCTGGTCTTACATCACCTTACACACAAACTAGAGGTAGCTGAGAGGAGGGACCTTAATTGAGAAATGCCTCCATAAGACCCAGCTGAAAGGCATTTTCTCAGTGATTAATGGGGGAGGCCTCAGCCCATTGTGGATGGTACCATCCTTGGGCTACTTGTCCTGAATTCTATAAGAAAGTAGGCTGAGCAAGCCATGGGGAGCAAGCCAGCAAGCAGCATCCCTCCATGGCCTCTGCGTCAGCCCTTGCCTCTAGCTTCCTGCCCTGGTTGAGTTCCTGCTCTGACTTCCTTGGGTGATGAACAGTGGTGTGGACATATAAGCCAATAACCCTTTCTTCCCCAACTTGCTTTTTGTTAAGGTGGTTCATTGCAACAGTAGGAACCCTAAGATATTAAATAAACGCAAAGTGGCCTACAAGAGTAAGTTTGAACTTTAGGTGGACCAGAATATCAGCATTCAGAGTAGATGAGAAGAAAGGTATTTTGTTTTTACCTTTTCCCCTTTTTTTTTATACTTGATCCTTCTCTCCCTCCCATCTGTCCTTTGTTATCCTTCTCCCTACCCTACCACCTTCTCTCCTTGCCTCAGCATTTTCAGACTGGCTGTCAACTGATGCTGCGACTGCTAATGGAAATGTACCAGACCAGACTCTCAGAGTGCCTGGGGCATAAGTGAGGTGGAGAACATTGAATATGGTTAGTCCGTTCTTCTGTCTGAGTATCTGCTGTTCTCAGGGCTTCCTTAGCCCTGCAGTGTTCACCTGCCACAGCTGACTGGCACATCAGGGGTTGGGATGAGCTGGGTCTGTGGAACTGGTGCCAAGTGCCCCTTGGAGGTCTTACCTTGCTGTCCACATCTGGACCATTTTGTTTGCCTACTGCCATGCCTGCTCTCTCAATAGTAGTTTTTAATTTTAATTTGCATCCTTATTTAAAAAATTAGAATTTAGCTTAGCCAGCTCTTAACTATATTTTATACTTTTCTCTTTTCCTGTTTTCTGAGACAGGGTCTTAATATATAGTCAGGCTGGCCTTGGACCCAGGGTCCTATTGTCATTGCCTCCCAACGTGCTGAGAGTACAGGCTCGCCCTGTTCTTTTTAACAAGTGTCCTGAAGCGTATTTCTTTACTTTCTTTCTTGGTTCTTGCTTAAACCCTGGGCTAACTTTCTTCTCTTGATTTTTAGCGTTTAACTCAGATTGTGTTGAAGATCTATAAGAATTTTCTGTTACAAATAGCGGTTTGGAGTGGAAGCTGTTAGAACTATTCATTTTAAAGGATGAACAAATTACACATGAAAGCAGACCACAGAGTAGAAGAAAGGACGGGGAGGGGCAGAGGAAACAAGACTGTTACTCTCACACTTTGGGAACAAGGTTGTAAATTAATGTACCTCTGGCTTCATGCACTCTTACTTTTGCATGTTCCTGTGTCTTCTATTTTTCTGTGTTTTGCATTAGCTTTCTACATGATGGTGGCTTTAGTTCCTTCCGTGCGACTCTCCTGCCCCGTGCATATTTGGCAACTAGAAGCAGGCTTTTGGTTAATGGTTAAAGTGCAGTACCCAGAACAGTGGCATTTACATCACTTTTAGGACTTAGAAGTAGGCATGTCCAGCCCTCATAGAGTGATCAGCCCTAGGATGAGGCCTGCACCATGTGTGTAAACGTTCTTGTTTGAACTAACTGGGTTGTGTTGAGTGCAGAAGTCTAGTGCAACTAACCCACTTATTTGTACATGTTCTTGTGCCTTTTGGGTTTAGTCTACCTGTGAATAATCCCAGAAGAGATTTTTTTTTTTTACTAAATAATTTTTAGCACCAACCTATAAGCTCTTTATCTTTAAAAGTTCTTGAGTCCACAAAAGATACATAATCATTTGTGGTGGGTTTTGTTGGGTTGCTTTTTTTCCTCTGTTGCTGCTGCTATTATGTGGTTGGTTTTGATTTTTTGAGATAGGGCCCCAAGTACCCAAACGGGTCTCAAAGTTCCTATGTTGCCAAGGCTAGCCCAGAACATTAGTCCTCCTGCCTCTACACCCAAGTGTTGAGATTATAGTCGGAGCCACCACTTCCTTCTTAGAACCATCCTTGTTTTTAGTTGTGCTTCTTCAAGGGCACAGGAGTCAAGAACTATGCTTAACATATCTGTTATGACTTAAGATTTGTCAATTATGACTTTTTTCATTATGGGAATATTGAATAAAAATTGAAGCTTAGCTCAAAATATACTACCTAAAAAGCAGTCATATACAGGAGGATGAAAGGGAGAGGGAGACATAGACACAGGGCGTGGGCTTAATAATCCCATTTTAGTTCATCATCATTGTCCTCTCTGATGCTGTGAGCGGATGTGCTATTGCTTCTGCGAGCATTAATAATTCATGGGTGGACTATGCCAAAAGGAAGCCTTAAATCTGGTCTCTCAGCAGATTAAATACACCGTCTGCCATCGGTAGGAGCCAGAAGAGCTGAAAGACGGACTTGTTTTTATTCATTGACCTGCTCCTTTCCCCCAGCCTCCTTTCCACCCCCCACCTCAGTTCAGTGAACGCTGGGGATCTTGGCTTTACCGTTAATGTCATTAGGTTTTACTTTTCCTTAGCTGCTACTGACAACAGATGCCACGAGAGCAAGCAGAGGAGCAGAGCGAAGCAGCTCCTTGGAAATGTCGAAATCAGTCTGCGTTTCTGAAAATTGTATTAGAATGTGCAACCTGTGTTTTAGGAATCATTTTAATTGACTTCTCTTTGAAGAATAACCCTGTAGTGAGGTTTCCACTCCTGTAGCGTTTGAAGGTACAGGCATTGTCCCTTTGGACAATGGGCCTGGGGGTTGGGGGGACTGAGACACAGAGCAAATGGCTTGTGTGGAGTTACCTAGGTCCCATTTGCTTTGGGGCTCCAACTTGAGCATGTGTTTCAGGAGACATCTTTGTCACTTGATTTTAGAGATCATATGTGGTACCTTTAATGAGGTACTTAAACAGATTAAATTGTAATAATTTGCCAAGGAGTACTTCAGTCCGAGACTGAGTATACGGTGTGGTGTTCACAGTTGCCTAGACATCGGAAGAACTTCCAGATAACGCCTTCTACCCCTTACCACCCAGAGACTTGCCGAAGCACACGTCCTGTGAAAGATCTTCGTGAAGTGGATGCCAAATCCCCATGCTCGTTACACTTTCAGTGTTCTAGGCTCTGTAACAGGATTTGGCTATTTGAAATGCCCAATAACTCGAAGGGATGTGAGGTGACAACTGGATATTTGGTCTTGGTTGGTTGTTGTGGACTGCTGTGAAGAAACGTGTTGATAAAACAAGGCACCTGTTTTTAAAACCACTTGCTGTGGTTTTAAGCTGGTGGAGAGAATGGTGCAGGGAAAACAGCTTCCAAATCAGCCTGTTTTTTTTTTTTTTTTTTTTTTTTTTTTTTTTTCCCTGCCGTATTAGTGAGGACAGAGTGAGTGTCTCTTCCATTCTTTTTCTAGACCCACTGTTCTTCCAGGCATCAGTTTGTATTCTGGTTTTTTCATTCCTTCCTTCCCCTCCCCTCCCCTTCCCTCCCCTTTGCTACCCTCCCTTCCCCTCTGCACTCCTCTCCTCTGCACTCCCTCTCCCCTCCTCTCTTCTCCCCTCCTCCTCCTCCCCTCCTTTCCTCTCTCCCTCCCCTCCCCTCCTCTTCTCTCCCCTCCTCTCCTCTCTCCTCCTCCCTCCTCTCCTCTCTCCCTCCTCCCTCTCCTCCTCTCTCCTCCTCTCCCCTCCTCTCCCTCCCCCTCTCCCCTCCTCTCCCTTTCTTTTTTTGAGACAAACTTTCTCTGTGCAGCCCTGGCTGTTCTAGAACTCAGAGATCCACCTGCCTCTCAAGATCTGGAATCAAAGGCACATGTATTAAGAATGTGTATTTCTGGGCTGGGGATTTAGCTCAGTGGTAGAGCGCTTACCTAGGAAGCGCAAGGCCCTGGGTTCGGTCCCCAGCTCTGAAAAAAAGAACCAAAAAAAAAAAAAAATGTGTATTTCTGCGAATAGATATGCAATTCTGACCTTAAAATGAAATAGTTTTTGTCCCATTTTTAAGTTGCTGAGGATTGAGTAAATGACTAATTCTGTTCTTTTACTAGAGAGTCCATTCCTTGTTCTTACGTGTTTGTTTATCAGCTAGGATCTCACTGTGTGTTTGTCTGGCTTGGAACTCAGACTCAAAGAACTCACCTGCCTCTGCCTCACAAGGCCTGGAACTAAAGGTGTGTATCACCGTGCTCTGCCAAGCAGTCCTGTGTTTTTAACTAGTAACCAAAAGGTAGAAATAATAAATACGTGTAGCAAAAAGCTTGTGTGGAAATGGAGATTCATCTTCCCTCTAATAACCTGCTCTGCCTACATTTATAAGCAATCCGCACTTTGAATATGTGGATTTATAGGACAAATTGGTATGTTTCATTTTAGTATTTGTTCACATAACAGCTTCCCTACTAAACTCAATATGGATTTTAAGAGGATTCTATTTGCAGTCAACCTGGCAAGAAACACATCTGTTGTGTAAAGTACACAAGAATTAGCTTGTGGTAACAAGAATTAGCAAACTAGAGGCTGTTCTTTTGAAATTACCATTATCCCCCATGTGGTAATGTCATATTTCCTGAAACTTGGGATTAGGCATGTGCCCAGTAGTTTCTCTCAGTGCCCTGTCACTGGGCAGTAGCTCAGCCAAGAGCAACAATGTCAAGGGTTGGGCTGAAGTCAGAACCCAAGCCAGGTGGTTGCAGGACTCTGGCTAGAACTTGAGTTAGTTTTTCTGCACTTCATTTCCATAACTTGTTCTACAAAGGAAATGAGTATTCTCAGGAACTTTATAGCCATGAATTTCATGAATCTTCATATAATTTTATCATTTCATTACCTTTTATTGTTGCACATATATATTTTAGTTTTTGAGGGTTTTTTTTTTTTTTGTATTGTTTTTGTTTTTTGAAGATAGGGTTTCTTTATATAGCCTTGGCTGTCCTAGAATTTGCTCTGTAGACCAGGCCGACATCAAACTGAGAGACCTGTCTCCCCCTCCAAGTGCTGTGCTGTGATTAAAGGCGTGTATCACACCCGCCTGGCTTGTCCCATCTCTCTCAATCCTGAAGTCTGTTAGTGTTAGAGCTGAGAGAGACAGAGGCGTTAGACAATAAGAGAGACAAGATAGATGGATGACAAAGAGTCTCATTTTGTGTTTCTCAAAATCAGGAAGCTCCTTGAAGCTGTAATAAATGTCTACAATTCCAGCACCCAAGAGGCAGAGGCAGGGGGATCACCAGTTTGAGGCCAGTGTGGACTATGCAGTGAGTCTGTCACAAACTGCAGAGGATTACCTGAAGGAGTACCTGTGGAGGATAATTCCTCATCCTAGTTTAAGCCCATTGGTTACTGCCTTTACCAGGGGATAGCTAGAGTCTTCCTCTCAAATTTCTTCCACCTAGGCTCTGAATAAATTTTATCTTACTATATTATATATCATATCGTACCATACCGTAGCTCACTTTTAATACCCCATCCCACTATGGCATACACTTGCCACAGAAGAAGACAGGAAGAACCTTGCTTCCAGGTGTCAGGAAGACCCCCTTCTCCAGGCAGGGGTGCTTGTGGTTTCTTTTCATGTGTTTTGGCCCCTGGTCCAAATGGCCTGAATAGAAAGAAGAGAGAAAGAACCTTGACTTGTTTTACTACAAGGTAAAGACATAAACAAGTTCTCTTTTTAACCAACTGCTACTATATAGTAGTGTTCCTCATGCAGTGTCCTGGATAAAATGTGTGCCGTGACTTTGTGGACTCCTTGTTGGTGTGGAGCAGATCTGTAAGGGCAGACGAGCTGTGAATGCCTTACCACTGTTGGTTGGTGTGGAGCAGATCTGTTGTTGGTGTGGAGCAGATCTGTACGGGCAGACGAGCTGAGGATGCCTTACCACTGTTGTTGGTGTGGAGCAGATCTGTAAGGGCAGACGAGCTGTGAATGCCTTACCACTGTTGTTGGTGTGGAGCAGATCTGTAAGGGCAGACGAGCTGTGAATGCCTTACCACTGTTGTTGGTGTGGAGCAGATCTGTAAGGGCAGACGAGCTGAGGATGCCTTACCACTGTTGTTGGTGTGGAGCAGATCTGTAAGGGCAGACTGTTGTTGGTGTGGAGCAGATCTGTAAGGGCAGACGAGCTGTGAATGCCTTACCACTGTTGTTGGTGTGGAGCAGATCTGTAAGGGCAGACGAGCTGAGGATGCCTTACCACTGTTGTTGGTTGGGTCCTTCTCCTTTCTCTCAAGCCTTCTTGGCTGTGAGAGGCTGCTGACTCTGGGAACTGAATTCTGCTTCAGATGATGCTTGGTCACAGGGCGCTCGTTCGGTGCCTTTTTGCATGTTGGCTAAGAACCGCCTCAGCATCTGCCCCTCACCTAGGGCTGGGAATTGTCAGGAACCTGGAACCAACAACAATCAGAATAATACTTGCTTTCCTTTTTTTTTTTTTTTTTTTTTTTTTTTTGCTTGGGACCGAACCCAGGGCCTTGCGCTTGCTAGGCAAGTGCTCTACCACTGAGCTAAATCCCCAACCCTTGCTTTCCTTTTCAACTGTCACCTTCTTCTACTGGGTGAGACATGGTAGTGTACAGGAATGGTTTTGTGAGCACTATAACACCATTCGGTAGCCACCAAAGATAGTTAGAATAAATTTAAGTTCTAGGCATTGCCTTCCAGAGCCACCTTCCTGTTTTCCCTCTAGAGAGTCAGGACTAATGTCCTACAGCAGGATCGAGCTGCCAGCTGATGGGAGTGCTATGGAATTCTGAATGCCCTGGGAATTCTGAGGTGGAAGAGGCAGTGACGAGTTCTGGGGAGGCTGGAGAAGAATCCATGGAGTAATTGGGACCTGCATGGGCTTTGAGAGATAAAATAGGTTCAGCTTGCAGAAAGTGAGAGAGAAGGATAATACAGTCACACCAAAGCCAGGAAGTGATGCGCTAAGTGATTCTTTTGGTCTGTACATGGATTTGTGCATGAACACCTGCCACACGGCGGGATGGAGGCAGCAGGTGCTATGGTGAGAGCAGGTAAATACGAAGAAGAATAAAGGAGCGTTACCCTAGTGTTATCTCAGCTACCCAGAAACTTGAGGCAGGAAGATAGTGCTGTGGCCAGCTTAGGCCACCTGATGGATGAGCTGCCACAAAAATCAAGATAGGATGTGCCACTAGCAATATTGTGTGACTTCACAGCAGCCCGGGGAACCTGAAAACAGAGTCCACCCAGTTTTGGGTGACGTCTGCATTCGCTTGTTAAACTTCTTCACAGTTGTTTACATGAATATGATTTTATCTGATGATGCTTAAAATTCTGTATGAACTATAGAATTTCACTGGCTTTTTTCCTGCAGTCTTATCATTTATATTATCTAATGTTAACAGTTATTAACATACTGTTTCCCCCTTTCTTCATTTACTTGTTTGAGATAGTATTTTTTAAAAGATTTATTGATTTCTAAATGTGTGTATGTTTGTGTGCCTGCATGGCTTATGTTCATCACGTGAAAGCAGGTGCGTGAAGGTTAGAGTGAGTCAGGTCTCCTGGGGTGGAGTTACAGACTGTTGGGGGCTGCCTGATGTGGGTGTTCTGGAAGCACATTCAGGGCTTTTAACCCCTGAGTCATTCCCCCACTCCTAAGACAAGGTAGCTTAAACTGGCTTTGAGCTCCCCACCCCTCTCTCTCTGGCTGTCTTTTGGATTTGAAATCCTCATGCTTCTGCCTCCCAATGCCAGGATTGTAAATATGAGTCAACAATCCCAGTTTTGCTTGTTTTTCATGTCTAGGACTAAATTAAAAATGGATGACCTCATAGACATTTAAGAATGGGTTGGGGGCTAGAGAGATGGCTCAGCAGTCAAGAGCACTGACTGCTCTTCAGAGGTCCTGAGTTCAATTCCCAGCAACCACATGGTGGTTCACAACCATCTGTAATGAGATCCAATGACTTCTTCCGGTGCGTCTGAAGAGAGCAATAGTGTACTCACATACATAAAAATAAATAAATACATCTTTAGAAGTGGACTGGTTTGTTTTTGGCTAGTGACACATGTAGAGATCCTTCCGTTTTTCTAAGTGACACCTTCCCAGTGTTTTTCTGACCCCCACATCCAGGCATTTAGTCTGAAGGCAGATTAGCTGCACTTCTGTCTCCACTGCCTTGGCCTCTTCTGCCAAAGTGTTCTGCAGTCCTGAGCCGAGCGTCCTGCCTGGTTTTTTTCTTCTTTTTTTTTCTTTCTTTTTCTTTTTTTTTTTTTAATATTCATGGACAGAGGGAAAGGCTCTGAACTGGTTTAAAATTTATTCTGCTACAAAGAAACATCCTGTTAATTTTGGGGGTGGGGTTAGTAAAGAGTAAAAAGGTCTTACAGACTCAGCACAGTGATATTTTGCTTTTAAGTAAACAAAGAGTGTCTTCTCACTTCCCCGTGTGACATCAGATTCTGTGTCAGTGGGGTATTTTGACTTTTACCACACTTGGGATCTTTTTTCTTGCTCCTTCCATTTTCAGACAGAACCCTTATTGCTGCATGTCTGCTATGCTCAATACAGTATTTATTTGATAAAAGACAAATGAGTTTGCTTCTTGTACTGGTTCAGAGAGAAGTCCCCCAGGATTGTCTTTTGTTCAGTAATTGGAGGCTAAGCCGAGCCTGGTTAATTTCAAAGCCACCCCAACACATGCTCCTGCCTTCCTCCTTGTGCAGTTCTGAGCTGCTGGTGGTACCTTCCTTGTATTGGGTCTGGAACAAAAACCTGAATTGTTGAATGTCAACAACAACTATTGTGACATCTGCTAACGCACTGAATAGCACTGTTGGTACGGTTAATTTTAAGTTAGGATCAGAAACTTAGAAAGCTTTTCAGCTTTATCGCCCTTGTTAGCAACATGCACATCTGAGCTAGGAATTTGCTGCTGTCGCAGTGAAAGACCAGCATCCCTGGGCGTCTCTCTGTGCCAGTATCCTAAGTTCCCTCCGTGTCTGACTCACTGTGTGGTGTCCTCCTGCGTTCATTTCTTTTGTCAGTGGCTTTGATTTGTTTGTGAGGTAGAAATGTCAGAAGCATCTCAATTTGGGTATTTAATTGACAAGTTTTGATGTAAGAAATATGTGAGTTATATTATTAGGATTTTTTTAGCACCAAAGTCTATGACTTGGTTCTGTTTCTTAAGATACAAATGATGATGATAGAATAAACAACCTTAAGTACCCAAACTCTGGATGCTGAGTGGCCAGATTAATATTTATGCCAAAGTGCATTATGACATTGGCGTGTATCCATATCACTCAGGTTCTGTACGTGTGGGGTTGTAAGTGTAGGGGTTGGGTTTACAGCCAACAGATTACACTCTCGGGTTCTCTGACGTGGCTTTGCAGAGGGGATGTCTCAGGTTTTCTCTCCCGTGCATGCCCTCTCACTAACTGGTCTGACTTTACCCACCTTGGTGCAGTCTTGTCTTTGCTGTTTTATAGAAACCTTCTTGTCATTGCACACTTATTCGCTGCATTGAGTTTTCTTTTGTTACAGTGAAAAACATTCGTATCTTGATCTTTAATTTCCAGGATGTATATTAAACATGTGCAGAAAAAATAACCTTTTTCTGACAAGCACCTTAAAAATTGTTGCAGTAGAATGGGAACATTCATTACATACACATCATATGTTTTCCCCTGAAATGTTGTACTAAGAAGTGACAGTTGAGCTGAGCATATGTTAATAAAAGGCCAGCATTCTCCTGTGTCACTGACAGTTTCATTGGCTGCATATTCCTGAAATGCAAATAACCTCTGTTCTGTTCAAAGATATAATTAACCCAAGTAGTTATTTAGTATCAAAATCTTTTAACTACTCAGAGACCAAGCACTTAAGATGGTGAATTTACTGCTCTCTCTGAAGGGCAGTGCAGTTGACAAGGGCATGGTGTCTGAGACAATCCTGCACGTTGGAGCTACATATTCTGTAGACTAAAATAGCAGAATCTGCCTGCTGCTGTATAAAGTCTTTAACTACCATTTATTTTAGTATCATGACATGTGCAGATTTCTGCTGCTCAGTTAAGGACCCGCTTTGCACAACTGGTGTTGCAATCTGTGGCCATAGCACTGCATCACAATGCAGCAAATGCATTTCCCACTTTAACCGAACATGACAGAGAAGTGATTATTAGCCATGCAAGATGTCGGAAGTCATCAGAAATTTACATCAGAGGAATTGTAGTGGCTTGGGTTGAAGGAAAAGTACCCTAGCATTCCTTGCCTACATGTTGTCTCTCCCCCTGTTTAATCTTAACTTGGTACAGTCCGTTAACAATAAAATACCCTTCTGTAACCTATAAACTGTTACTCCCATCAGTTTGTGCTTGCAAACTGATAGCTGACTTTTCTGATTTCGTGTGGAGCACTTCTGATTGCAGAGCTCTGCGCAGGGGCCTGCCGTGCACCCCATTTAAGAGGATGCTGCAGTCTCATTGTCTAATTGGACTCTAGTGCTTTAGTCATATTAGCACTTGCAGAGAGCTTGGATTTTCCCCCTTTTTTCTTTCCTCTCTTTCTCTCTTCTCTCTCTTCCTCCTCCCACCGGACTTTTCAATCCAGGCAGTTGAGGGTGGGAAGCCTTGAGCACTGGAGCCGGCAGCACTCACCTCACTAGAAGGGTAGGGAAAGCTGCAGATCAGATCGCCGGCTGCAACTCCTTGCATTTTTGAGAGCGGCAGGTAGGATTTCTTGTCTCATGAAGAAATTAAGATAACTGTGCCCCGTATTAGAGTGACGGCACACTGCAGTATCTTTAAAAGGTAAGGTCTTGGTTTGTGTGGAATTTTGAGATAAATTTGGTAGCACTTAACTCATTTGTTAGAAAAAGTATTCTGTTCTTCTGAGAATCACTCAGATTTGTGCCTTACTATTTTAATGTTTTTCTTAAAAACAAAAAATTGTTTGGGTGGGGCAAAGATCTGCCTGAAGACTTAAATAATTGGTTTATTTTTATTTTTAAATTTTTTTGTCAATTTCATCTTTAGCAAATAGTGTAGACTTTAGGATTTTTTTAAAAGAGCTGGGTGAACTACAGAATTCTTGTATGATGTGAAATATGAAGTTAAAAATAATTCTTTTTTGTTTTTTGATAAAACCAGTTCCTTTTTTAGAATTTAGGGTGTGTGTGTGTGTGTGTGTGTGTGTATTCATAGAATCCCATAACTTGGGTTTACTGTGTAAGGAAAAAATTATTGTCAGATTGGAATTATCTCACAGGGAATGATTTAGTATAAGATTTTAAATGAGAAAAATTAAATATTAGTATGTAGCATAAATTCTTAATATCAATTATTGGCAATTTAAATTAAGACAATAATTTTAATTTCTCAAATTCCAACTGAGAACTGTATAGGTCTTTTACATATATTGTACATATATTTCAGATTTTTGTGATTTTTATAAGTGAAATAAAAACTTCCTAAGTCATGTAAACTGTGTTTGGAGAATAACAAGATAATAATAATGTTTTCTATAAATAATACTTAATAACTTGATTAATATCAGAAATAAAGTGGTTTTAGTTCAACATTAAATCAGTTCATTGTCATGCCTTAAAAAGCAATTAAATAAAAAAACCAAAAATACCAATTTACACACACACACACACACACACACACACACACACACACACACACACACACACACACCTTTTTATCTCAAGACTGTGTTTCTGTTGTGGGGCCTGCCGAGCTCGTTTTGAAGTGGAGACTTGGAAATTGCTCACCTGGCTGAGCTTTGGCCCCTCAGAGGTGGGACTTTCTTTACTAACAATAGGAAGCTGGAGAAGCTGTCAAGTGCGGATGGAGGAGACCTTCTCAGAAAGGGAGGGGAGCTGTGAGAATTTGGCTTCTCTCAGTATTGGGGTGGGGGTGGGGTCTGGATTTATTTGTGCCTAAGATTCCTTTAAAACTCTGACCGATGCAACACGGCATAGAATTGATTTCTGAGATGAGACAATGGCTGTGGTTTGCATTTTGTAAAGATGGAGGAACCTGTGAGGCCAGGGCAGACCCTGTGCACAGGGAGGTGACTCAGTTACCCATGCCTTGTACACTTGCAGTTATTTCCCTTTGTTTGAAGTGGGTGGATGCCAGTGCCCTCCTCAGAGCTCCTGAATGGAATGTATGGAAACGTCTCCTCCACCATGTTCAACAATTAGCTGTATCCTGGGCGAGATGAGCAGGATTCTGAAGGCAGGTCCATCCCAGTTACATTAGCTGCTGTGGCACAAGAGCTGTGGCTGTAGAGCCTACACTGATTTACACACTGTAGAGAAGAATTCCTTAGGGTGGGGAGATATTCCCAGAGAGAAAACGGAATCCTTTTGTCTACAGTAAGTATTTCCCATATAGTGATAAAGGTCGAAAATCTGTCTCTGGTTGAATGGGTAAAATAGACTTTTAAGCTAAGGTTGCCACTGTAAAAGTATAGCAGAGATCCTTGGATTTTTTTTTTTTTCTGAGTTCTATGTCAAAAATTAGGTATATTCTTAAAATACGGGATTCATGAGTAATTTTAGCAAATGACCTTAATTAATTATTCATTAATAATGATAAATATGAATTTATCACTAATCACAGATGGAAATGATTTCTGAGGGAACACAAGGAAGCCTAAGAGTAGTAACTTTCAGAGTTTACGTTCTTTTATTGTCTTTAAGAAGAATGCTTTTTATTCCTGAAAAGGATTGTTGAATTTTAGAGCTTTTTATTGTTGAAAAAAGACTTCTATGTTAATAGTCTATAAATACATGATTAAAGGCATAAGGAAAAAGTGTTTGTAACAAAAGAAGATTTTGTTCTAAAAAATAATAGATTGAGTCTGTCTCTCACTTATGGGGACCATAGTTAGTGCCTTTACTTAGTTAAATACTTGTGAATTCAAAGCTACTTATATCAAACCCGTTTCTGCAGCTGTACGCTTATGAACCTGGATTCTTAAATATAGTTGGACTTGACTTGATTCAGATCTGATTGCTGAGAGAACACGTGTGGACTTTAACTGTGACTTGTGTGTTTATTTTTTAAAGGCGGAAGGATTTTTATCTTTTTAACCCTGAAGAGTGTTAAGTTTGACAGTAACCTGCTTGAAGAGCTGGCTCGCCAGGCTGAGGGGCTGTTTCAGTTCAGCCTTCACAGAACCGGGTTCACAGAGCTCTGACTTGTGGCAGGCTTAGGAAGCCTCCTTCTGAGGTTGTTGGGGCTGCTGTTCTCCTGGACGCTAAGCACTGTCTCTGTTCAGTACATGTTGGATGCTCAGCAAAGAGCAGTTTTCTTCACAGCGACTTTATATTGACACGGCAGACTCAGCTAGTTGTACAGACCCTGACGGGAATCCTAGAGAGATTCTGTAAACCCTCTATGCTGATAGATTCCTCATACAGAAAGAAGCCTGGCCTTCATTGTGGGTGTTTAATGTCTCAGAGAGCCTGCATTACGTGCATTAATTGTTCATAGATGTTCTAGAAAGCAAAGGTCCCTTTCCCTTTGATTTCACAAGGCTCACACCTTGAAATCAAAGTGTCTTCAGGCAGTGAATTAGAACTGCATCCCTACATAAAATGTGGGTAGATGGTTTAAGGAGCTCTGCAAAGCCTTCCTTTGAAAATCTTGAAGTACTCTTTGTTAGAAGATTCTGTGGGCTCTCCCCTCCTTCCTGTTACTGGCTTTATAAAAAAGCTCTGTGCCAAGTACCTTTTTAGATCATCTGGGAGGTGGCAGAGGTCTAGTGCTTTGTGTCTTCTTCGCTCCCAGCCTGGTCTACTCCGGTTTGGCTGCTCGATGAGGCTCTTCCTGATACTTGTGTTCTTGAGGCTCTGCAGTTTGGAAGCTCTTCAGTTTCCACATACAGTTTTAGCCTTTTGAGAGTAAAGAATCAGGAGTTGGTTCTTTCCACAACAGAAAATAAATTCGTATCACACCTCTGACTGTGCTGCAGTACATAGCAGACAAGCACACACGCCAGCCAGCCTGTAGGAAGCACACAGTGGCACGAAGATGGCAGTGAGGAGGGAGTAAAATGGCGTCATGGGGGCACCATGAGGAGAGCTGGGCTGCAGTTATCTTCTGTTGCAGTCTGAAGACATCCAACTGTTCAGGGTTCCTCGTGATCTATAGAAGATAGACGTTTCAGATTTTCCTAAAGAGTTTTAGCACTCGTGTCTGTGCCACCTTTAAGAGATTGTATTAACACTTTGGGGTGTCCTCCGTTGTGTGTTCTTTAGTGTAGAACTTGTTCTATAGATGCATTTTTAGAGAACGCAGAACAGTATTCTTAGTGGCAGGGTAAAGTAACATTCCTGTAAGACTGTATTCTCTGTCTCATTCTAGTTGTTCATGGGCTTTGTTATTTTATATATGAAATATGCCAGAGCTTTCAAAACGAAGCTTACAGTATTTCTTATGACTCTGGGGATAGATTGTTCTGAGATGAAATATGGTCAGAATGGCGATGACGATGCTGCTTTTCTCATCACCATCTCTTACAAGTTTGAGTTTTTGGAGCCAACCATAAAGTTTATCTGGTACAATCAGCTTATCTGGTTTAAGTAAAGCAAGGTTTACTGCAGTAAATAACTTTCTCAAGGTCAGGCATAAGAAATGATGTCTTCTACATCCATAGCACCGTATTCCTGACCCACATGCTGTCTGCATCTACTTCCCCCCCCCCTCCCTCCTCCTCCTCCTCCCCCCCCCCTCCTCCTCTTCCTCCTCCTCTTCCTCTTCCTCCTCCTCCTTTTTTTTGTTCTTTGTTGGCCGGCTGGTCAGAGTCAGCACAGTCAATCTGTCTGTCTGCTGGAGCAACCTGACTTACAGAGGTGTCTGTTTGCAGCTGTCTCAGAAATGACTCCTGAGCTGTGCTGAGAGTCTTCCTGGGTTTGTGCTGAAGATGATGTACACTTACCAATTTGTCCTTTATACACACACAATTAAAAATATGGTCTGCAACTGAAGCTCCTAGGCTCGTGGTGAATAGATACTCTGTTAGCTGGAATGGGGCTGGGTTCTCTGAAGTCATCCCTAGTAGAACGTTCTGCAGGACAAGAATGAGTAGAAGGATTTAGCTGCCTTTAATCTGGGGCAGTTTCAACTTGATAAATGGCCTTGCCCCATGTTCTCCACTGCTTATATTTTTCAGACCTGCAGCCGTGTCTATGGTGACAGTGGTAAGTGGTGCATTCTGCAGCTTTCCTTGGCTCCAACAGAGTAAAGTCTGAAGGTTTCCAGCCTTAACAAAGAGGTTTGGGAGAGAACAAAACTTCAAGCACTTTTAACAAAGGAATGCTTTGACAAATTACACTTAAACCAATGTGAAATCAGAGGAAATGTCTTTGGTTGTTTCCAATTTTTTGAAAAATGAATTTTTGAGTATGAAGGGACTGCAGTGAAACCAAGGCTCTCTCTTCTGTGATGCCCATCCTGGCCTGTGCTCAGACCTATCAGCTTGGGAATGGCTGCAGAGCAGGGAGGCTGCAGAGCAGGGGAGGGGAGGCTGCAGAGCAGGGGAGGGGAGGCTGCAGAGCAGGGGAGGGGAGGCTGCAGAGCAGGAGGCTGCCATTCTTGGCTGCAGTGTGAATGACCGACACTGGGCAGCAGCGGAGAATTAATGTGAGTGTGGATCCTGAACACTGTCCTCCCAGCGTTCCTGTGCTGCTGAGTGGAGCTCAGGCTTCATCCTGAGCTCCGCGGAAAGCAGGCTGCTAGCTCTCACTCACTCACTGAGACACACGTTCTGCTAAAGCCCTACCTACTCCCAACCCCCAGCTCAGTGTCCAAAGCTTGCTTTCATTTTTTTCCCCAACAGGATAGAAGGCACAAGATCAGATAAAGCTCAGGAATCCATTCCTAGTCTTGTTTCCTGTTAAAAGTAGAGATTGCCTTAGTGGGTTTTTCAGAGTCATTGTAAGGGCCGTGGAGAAGATGCTGCTCACAGACCAGGCCATTCTTGGTGTATTCCCATTTATGCTGCAGGGCAGGTTTTGTACCCGGAGTCCAAGGTGAACTTGGAATGCTTCCTTTGTCCCCTAATGAGCCCACCTGTTCCTCCCCTAGAGTGACTGTGGGTCCAGTTGTGAGATCCTATTCATGTCTCTGGGTGAGGAGAGGCCTCTGCTGCTGCTCCCTGAAGCCAAGCACACAATGTACTATTAATATTCCTTCCATTTGCAGAGGTGGATTGAAAAAGTTCTTCCTGCAGAATCCTTCCCTTTCTTGTGTCTCCATAGTTTAGCCTTAGCAAGTGTGCTGAGGTTAGGGCCATTGGATGAAGGAAGAGAGGAAATGCTCACAATTTTTTCTCTTTGGTGTCATCCCAGTGTCAGAGCTGCTGACTGGCCCCCCTTATCCCTTGTCTACCACTATGACAGCTACATCCCCCCCCCCCCGTGGGGGAGGAGGGAGGGAGGGAGGGAGGGAGGGGATGGCCAGCAGAGGCCATGCTACCATGCTCCATCCTGGTTTCTCTCACTGGGTGTAGGCATGGACATAGTTTTAAGGTGTGCTGTGACAGCAGTGCTGACTGAGTTGTCCCCTCTCCAGTCCTCCTGTGAAAAAGCAGTGCTTTATGCAGGCCTTAAGGGCAGCAGAGCTCTTTGGGATGTGGAAGAAAGCAGAATGTGTAGAAAAACATTTTTTTCCTTTGTCACCAATGTCAAAGGAATCACTCATTTATATGATGTGATCAATACTTGTACCCTCTGTATGGAGCCTCCCAATAACTATGATGTGTGACTTGTTTATCATTCTTGAATATCTAGAAATGGCTGGTGTAATAAGGCAGGTAATAAGAATGCCCCTCTGCCCTTACAAGGGGCAGAAGAGGCTTATCGGTAGCAGCATAGGATATAAGCAGCCTCAGTGGGACACAGCCTCTAACACGGTCTTCCTCAAGTTAGCAACTCCCTGTACTAATCAGCCGCAGTGCGATGCCTCGGTGCAGAGCCAGGAAGAGGCATCCAGCATTTTTGTGCCCACGTTATGTTGACAGGACGGTGTTTACACATCTCTGCAGCCCTCACCACCTGCCCTTGCTGCTGCTTGTCCACAGCTTTAGCTGACTCTGAAGTCTTAGAAGTTAGCCTTTTGTTCTAGGGTTTTGCTTGTTTGTGGGGTGGGGAACATGTAAGGAGGAAATATGCATGAAGCATAAGTGGGCTTACAGTAGTGCCCCTCTTTAAGGCCCATGCTTTCTTAGAAGGCAGTGGTGCAGATGGACTAATACTGACACGATTTTGAGGAGACCAGGTGTGTCAGCGCCCTAAGGTCAAAATGTTGCTCACATGCCCTTTGTTGGTCTGGGAGGAGGTACCACCCGTGCTGGCATTTATTAGCATCTCCTCGTGGACACTGCATTCTCTTCCTCCTGGGGGAGAACTAGAAGACTGCCCCGTAAACCAGGTTTAATAATAATCTGATCTGCTTTAAAGCATTCAGATCCAGCATGCAATTTTATGACCTTCCTTATAACCTAACACTTGAAGTCCATTTTGTCCAAAATACAAAATGAGACAGTCATCATGACTTGTACAGCACCATGTCACATTGCCAGGGACTGCCACCTCTGTCTCCAGACCTGTCTGAACAAGCACCTGCTGCCGCCTGCTGAAAGGGCTGTGAAGCTCAGCACAGACTCACACCGGCATCAGGCTAGTGACGTCATTCTAGTCTGTCTGACATGACTTTCTTATGGGGAGCATATGCAATCTATCAACAGATGATTTAAGAAAACAAGCAGTGGGACTTTAAATCTGAGTTGGAGAATAAAGCCTGAACCTTAGTGGAGATCCAGCCTCATTCTATATTCCCTCATCACAGTAATCTCTATCAGATAAAATAACACAAAGTACTTTAAGACATTAGTAAATCCTCTTACCCAAATGTAAAACTATCTGCTCTTTGAGTTCATCATTTGCACTTGAGTGATTCCTTTGGAGGGTGTGGGAGGGGCATCACCAGACGCCACAGACAGGGTAATGAAGAAGCATGCCCACACCATTCCAGAGGCCAGCTCACTGTGTTCTGTTTCATCTCGGAGTAAGAGTACCCTGTTTATTTATCCACCTCCTTTGTCCCCACCTCCCAAAAGACAAGGTTTCAATATATGGCCCTGGCTGTCTTTGACTTCTCTCTGTAGAGCAGGCTGGCCTCAGACTGACAGAGATCCACCTGCCGCTGCCTTCCAAGTGCTGGGGTTAAAGGTGTGCGTCACCATGCCCACCCAGCCCCTTCTTGCTTATCCACCTTTTGTTTGTGTCTTGGTACTTCATTCAGTCATAGTGTTAATATTTTGATTTGGGGCTGGCTAGATGACTCAGCGAATAAAAGCATTTGCTGCCAAATCTACTGAGTTGAGCTCAATCTCTGGAGGCCATGTAATTGAAGGAGAGAACCAACTCCCACAGGTTGTCTCTGACCTCCATGTGTGCCATGATCCCTGGCCCAAATAAGTAAATGTAAAATTTTAAACTTAAGTATTTTGAGTGTTGGTTCTTACAGATTTCCTGTTAATTTGTATCTATCATATATATGACATGGGAGGCAGCACAAAGGTTCCGTGGTGTCCACTGTGGGTTTTACATCGTGTCAGATGCCTTTTGGTAAACGTCCACCATCCAGCCTCACTCTCCATTTGACAGCATGGATTGCTGGTTGGTCTGTTGGAGGAAAGAGAGAATAAATAGTGTTTTGTGTTGTGAGAACCATATAAAACATGGCTTTTCCTTTGTGCAGCAGCTTCTAATTGTGTGTGCGCCTGCATTACAGCAGTGAGGAACTTTATATGTTCAAGTCAAGCTTACTTGTAGATGGGAGCAGAGACCTGTAAAAGAAGCAGTATAAATCCTATTTTTTTAATGGCTTTTCTTTTCTGACTAAACTGAACATGGAAAATTTTCTCATTAGAGATTCTTTTTTAAGTGATTATGTTATGTGCACGTGTGTGTGAGCACATATGTAGTGTCTATATGAGTTCTAAGACTCTGAACTCAGGTCCTCAGGATTTGAAAGAGAAAGAGCACGTGCCTGCTGAACTGGTTCCTCACTGTTAGAAGCAGATGAACTAAGAACATGTGTGCGTTAGGCAAGGCAGTGTTCTTGCCTATGCTGCTTCTCTGGAGTACTCTGAGTACCAGAGTCTGTATTAAGTTAAATAAGGCTCATCTTCTGGCCTACAGTGATTTAGGAGCCACTTTGACCATCGGATCCCTAAATACTATAGTATCGCTACGAAAGTGGATGGGACCTGGAAGCTTTGGTCTGCGTTATTCTAGCAAAGATGCACTGGAGAGATGGCTCAGCGGTTAAGAACACTCGCTGCTCTTGCAGAAGACCCATATGGTGGCTGTAACACAGGCATGCATGTGTTATCACATACATGTAAATACTCAGGCCTGTGTGTATGCGTGTGTGTCTGTGTGTACATATACATATAAATGTATAGTATGTATATATACATACTTTAAATATGTATATATTATATATACTATAAGTTTGTGTGTGTGTGTGTGCGTGTGTGCGTGTGTATGCTATGGATCTTTTAGACTTGTGATGTCTGTGCTTCTTTATTGTTAAAGGATTGACCCTAGATGTTGTTGAATTGCCTCATTCCTTCCTGAATGGGAGCTATTGAGTGTTCCTGAAAGCCGGAAACCAAAACCCATTCCAAGAGTCCGTGAAGTGTCTAATCCAGGGCCCTGGAAGGGAGGAGCAAATAGGAAAGTTGGGTATAGACATATTAACTCCAAAGGCCTGCAGGCATCTCCGAGGACAAGGGGAGCCATGCACAGAGACCTTTTAGTTGTGGAGACCCAGCTCAGCCTACCTTTGTACCCTAACTTGTTTTCCGGAGAACCCACTTTTTGGTAAATGATAAAAATGCCTCTCCAGGATGAGGATAGGCTTTATAGTTTTAAGAAGAGGCTCAGAAACCCGAAAGAAAAGAAGCAGGCTGGAGAGATGGCTCAGTGGTTAAGAGCCCTGACTGCTCTTCCAGAGGTCCTGAGTTCAAATCCCAGCAACCACACAGTGGCTCACAACCATCTGTAATGGGATCTGATGCCCTCTTCTGGTGTGTCTGAAGACAGCTACAGGGTTCATATACATAAACAATAAATCTTTAAAAAAGAAAGAAAGAAAGAAAGAAAGAAAGAAAGAAAGAAAGAAAAGCAGCACATAGACAAAGTCTATTGATCCAATAGTAAGAATAAGACCACTACCGCAATTTTTGAGCCAAATTTGAAGCTAGCTTTATTCAATACTGGCCAGAATGACGGATTCTGGATTCCCATGATATGGCACTGAATTACATTAAACAGGAACTATATTCTAACCACCTTTGTCCAATCAAAGGCACACATACATCCTGACATACATAATGCCTGCCTATGTGTGATCAAGCACATCGTGTACAGTCGGGACAGCCAAGGTTGTTCACAGAAGCAGAAACCCAATTCTTCTCTTACATTAACAATAGCCCCGGCGTTCCAGGGAGTTTTCTGCTCTTGGGCAAGTGGGGCTGGCAGGTTAGAGGCATTTCTGTTTAGAAGATCTCCTGAGCACAGTAATTTAAACTTTTTTTAAAAGATTTATTTATTATATATGAGCACACTGTCGCTGTCTTCAGACACACCAGAAGAGGGCATTGGATCTCATTACAGATGGTTGTGAGCCACCATGTGGTTGCTGGGAATTGAACTCAGGACCTCTGGAAGAGCAGTCAGTGCTCTTAACCGCTGAGCCATCTCTCCAGCCCAGTAATTTAAACTTAAAACATAACTAGCCACAGCAAGTCAAGGAAGAGGCTTAGAAGCTAGGGTGGAGACGGACTGTGTTCTGTCCAGCTGTTCAGTGTATCTTGTTATGCTTTAGGTTTTGGTGTTTTGAGACAAGGTATCACGCTGAGGCTGAGGTTGGCCTTGAACTTGCAGCATTACTCCCAAGTGCTGAGATTACAGCGGTGAGCCACCACACCTGGTGAGGAGGCGAAGACAGGAATCTTTTACCCATTTCGATGTTTAAATTTGCTTTCATTGTTTTATATGGTAAAATACATTATTGCTCCCATTTTTAGTTCAGCGATTTTATTCCAGCCTAGTGTTAACTGTTCCAGAGTTGTGAAGACTCATCCTTTATAAAGCTAGCTAGGGCTACTCATGCTCTATAGAGAGCGAAAGAGAGAAGTAAGACGGATGAACAGAGCCAGCACTTGGAGGCAGAGTCAGGTGGGTCTCTGAGTTTAAGGCCAGCCTGGTCTACAGAGAAAGTTACAGGACGAGAGGGCTACACAGAGAAACCCTGTCTGGGGTGGGTAAGTGGTAGTGGTGGTGGTGGTGAAGAGCAGACGAAGATTTATTTGATATGATCGTACTGGGAGAGGAACAAAGTGGCCCCCAGTCCCTCCAAATCCATCTTCATGTCCTGACATGAGGTTTAAGTTAACACAGAGCAAGAAGTCTGCCTAGCCAAGCCTGCTGGTCTGATTGTGTTCCTCCCTGTCTCATCTGGACTCCAGTCTGTCCTGCAGGGTGGTCTGAGGAGTTGTCAGACCTGTGTTAAGTGTCTGTCTTGGGGACAGGTTGCCCCTCTGTCTGGCACTAGTTTCAGCCCTTTTCCTCCCATCATGAGATACTTGGGGAAATTAGAATTTCTTGGGTGGTCTCAATAGTTTGATAGTCAATGGGAGAGAGAGATGGTGTCTTTAAAATATCTTCATTCGTTTTTTTCCCCAAGGGTGTGTTCTTTAGAAGACATTAATCACCACTAGATGGCACAAGAGCCCATCACTACTGTGTACCTGCTAATTCTTTTTTAAAGATCGGCTGCTAATGTATAGTTTTAAAAAATATAATATGTATAGTCTATTCTAATGTTTCCTTGTAGAAAGAAATAACAGATAAATATCAAAGATCAGAATAAATGTAATTGTCCCTGTATATACCCAAACCTAAACATTCTAGAATAAACACTGTCTAACCTGCACAGTGTGGTGGCACTGACCTGTAACACCGGTGCTTGGGAGGCTTAGAGAGAGAATTGGACATTTAAGGCAGCCTTGGAGAGAGAAATGGCAAGATCTGTTGGAGGGGTATTGAGTAGATGCAGATTTTCTTGTCATCATTGCCTAAATAATATGGTATTTAAGCTCTTAACTCGGCATTCACATTGCATTAGTGATCTAAGGCTTAAACTGTGCACAGGTCACACACAAATACTTGCTATCTGGGAAAGGATCTGAAATCCAAGTCTCATGTACAAATGCTTCGTTTAATATGTAGTCATTTAATATGTTGTTGTTTAATATGTTGTCATTTTTAAAAACAGTTTTTAAAAGGCAAGGAGCTTAATCTGACCCTAATAGTTTGTTATTTTCCTTTTTCTATGATAATCTTTTATTTTTGGAAATTATAATATAATTACATCATTTACCCCTTCCCTTTCCTCCTTCCGGTCCCTCCCATGTAAACCCACCCCAATTTTCTTCAAATATATGGCCTTTTTTTCTTGTTGGTAATGTTTGTTTTTATGACTCTGTGTGTGTGTTTGTGTGTGTATGAGAGAGAGAGAGAGAAGCCCGTTTACAAGAATTTCCTTTTGAACCAATGTGTCTGACCACTGCTTTCATGCAAGTATGCATGTATGTGAAATGCAGGAATGTAAGCATGGTTAAAGAAGTTAAAGTGCTGATCATTTGACTTGGGCAGATCGGGGAAGCATAGAAGAGAAGATAGAGTATCAGACTTAACCAGCATACTGCCCTCTGCATCAGCCATAACAGGAAAATTAAACTTGGCCTTAGCAAGCAGTGGCTTCTCCTCTCGCTCCTACCATTGTTCACACGGCTGCCTGAAGCAGCAGCGCATGGTCCCTGCCTGCCATTGTTGAGCAGTATCAGTTCACGGCATGATGCATAGTTTTGCTTATAACTGGAGACACTGTAAGCCTTTAATACAGCCTTAGCCATTGAAGTCCTCATAAGAAAGATATGAGTTGGATGCTATACAGTTGAGACCCTGTCTCAAAAATAGAGAATTCATAATAAAAGTTTGACTTTTCTCATCAAGGGCAATGTATGCATATTTTATAATCACATAATTTGTCTCCCTTTCCTACATGCGGGGACCATTATTAAAGAGGGACTGAAACCCCTCCGTAACCCTCACCTCATGGCCCTGTTATCAGTGTAGATGGAAGTCTGCATTGAATCCTGAGAGCTGCTGTAGAGCCGTCTTTCTGAGACGACTGTTGGCTGGCTGCTGGCTGCCTACCTCAGTGCATCGTGTGGTTTGGAGTGTGAGAGCAGTGTGGGCCAGTGCATAAGGAATCTTGGAACTCTAAGGTTATTATTAATATCTTATCCAAACTATATTCCTGTATTGCCTTCCACCCACAATTTGTTAGCCAGCAGTGTAAGAACTAGGCTGTTTGACAGAGTGCAGTGAAGCTACGCTTGTTAAAATGCAAGTATTCAAACCAACCATATCTGTGGAAAATCATCAGGGCAGCTTCAGTGAGCTTGCCATTTAAAAGCCGTTGCTTAATTCTTTCTATTATATTCCCAAAATTCTTTTAAAAAATTGTAAAGAAAGCAGGTCATTGAAATGTATAAATGTATGAATAGTGCGCTTGCCAACTGTGCTGTTCAGAATGTAGGTGGATCTGGGGTGCGGCCTACCTTGGAGTCTTTCATATTACATCCAAGACTTTGGTCTCCATACTTGAATCTATAACACTAACCGTAGCTTTCCTTGTTTCTACTTCAGCCCCTCAGCCCCAGGCTGTGGAAAAGAAGCTTTACCTATGTATAAAAGACAGGGTGTTGGCCTGGTGTCTGCCTGTGTGCATCTGCGGCTATTGTCACAGTCTCTTGTGTCCTCTCTCAACTGACCTCAGGCAAATAGAGACAGTGGACAAGAACAAGGAGGTCATCCTGAGCTCCCTTTCCTTAGTGTCTCCCACATATCAGGCAGTCCGTATTAATGATAGGGCTGTGTATTGAGCCTGATTACATTATCTCCTTGTTATACGTAAGTCAGCTGACATTTAGAGTTTGGCTAATGTCCTGCTACTAGGCTTTGGCAGGGGCAGTGAGAACAGAGAGTAAGTACATGAAGTCCCAGTATCTCAGTCTGGCCGGCATACTTCCTGTGTTACTGAAAATGGCCTTGAGCTCCTGATACTCCCGTCTCTACCTCAGTGCCAGAAGTTAACGATGTGCACTGCGTGGCCAGGCTCCTGGGGTTGTCTTCTGCTCTGCAGTCACTTCCTGCTATTTGAAAGTAACCTTGGTTATGTGGCTTTACTTCATTTTCTAGGGCTTCCTGAAGAATGAGAAAGATAATGCCTTGCTGTCTGCTATTGAAGAGTCCCGGAAGAGGGTAAGAAACAGCCCACGGGAGACGCATGAGTGACGTGTTCACCAGTGGAGCGCAAGTCTGGCCTGTTCTGCTTCCTCATCTTACTGCATGATGGCGATGCTTTTTTTAAATTAAAACTTTGCTTTATGCTGCCTTTTATTCCTAGTGTGGGGCGTGTGCAACCAGAGGACAACTTTTGTGGGTGGGTTATTTCCTTTTACCTGTGGGTTCAGAGTTCAACCCGGGGGTGGGGGTGGGGGTTTCCAGATTGGCAGCAAGCCATTGTACATTCTAGCCTGTCCCCACCTCTGTAAATGCTCTCAACCGGAAAATGTCAGAGCAGATAGTTTTACCCAGGTGTCCTGGATGATTTCATCCTGGGAGAGAATAATGATTGAGATCCTAAGGCACAGCAGGATAGCATCCCATGTCGGATAAATGTGCGTATTTACAGACGTGTTCCTTCATGATGCTCTTAGGGTCATCTCCTTCATTAACTTGAGTCAGCTCCTCTTGCTTCTGACAAGGACTGAAGCCGTTCAGTAACATCCCAGTTCAGAGAGTTTTGAGGCTCCTGAGAGGTTGGGGAAGAGAGAGAGGTGGTTAGCTGTCAAGTTAGCCCTGGCTCTGAGACGGTGCCTTCTCCCAGAAGCACCTGCCAGTGTCCGCTGTGTCTCTCTGCAAAGGAATTGGAGGAGGGAAGGCTGTTTCTGTGGCAGTGTTTCCTTAGCTTGACTGTCAGGTGAAATGTGTTTATGTATTATTGTGAAATCTGCAAGTAATAAAGTGAGACGTGCCCCTGCTTGGTGCGCTCTGTCAGTTTAGTCTACAGGGTAAAGTCCTCAATAAGACTGAGAGCAGGCATGGCTGCCCTCTCGAGTGTGTGAGAAATGTTCCAAAGGCGTTACGTGACCAGTAGGGAAATTCCAGTTTCATTCATTACATTGTTGGCAACAGTACTTAGGCCTGGAGATAGAGAAATTCATTTGGTTTAGATTTGAAGATGTTTAGAAAGGATTTTGTTGTTGTTGTTGTTGTTGTTGTTGTTGTTGTTGTTCATACTCTTGAATTTCTCACCAAAATTGTCCTGTTATAAAAGACCAATGAAATTAAATTAGGATTCTTGAGTGCCTCCAAACCTTATTAATACATTTACCCTGTAGAATGTGTTTCTGAAATTGGCAGTCTCTAAATATTGTGCCATACTGAGACTAAATGTGCAGCCAGCCAAAACATTTAGGTGACATGCCATAGCACAGAACGTGTGCATATGTGTTTATGGGAAGACATTCCAGTGCTGGGAGCCAGCCTGAGGGTTACCTCTCACTTGGCTGGACATTGGAAGGTTGCTACTGAGCAAAAATAATTTTCAATAAAAAATAATTAAAAAATCAGCAGCTTCCTGGCATTTCAGCTACAATTTCATGTCTGAATGACTTGCCAATGTCCTGCTGAAATGCCAGGAAAACAGGCTAGAAAACCACAAATGGATCTTTGCTTCTCCCATTTAGTGCATCCCAGCAGAGACAAAACGACACTCTCAGAACATACGAGTGTTTCTAAAAGCCGCAGCAGCTCAGTAATGATAGGATGTGAAGCCAAAGCACTTTGCTTTCTTCATTTTGGTCAAGTGGAGTGCAGGAGCTCCCGACGTGGTCTTAATTCAGTTGCCTAGTTTGCTCCCTGCCTTCTTTTCTTAACTGGTAATGCTTTCCACAGGTAATGCTCTCCTCACACAACAATAACGTAAGGGTGACTCAGCTTTCCTTTGTCCCTTTTTCTGTGGTTGCTTTTGCCCTCCTTTTGGTTTTTAGGTCTCTACATTTCCTTTCAGTGGCTCCTTACTCTTTCAGTGTCCCGTTCCTACCTTGCCTCAGACCCTGTTCTCTAGCTTCTCTTCTGCGTAGCTTTGTTGATTGCTCCTCTTTAGTCGCCATTACTTTTTGTGTCTCTAGCTCAGTACTGCAGACGCCACTGTAACTCCAGCAGGCTGCAGCTGGGCAATGGTGCTCATCATCCAAGCAGGCCACAAGTTAGACATTCCACAGTCTCTAAGATAAGCTGGGGTGATATGGTAAGACAAGAGAATCTTAATGTTGGGCCATTGTTTTTATCATACCAACAATAAATAGAATGACAGTGTTTAGGTTCCTGGTTGTTTGTAAATAAGTAACTTGGCATACTTCCTAGGGACATGTGAGCACTTGAGCCCCCAAATCTTCCACTCATTAAAGTTGTTTGGTATTTCTGGAAGTGCCAGGAGAGCTTAGTAAATGGAGTGGCGTGGGGGTGGGGTAGTTAATTTCCACTGTGGTTGCTTTGACCCACCATCCTACTCGAGTGACTAGATTATTGTCAACTGGCAGAGACAAGACAGGAAGATACCAGAACAAAGGCACTAGGGACCAGGGAGGGGAAGGGGGGTGGAAGGGAGAAATCAAATACTTTCTACAAATGCACTGAGCTTTGAACCGTATTAAAATGTAGGCTAAAGGAACAAGGGATACAATACACACATGCGGGGTTGGGGATTTAGCTCAGTGGTAGAGTGCTTGCCTAGCAAGTGCAAGGCCATGGGTTCGGTCCTCAGCTCCGGGAAAAAAAAAATACACACATGCACACACAATGACTAGAAAGAAGGGCAGCACTTTTATACCCTTTCTACAATGTACTCTGAAGACATGGGAAAGAATGAACAAAACTGTGGGGAGAGGCTCAAGGTTAAAGAGGCAGCAGCTCCCACTAAGAAGAACATTAGAAAAGGTGTGGTGTCCTTGTGTACACATTGGGAGTCACATCCAGGGAATCACCTCTTTCAGCTCCACCTTTCTGGTCTGTCACAAATGCACAGCCTTTGTGTTCATGTTTATACACATTAACAAGAGACAAAGGTTTTCTGTGTTCTAACCCTGGCTAACTGGCTGTCCTACCTCCATACCTGACACCCATGCTGTCTGGTTAAAGTTTTGTTCATTTCTCTAATAGTTCCCTACAGTTTGTATACATAACTATTATCAGTATAAATTATCTGCATAGCCCAAAATGAAGCAGGCATTACTAATATGTTCTCAGTGCTGCCTGATTACATGGCGATCTCACTGTAGGTGAGGTAGCCATCTGAAAAGTGGGATTAATCTAGGAACCCTGACCCACCAAGTGCGAAGTTACAGGCCGAGAGCAGCCTCGGTTCAGTGGAGCTATAAACTGTGCTAGTTCTGACTTCCTTTCGTCCTTTACTTCTTGATTTTCTCCCTTCCACCCTCTTCCCCTCCCCGATCCCCAGTGCCTTTGTTCTGGTATCTTCCTGTCTTGTCTCTGCCAGTTAACAATAGTGTAGTCACCTGAGTAGGATGATGGGAAATCAATCCCAGAAGGCTTTTTTTAAAAAGTGCTTTCTTCCTGTTACAAGAAATATTAGTGCTTTAAAATATATAAATAAATAAAATCACTGGAAGAGCCCTCCACCCTTTAGTGTGTGTTAACTCTTAAGATACAAAGGGTCCATCATTGTTTTATATCTTACAAGGAAAAGGTACTACTGTGGCTTTTAATAGCCTAATTCCAAAGAGCTAGTAACGATGTCTGTCTTACTAAGCATAGGGACAGATGCTCATCCTCACTAATCATTAGGAAGGCACAAATCAAAATGACAATGGACGACTACCTGACGCTTTTTATTAGCAGCAGCAGCAGCAGCAGAGAGCAAGTGTCGGTGAGGGGGTAGAAAATGGAAACCCTGACTCAGTGTCAGAGGGATTCTGAAGTGCTGCATCTTTGATGGAAACATGGTAGCCGCAGGAAATCCAGATTGACCAAGACGATGGCAGCGACTCTGCATCTGAGAATATCCCCAGAATTGAAAGCTGGGACTTGGAAAGATATTGCATACCCATGTTCTTAGCAGCGTTGTATACAAATGGAAGGAAATTTTGGCACATGCTTCAACATGATGGGACTGCTAGATAAAGTAAGCCAGTCATAAGAAGATGAGTATATGGTTCCATTTCTGAGAGATGACGGGAGTAATCCCATTCAGAGAGAGAGAACTGGATAATGGTTGCCAGGGTCTGGGTAGAGAAAGGAACGGCCTGTTATTAGTGAGTGAATAACTAATTTAGTTTTGTATCAGCATTATAAGCATGGAAGGTAGTGGCTGTCCACTTAAAACTGGAAAACTTGGCTTGGAGAAACGGCTCAGCAGGTTAAAGCACTGGCTACTCCAGAAGATGTGGGTTCAGTTCCCAGTCTCCAGCATGGTGACTGACTCATAATCATTTGTAACTCCAGTCTCAAGGATCTGATATCCCCCTCTGGTCTCCCTGGGCACCAGATATGCGTGTGATGTGCAGACATCCATGCAGGTAAAACAGCTATTACATAAAAATAAAATAACTTTAAATGGTATATTTTATATAAATGAGTTTTTAAAAATGTCTTCACATCAGTGAAATAGTGTATTATAAACCATTGCTAACAAATTTTTAAATGATAAATTTTTAAGTAGATTGTTTGGGTCTGCTTCTGGAACAGTGGTCAGTGAATGGAGCTCCAATTTTGCAGTTCTGCATTGTTTTAAAGGAAACCAGAATCATCAGGTCCGCTCTCTTCTGTCTGGCAGACCTTTGGCATGGCTGAGGAGTATCATCGAGAGTCAATGCTGGTCGAGTGGGAACAGGTGAAACAAAGAATTCTGCATACGCTGCTGGCATCAGGGGAGGATGCCCTTGACTTCACCCAAGAAAGTGAGGTAGGTTCAATCAGGCAGTCACCATCAGTAGAAATACAAAGCCCTAGTGCTTGTCTACTTGTCTTAATTGCCACAGGTCATTGGCAGTTGTACTAATTGAGATTGTTCTTCTCTTTGAAAGATTTAATTAAACAAATAAAGTGTAGGGCCATGGTTCAAAACTTAAAACACCCGATACTCCATTCTGTCCCGCTTTGTAGTCTGCAGGCCGTCACTTCCCCTCACACACAGATCTCACATTGCTTTACACAGGTGCACACGGCTGAGCGTGTGTGCGTGTCTGTGTAAAGTGTTTGTGTGCTCTCTTCTGTCTCACTGCATATTGGAGGTCCTTCCTGCAAGGAATTTCGGGGGCTATTTTTAGGTCTAACAGACCCGTCTCCTCCTCTTCCTCTTCCTTTTTCTCTCCTCCTCCTCCTCTCCCTTCCCCAATTGTCCCCTCTCCTATTTTTCTCAAGATAGGTTTTCTCTGTGTATCCCTGGCTGTCCTGGAACCTGCTTTGTAAACCAGGCTGGCCTTGAACTCACAGAGATCTGCCTGCTTCTGTCTCCTGAGTACTGGAATTAAAGCCCTGTGTTCTTTCTAAAGGAATTTCAGAGTTGAGGAGGTAGCTCATTCAGAGCAACGTGTGCAAGCCCTGGTCAATTCCCAGTGCTCAAGAGGAGAAAGATTAGAAGTTCAGTATCAAAGCCGGCCTAGGGTACATGAGATCCTATGTCAAGTTAAAAAAGAAAAAGCATCTAAAAGTACTTTCAGAAATAGCTATTTAAAGTTTTTAAGGTTTTAGAAGTGATGATATTAGTATTACCAGTGCTTCTTGTTCAGTCTTTTTGGTGAGGACTTAAGATTTTACTATGTAGCCAAAGCTACCCTCGGGTTTGCAGATTTCCTCTCCTGTAGTACTGGCTTGCAGGTGCATGCCCCTTAGCAGGTTTCTACACGCTTACCTGTATGGCGGTAGGACGCTCAGGCTCAGAGTCAGAACATGCTGCAAAGCCCAGAACTTCAGGTCTTGGCTGTATTGAAGTGTGGGTCAAAGGTTTGGTGGACTTGAAGTTGATTTAAGAACCAGTCTTTCTGTTCAGTCAAGTGCCCAGGTAAATAGCTACTGGTGTCTGGTTATTTTGGGAAATTGCTCCTTAAGGACACTGTCCTATATTTCTTAGACTCAAAGACTTCAGCTGAAAGCCATCTTTGAGGAGGAAGAACTAATATACACAAGACCCTTGGCTAATCTAGTGTTCTTCAGTTCTTCCGGAGTCTGAGCCAATAATTAGAGCAACTCCTGGTTTCATAAACTTCATTTTTTTAAAATGGTGTTAATAGGTTGTACTCTGTACAGGGATTTGAAAGTAATTATAAACTACAAATGAAATATTCTTCCTTGATTGCTCTTCTCTCAAAAATAGACAGTCTATTCAGTAGGCTCTTCTTCCATGACCTCCAGGCCCTTGGAGAGAGTTACCCATGCCTGTACTGTTCTCCATTGGAATTTTTGGCAGAGTTAACAATGTTGCCGTGTAAGTTGGCAGGTGGTACACACAAGTCTCTTCCATGTATCCAGAGAATTACCATTTTCTGAAAACTTGTGGGAAGTTTTTGTCTCTTTGTTTGGAGACAGAATTAGGGTTTTAATATATAGCCGGAGTAGTTAACTTTCCCAGGATGTGGTGGTTCGTGTCTTAATACCATCCTCTTAAAGAAGCTAAGACAAGAGGATCCTTGTGGGTTGAACAGCAGGACTTCATTCATGAGATCTCTGCCTTATTCTTTGTAGTGTTGGAGTTACAGGCCTGAGCTTACAATGGCTGATTCTCAGCTTACATATGGTTTTCATTGCCTTTATTGTTTTGAATTTTCCCAGCATCTCAGCAGTAACCTCTGACCTCTGCCCCGTTCCCCACGGTCCTGCCTGTGTGAACTTTATACAACTGGAGTCATAAAACGTCTTCTTTGGAGCTACTTTTTTGCACCATACTCTACTCCTAGATATTACTGTAGTGGTAAGGAATTCACCTTGTGGCTGAACAGTGTAACTAGTTTTGTTGCCCATTCTAGTGTTGATGGACATTTGGATACTTGGCTTTTATAAACTTTATAAAAATAAATTTTATAAATTTCTTTATCTTTTGGTGAAAATATATTTGTATCTCTGTGGGGTACACCAGAGAGAGTGACTGGGTCAGAGTGTATGTGTGTTCAGCTTTGGAGCTGAGCTGGGGTTACTGGAGGGCACTGAGCGTGCACAGGCCCCAGGTTCAATTCCCAGCACCCACCTCTCCCTTGTACCCCATTCCCCCCACACACAGTTTAACATTTTTGTTGTTCTTTTGGTTTTTTTTTTTAAAGATTTATTTATAATATATAAGTACACTGTAGTTGTCTTCAGACACCAGAAGCAGGCACCAGATTTCATTACAGATGGTTGTGAGCCACCATGTGGTTGCTGGGATTTGAACTCAGAACCTCTGGAAAAGCAGTCAGTGCTCTTAACCACTGAGCCATCTCTCTAGCCCTTTTTTTGGTTTTTTGAGATAGGGTCTTACTCTGTAGTCCAGGCTGGCCCAAAACTCACTGGGTAGTCTAAGCTGACTTTAACCCACAATGATCCTCTTGTCTTAGCTTCTTTAAGGGGTTGGAATTAAGACATGAACCACCACACCCTGGGAAAGTTAACTTTACTAGACATTGCCCCTAAATGGTTTCATTATATGTCCTCCACCATCAGTCTGTGAGAAATCCATCTGTTTCCTCTCTTTGCCACACTTGGTGTGATCTTTCAGAATTTGGCCATTCTTGTAGTAGGTAGAGCCCTGTATTTTCACAGGCACTTTCGATGTAATTTCCTTCAAAATGATGGAAAGATATATCTCCACTTCATTCGTCCTGTAGAGGAGAGCACACAGTTTGAAGGACAGATGACAAGTATCAGAATTAAACCTGAGCCTGGATGTCCCTTTGCGAAACACCTTTTCTTCTGCTGTAAGGCCTGGGAACAGGCATAAAGCTGCAGCCCAGTGTCTGGCGTGGGGTGCATGCTCCACGCCTGTGCAGTGTTGCAAACTCAGCGTTTGGTAAGCTGCACATTACTAAGATCAGTTGTTTCAATATGTTTTTTCTCTTTTGATTTATGAAGTACTGCTAAGAATGAAAAATCTGATATAAGTAGAAAAATAATAATTGAAGAAGTAGGACTTGGTGAGTATAGCCAGCCTTCTTTTTTGGGCATCTTATTGGTAGCAATTGTTGGATCAAAGAGTTGTCAGAGAGGAGATCTCGGATCATTTTGAGTTCATCTTATGTTTGAAGGAAAATATCCTAATTTGGATAATTTAATATAGAGCTGAGCCTGAGGCTTTCAGGGGACTTTCTAAAGGCAGAAATGAACTGAAATGTGGTAGTCTCTAGAACAGTTGTTCCCCCCAGACTTTCAATAACAGAAGAGCAAAGACACTGTTAATGTCTATTCCTGGCAAGTTTTAGTAGCATAAAGTTACTTGGAAAATTAATATCCTTAGGATGCCATTGAAGAAAGAGATACAGCTTTTAAAGGAAGGTAGGAATTGAAAGATTGTTAACTTTTCGTGTTCGTCTAGATAAAAATAATGTGCCTTAACATACGTCCCTCGAGGCTGTTTGCCCTGCTGTGGATTCTTGTGGCCCAGTTCTTACATCTGGTCAGTGTAAGGAAGGACTCCAGTGTCTGTGGCTTGCATGGCAAGATGGAGTTGAGCAGTGTGGGAATTCCTAGATATATTTTATATATTTTGGGGCTGGTGAGATAGCTCAGTGGGTAACAGTGCTTGCCATGAAAGCCTGGTGGCCTCAATATGAACCCTGGGAGCCATGGACAGTAGAAGAGGAGGCTTCAACGTATGTATACATGTGTTCATATGTTCATGCATGCATACAGATGTGCATATGTGTATATCCCACCCCCTCTGAGACACACTTTTGTTTGAAGGGGAATTTAACTTTGGTGGGTTGGATTTTGGCCATGGTCACTGGCGCATCCCCACATTATTGTCTGGAGAGTGACTGAGCAGCAGCAGACTTGCGAGGGAAGTGGAACTGAGGCTTCATGACGGATAACACAGCTGCCGCTCCGCTCTGTGTGGGACTTGTGACTGCTGAGCAGCCACTGATTTTGATGAGACACTTCATACCGTATTCAAGTGTCAATCATTCAGTGTCCCCATATTTTAACATCTCAAATCACAACATCTTATTCAGTTATGGGCCGTGGTTTGGCAGCACTTTTGTTCTTTCTAGCATATAGTGGCAAGTATGACATGTCTTAAATGAATGATGTACTTGATTGGAAAATGTAGACCGACATTTGAATTTGACAGCCTCACACTAGATGCTTCTAAGCTGTGTATTGCGCTCCCTGTCAGGTTGCTGAGGGATGGGCCTAGTTTCATGTGTTGGGGTTCGAGTGGAATTCCAAGCGCAGAAAGTGCTCCACTGCTCTATGCAAAAGATGTTTAAAACTCTGTTCAACGGGCCCTTTGTTTACTGCAGTGATGTACCACAAAAGCTTCCTCACATGGTGCACTCTTATGACACCCAGACAATTTCTGTCAGTCCTTCTGGTTCCCTGTTAGGGACTTCCATGTATGGATATTATATGTTTGTGCCATATTGTTTCCTCGTCAACTGTATAAGCTATATCGTTGTCTATCTGAGGTTCAACAGTTTTGCTTTGCCCTATATTTTACTGACATTCGAGGCTTTGGTTTTGGTGGTGGTGGTGGTCCACATAGGAAAGGGCATGTTGGTTTTCTTGTGGTGAATTCCCTCATAGGAATGGCTCACGTCCTCTGCTTGTTTTATATATTAGGCTATACACAATGGGTTGCATTTAGAGCTCTAATGTTCAGGTCCTGGTGTTTGTTTGTTTGTTTGTTGTTGTTATTTTTTCTAATTAAACAGTACCGTGCTTTTATAACAATTTTGTAAAGTAATCAGTTTAATTTCTCTTTGTGTTCATGAAGGCAAAACATTCTATGTAGGAATTCATCTCTCTCCTTGTGTGTGTCACTAGATTTAGTTTTCACCGTAGACTTGTTCTGTGCGGGTGCTATTACAGTTCCTTCTCCTCTGCCTAGAGTGCTAGAGGGAACCCTCTCCTTGGGAAAGTTTTACACACCTCTGCAAACACTTTGTACAGTCATGGGTGCTAAACTAAAAGTGTACCTCTCCCTTCTGCTACACGCCTGTCCCAGAATGGCTATTTTCTGAATGCTCTCTACTCTGAGAAGCCCATCCCTCCCCCTTTGTGTGTGTGTGTGTGTGTGTGTGTGTGTGTGTGTGTGTCTGTCTGTCTGTCTGTCTGTCTTACACTGCTTACTGCTGTCTCTTCACATACCTCCAGGCTCCTGGTGAGTCCTCTTCTTCTCTGGCCTTGTTTGCCTGGCTTCGTTGCTTTTCTGATCTCTGGTTTCCTGGGCCTGTTACACATTCTTTTACTGTGTCCTGTCTTGTCATAGCCAGTATGGCTTCATATATAGACTACATTTTTTCCAGTGACCTGGTTGGAGGTAGGAGGTGTAGGGAACGTTCTCCCACACAGTGTGCTGGCATCCATGTTCCCAGTTCTTAGGCAGCCCTGACTGTGGAATTTCGGCTGAACATTTGCCAGCCACTTCTATTCAGGAATTATGTGCACACATCCTGTTGATGGATAATTGACTTTAGGTGCGATAAAATAGTGGCTTGGCCAAGGACAGCTGAAGGAGAGGTGCTTTTGACAACAGGAGCATTAAGCAAAAGTCATTTAAATGGAAATCCAGAGGCTGCAATCAAGTACTCTTTAAATGCATAATTTTTAAAATTAGGTTTTTAGTACTGGAAAATATTTCCTGGGGCTGTTAGAGGAGCTGTGTCCTTGTAGCACAGCCTTGTGCTCCTCTCCTTTGCTTTCCCTGTTCAGGTTACAGACATGGATGTGTTTTTGCATTCGAGTATTGTTCTTAACTAATCCTGCTGTGTCTTTACCTACAGCCGAGTTACGTCAGCGATGTGAGTCCTCCTGGCCGAAGCTCTCTGGATAGCATTGAGATGGCCTATGCCCGGCAGGTGAGCATGCCTCTTAGGAAGATGTGATCCAGGAGAGAGTCGGGGGAATCGTGACTTCACAGCAGAGTCAGACCTGAAAGCACGGGGGCTTCTCGCTCGTGGGATTAGTTAATATTTCACATGAAAGCCGCTGTTCTACACTCTGTTAAATGGGGTAATCTCATGACTCAGACAGTGCAAGGTAATAGAAATTCGCCCTTCCACTGACCAGGTGTTTCTTTTGGCATTGCTGGCAATAGCTTCCTGGAGAAAGAAGCAAATGGGGTTCTGTATTAACTGAATTGCTTACTTGGCTGGCTAATGGTATGGTCAGCTCCTTTACCCTAGTTGATGGGATTTTCAAAGGGCTGTCTGATAAACACACCATGCTGACACTACTTAGCATTGCAGTGGCACTAAGGATGCGCCTGCTGGGTCCTGTTCCTGGTGGCTGATCACGAGCCTGCATCAGTAAGCACACATCAAGATCAAGGTCTGTGCGGAGCTGTGTGCAAGACTTACCTGGGGCTGACTCTTGGAATAAAGGAATGGCAACTCAAGCCTGTGTTTCATTGTAACTGCTGCTTTCCTCCACAGAGTCTCCAGATCTGTGTCATTTAGCCATGACTCTGAGAGAACAGTGGATATATTTCTCCCCCCTGCCACCCTGGCGATGGCGACTACGAAAGGAGCAGGGCCTATGAGGAACTTAGACCTTGTGTTCTGCAATAGAGGACTCTCTTCAGCAACTAGTTTTATTAATGGAGTTCTACATCAAGTATCATATATCAGAAATCTTGATTAACACATGGAGATAAATATCCTGAGTGCTTTCTTAGTGTAAATGTAGATGCGTGTTAAGAGATAGTAAAACCAAGAGTACACTGCACAGGAGGGTAGCAGATTTAGGATTGAAGGCTCTTCCGTCAAACATTGCCGCTTCACACTCCAGGCAGCTGAGGCCCACCTCGTCCTCCAGAGATGACATCCCCTTCTTTTCACTCCTAGACTTCAGTTCCTTCTCCAGTTTTTCCATCACTCGCCCTCCTTTTCCTGTACTCACTCCACATCAGCATCCTGTAGCTTTCACCTGGCTAATTCCCTTGGTTGCTGTGGCCACCACCAGCTCAGACCCAACAAAGTTACAAACGCATGGAGAAACAGGAGAGCTTCTTCCTCTGAAGAGTTAACCTCCGCAGCACCTAGGACCCAGGAGGTGGGTCTCTCCCACTGATAGTGACTGCTTAGGTGCTCTGTAGAACGCAGCCTTCCAAAGGGAGGCTCCTAGGGCATGCTCATTGAGTGAGTACGTACTCAGGACCTGTTAAATCTGTGTGACAGCCCTGGAAGCTAAATGACATCAGCATCCTCCATTTACAGTAGACAAGGCCGAGGCTCCATGGGTCATGATGTACCATTACTTTAATATTTTTTTTTCTTTTTTTCGGAGCTGGGGACTGAACCCAGGGCTTTGCGCTTTCTAGGCAAGCACTCTACCACTGAGCTAAATCCCCAACCCCACTTTAATATTTTATAAGCCAAATCCAGAGTAAAATGGTACATCATCTTACACCTTAAGCATGACACTAAATTATCGCTGTGGCTTCTAATGGTTTGTTTTCTGTTGTTTTGTTTGTTTGTTTCTTGAGAGAGATGTTACCTGAAGAGCAGACATTCCTTCTTGTACTTCTGTATTGTTTTACCCACTGTCAGGGCAGTGGTGAGAGGGTGGCCAGTGGGAGTCAGCTTTCCTTGTACTCCCGTGTAGGTCTCAGAGACTTAATTCAGGTTCTCAGGCTGGGCCCAGAGGTGCTTTCTGGGAGTAATGCTCCAACTCCTAGTTTGTGTGGCAAACACTGTCCTGGCAAAGCAGAGGGCAGCCGCACCCTACCGCAGTCCATGAACCCTGGCCCTGGGACCATTCAGTCCTCTCGCCTGCATTTACCACAGCCTGGCTGTGCTTCTGTAGTGTGCCATCTTCCCATTTTGCTCCTGGCCTCTCTGTCCTCCGCTGTCTTGCTCCGTAAGGCTGGGCTAGTGGTTAGCTTTAATGTGCTGGCCACAGCTGGAGACCCGGCCTTGCGGACGATTAGGCACTCTGATGAAGGGAAGGACAGCATACGCCTCTATTGACCACTGGCTGGCTTCAGAATGACTTCAGATCTTAAAAAGAAATGAAAGTAGCCCATGCTGTTTCCTTATTTCAGATCTACATCTATAATGAGAAGATCGTGAGTGGACACCTACAGCCCAACCTGGTGGACCTGTGTGCCTCTGTCGCAGAGCTGGATGACAAGGTAGTGCCCAGACCTAACCTCGGTAGACATCCACATTCAGTGTTCAGGAGGGCTCAGCACCTTACTGACTGACTGCAGTATTCTAAGAGTGACTGTTCTAAGAGATGACATTGTTTTTTCCAGTGTTTTATATAAATTTGGATTTTTTTGTTGTTGTTGTTTTTTGGTTTTGGGTTTTTTTTGTTTGGTTGGTTTTTTTTGTTTTGTTTTGTTTTGTTTTGTTTTGTTTTTTTGTGGTGACTTTTAAAAAAGATGTCCTCAAAAGGCCCTGATGGATTAGTCAGTGGCAAGAGGTCCTGAGTTCTGTTTGGCCGCTTACCCATTTTCTCTTCTCAGGTACCAGCACACTCTTCAAGGACAGCCGATGGCAGAGGGCATAGTTTGTGCCATCTCTTTGAACTTAACCCATTTTCCTTTTGAATCCCTTCCCCCAATTTTTATTATCCTCACCCTCTTAATTCCCTGGCCAGCTTTCTCGTTTAGGAAGGGCAGCAGTGGGTGGGTGGAGGTGGGTGCATTGGAAGGTGCTGGAGGGAAGGCAGAAGAGGGAGGCCAGCACAGAGGTACCCGTGCACAGGTTTGTTTTTCAGAGGGTGCTTTCCCCAGTAGTAGAATAAAAGGCAATACAAACAGAAGACAGAAGTGGGACTCACTGGTCACCTTTGCTCGGTATTCATTCTGCAGCGTTCACCTCTGAGCGAGGAGCCATGAGAACCGACTTCTCCCTACTGCGGTGCTTTTCTCTGGTTCTATCTTTAGAGTGTTGCCAAGGGGCCAGAAAACATGTTTCTGGGGAAGGAACACAAAGAAAAGGCTCTTTCCTGGAAGCTCATGAGGAGGAGTGGGAGGGAGAATAGGAGGTTGTGGCATTCACTGATAAAGTGGGCTATGGTGGCAGCCCAGAGAGCCTCTGGGAGGACAAAACCTTGTTATTTAGGTTAACCTCTTATTTTAAGCCTTAAGAAACTTAAATAACCTTGTAAGGACTTGTGTTTAAATTCCTAGAGCTCTGGGTAATTAGAAATGCATTCACTCACTCTTAACGGGTGACCCCCTGAGGCTCAGCTCTTCTTACTTTCATGTACCTTTAATCATTGAGGTGCTTCTGCCAGGCCTGCCATGGTAGTTGCTCTGAAAGCCAGCTCCAGGCAGGGAAGAGATACTCATCAATGCTCAGAGCCTTACGATTGCCAAGGCAGAGGCCCATCTTCTGTACTGAGCAAGGGGCATCTCAGACATAAACCTTCAACCCTTCCTCATTCTGCCTGCCATCGCAGTCAGAGCCAGGTAACGCCTCCACTCTTCCAGCATTGTCATACACAACCTCTCTATGTGCAGAGCATTTCTGACATGTGGGCCATGGTAAAACAAATGACAGATGTGGTACTGACACCGGCAACTGACCCCCTGAAGAGCCGAAGCAGTGTGGAGGTGCGCATGGATTTTGTCAAGCAGGCCTTGGGATACCTTGAGCAGAGAGGTAAAGGCAGCTCTCTCTCTCTCTCTCTCTCTCTCTCTCTCTCTCTCTCTCTCTGTGTGTGTGTGTGTGTGTGTGTGTGTGTGTGTCTGTCTGTCTGTGTGTCTGTGTGTCTGGTGGTGGGGGCCAGCTTTTACCTTCCCTAGTCACCTGTTTCTCAGTCCTGTGTAGTTCTGAGATTGAGTGTGTTACACCTGGAGTACTTTAAACTGACTGGAGCTGAGCTAATTCTGTTGTCAGAACACTTTTCTACCAGACTGTTCTGTAATTGATGAAACAGTACGTGGGAAGGGTGGTGAGGGGATACTGTTGGCATCTCTCTTATTTCTCTGCTTCCCATCATTTAACGTAGTGACGTGCTGATTACATCATGACGACTTAGGTCATCATCCCGGTTTCCTTATGGGATTCAGCATTCAGTCCTCAGCTTCCTTTGTTTTCTTACAGCTTTTTAACTCACTCCTGCAGTGAATGACGTAGAAACCTTAGCACGGCCCCTGTAGCTTTACCTTTCCTGGCTCTGCCCAGTTAACCCCCGAGTCAGTGCTTTGTGCCTGGGCTTTCTTGCCATCCCCTCACTAGTCAGGGTTGGTTGTTGACAGGTTTGATGGTGGTTACTCGTACCCTATTGTCCACTTCATCATTAGGGCCAGCACCATTCATTGTCTTTGTGAAAGACTGCGGAATCCTAGCAGGGACGGTCAGGCGTGCGCAACAGACTGTAAACAGAGACGGGGTGCTGGGTGTCACCCTGCTGGCCTGAGAGGAGAAAGCTTGGTTGAGTGTACTAGCTGAGTTGCGCCCTTTTCAGAGTCTCTGCATCTGCCGTGCAGCATAGTTGCTCTTCGTCAACAAAATAATACTTCATTAGGAAGTTCCCTGAGGGAAGTCAGACTTGATGCTGCAGGGAACTGGTTTTCATATCAAATATCACTCTAATTACACCTTAGCGACATGAAATTCACCCTCACTAGTCTCCATTCCTGTTACAAGAAATCTGGAGCTGTAAAATGGGGTTGTTGTTTAGTTTCTCTAGTCTCTCTGTATGTAAAGGCTTTATAAGTAATTCTTCAGACTTTGGCTAGACTGTTTTCACTTTAGTTTGCAGTTTTATTTTTATGGTTGGTTTTGCTGCATATCCCACAAGTGTACAGGGTGCACGGGGGCAAGATGAGGGCGTTGGATCTCCTAGGATTGGGGTTAAAGACACTTGTGAGCCAGCCTTTATGTGGGTGCTGGAATTGAACCTCAAGTCCTCTGGAAGAGCAGTCAGTGCTCTCAATTGATAAGCCATCTCTCCGGCCTCATTGGCTAAACTTTTGTGATGGAAGTTTGGCTGTATTGATTGTCAAGTATAAGAACTCCCTACTCAAGTAACATCTGTTCATTTTTAGTTAGAAAATTTTATACCATATAAAAATCTTAAGGAATTAAAAATTAAACTAAAAAAAATTTAAAAATGCTTTTTCTGATAAACCTAATCATTAAACTGGTGCTTCAGCCACCAGGCTGCGTTCCATTGTTTATGATCCCAGTTTATTGTTTATTCTACTTTGTGTTGAACTTTGTAAATGTATTTATTTGTGTGTATGAGTGTTCTTCCTGCAATTATGTATGTGCACCACATGTATGTCTGGTGCCAGTGAGGTTGGTACAGTGAGGCTGTAACCGTATGGAGTTACAGACGGTAGTGAGCCACCATGTGGGTGCTGGGAACCCCACCTAGGTCCTCTGTAAGAGCAACAAGTACTCTTAACAGCTGATCCATTTCTCCAGCCCAGAGTTTATTTTTCCATTGCCCATTCTCTAACTGGACTTTTAGAGCTCTCTTGAAGTAACCTGCCCAGTTACTAAAGCCCTTTCTCCATCTCTTGAGTAGCATTACCCTCCGACAGCATCCTTTCGACTCTCCTTGTCACCTGTTTATAATAGCTGTCTCAGGGTTACATTCTGCAGATGCTTTTCTGCTGACAGTATACACAGTGTTTCAAGTTACATAATATACCAGATGGTAAAGCAGACCTATTCCATATATGCTTTTAGATATCAGGCCAAAGATGTTGAGAGAATACAGGCTTGGTTTGTCCCTTCCACGTTCCAAGGCTGGAGGTATGGTATGTTTGTTGTGGTCCTCAGGAGTTTAGGACTCTTTAATTTAGGCTCTTGCCAGCATACAAGTCTTGTTGCAAGTTGGAAGAGGTGGTAGTGAGCATCTGTTTGTTCTGGCTACTGCATAGAATTCTGTTCTCTCTTCTTGTGCATTTAAATACTTACTGTGCGGAGGGAATGCATTTATTAAATTACCTTGTGCTTCTTTTCCGTTATACATGCTTTTTTTTATAGAAATTTTGGAAAGTGATGAAAAGAAGACCTACAGAAAGGAAGAGAGGTCGCTATTCCTCACACCCAGAGGCTCCTTTTGCCTCTTTGTAGCTTCCTCCCTCTTTGGTCATGAGTATTTAGTTTAATTTTTTGTACAGTTATGATATGTGTGTGTGTGTGTGTGTGTGTGTGTGTGTGTGTGTGTGTGTGTGTGTGTAGTTTTGCATAGTTCATTTTTAATTCTTGAAAACCATTATTACTAACTGCATCAAATTTTATAATTTGTTCTCTGAAATTGGCCTTTGGATTCACCGTCTTTTCCCCCTTTCTCACCTCACATGCTCACAGCATCTAACTTGGCATTACACATCTTTGCCTGACCTTTAGGCAGTCAGTTATGTTCTCAACAGAACATGTTTAGAAGGTTCTGACTATAGTATGGACTCACACTGGACTAGAAGCACTTAAAAAGAAACATGGTAGGAAGTAGGGAAGTGACACTGGAATGATAGCATTCTGTAGTCACCGCTGTAATAATGGTTCAACACGGACTGCCAATGGGAGTTAAAAGTGTTAGGTAAATTTAAACGTTGACAGTGAACAGAATAGCCACACAGACACAGATTGTTTCTTGAGTACTAGGAGAAGAGTCTTCTGGTCAGTGCTTGGTAGCCAAGAGAACCATATGTAGTAGCTGCCAGTATCAGACTCTCATTGTAAGACCCTCACTGTGTACGAAGAGTTAGTTACTGGGTGACAACTTAAGCCTGAGCTGAATCACATAGAAATGATGTAGTTGTGAGGCATTCTGTCAGACAGCTTTTCTTGGTTCTCTGAACAGGTGGGTATCATGAAAGGCAGAAAGGTAAGATAACTCCCTGGACTCAAGGGCTGAAAGTGGGAGCAGTTTCTTCCCTTGGTTTTTATACATTGAGTCTGGGATTTAGAAAGAAAACAAACTATTGGGTCCTGTAGTTCACATCTGTAATTCTAGCACTCGGGAGGCTGAGGCAGAAGGATCACTATGAATACAAAGTGCCCCCCTCCCATAGTTTCAGAACTACCGGGACTACAGAGTAAGACCCTGTCTCAAACAGAAGTGGTGCTGGGTGGATTGTGAATATGACCATAGCAGTCAGGTCAGGTCCATTGTTATAAAACTTGGCAAGGCTCGTGCTTTGGATGGTAGGTTGTTCATATTCGATTTCCGGGTGTCACGATGGTATTGGGTTAGGTAGGAAATGTCCTGGCTCTCATGAGTCACGTGGCTGAAATGTCGGTAGGTCAGGTAACTCTCTTTTCAGAACATCTTAAATGCTTCTGGGAATAAACAAGACCACGTTCCTATGTGTGTCTGGGTGTGGGGTAGGAAATGGAGAGAGAGAAGGCGCACAAATATCAGAACCTGGTAATCTAGGCAAACGCCAAGATGGAATCACTGGACAATTCTGACTTTTCATGGATAATGATTTCAAATTCTTTAAAACAAGAAGTTTTGTTTTTTAAAAAGCAAACCCATTAGAGCCATGAGCTCTACTATTAAAGTAGGTGAACTCCTGAGCTGCATTCTCCTAGGAATTCTTTGGGCTATCTGTAATAAAAACTACACAATGATATGGATAGAATTTGCTTCTTTGCATATGTGTTTCCCCTTCTGTGTGAAATTTAAAATCAGCCCTGACCTATAGAATTCATAGTTTGGTGTTCTGAACATGGACATAGATGTGTATAATACATGTTGTCAACCTTTGCCAATTTTTTCTTTTAACATTTTTCCAGTTATAAAAATTACACCCTTGTGACTGTCTTTGGAAACCTGCATCAGGCACAGCTGGGCGGTGTGCCTGGGACTTACCAGCTGGTTCGCAGTTTTCTAAACATTAAGCTGCCAGCTCCCTCACCAGGACTTCAGGTACTAGAAACCTCTGCGTGCTCTGACACATTCCGGAGCCACTGGCTGGTCTTAGGCATTCTTAGTTGAAAGCAGTTCTATGTGGTAAAAAGGCCAGAGATGAGAGGGTGGTGCTCACGTGGGACCCTTTGAAAATCAGTCATGCAGGAATCCTGAATAGAGACAGGAGAGGGGGTCAACATCAGCTCTCAGATGAGTTTTAAAGTTAAACTTTAAGGACTCTCAGAAACTTACATGTGGGTGTAAGAGGCAAAGTGAGGAATATGTCAGAAGTTTAAAGCCAAACAACTGAAAGAATGGCATTGGGTGTGATTTAGTCCTTCTGCCTAAGGTGCCTTGCAACTGGGGGATTATTTTAATGTCTGATAGAATGTACAAGCTAAACTGGAGCTTTGTGCCAAAAGTTTGGGAATATAAAAGATACTACCTTTATAAAAGATCATACTTACTCTTAAAGAGCAGGGGTTCACCCTCAGTGGGACTCTAGAAGGCTGTTCCAGGAGGGGAGAACAGTGTGGGCACACAACAGAGAAAGCCACGTATCTGGAGTGGGTAGGCATGTGATAGGGCTTAGCATGTTTTGGGTTAGCTGGTAGAGAAAAGCTGTGAGTGCCAAGGCTGAGCTTTTGGACTTGAATAGCTTAAATGTGTTGAAGAGGGCATGTGACACCATGTGATGTCAAGTCTGTGAAGCTTCTGCTACAAGGGAGTAACAAGAGTTCTGAAAGAATTGATGAAGCACAGGACAAGTCCAGGCCTGCTACATGGAGTAGTAAGTGGGTGGGTGCTTGCATTGTTGGGAGGGTGAGACAGTCACCCTGCAGATCTTGATATCCAGACATCAAACATTTAGAGGAACAAGGGAGGTTCAGTAGCAGTTTTATAAACTCAAGTGGATGAGTGGCTCTCATTGGTCAGTGACATCTTTAGCCCTTCTATATTTTGTCAAAATAAAGAAGGAGATCCCATCATTGCTGGCTAAGAGAGAACACACAGGTAGGCTCTGTTCGCATCTTAGTAACTCCAGATCCATACTACATTGCCACTCCCAGTTTTCCCTGGACAACTTAGTGTGTTTGCAAAACACAGGGAGTAGGATACAGTCGGTGGCTCTTAACTCATGGGGTTATGGTGGGAATTAAATGCCTTAGCTGGGTGTCCACACATCAGAAAGGGGTTGGTTAGCTCTTATTTGACTGTGCATTTTGTCTTTTAGGATGGAGAGGTAGAAGGCCATCCAGTCTGGGCGTTAATCTATTACTGCATGCGCTGTGGAGACCTGCTTGCTGCATCACAAGTCGTCAGTCGAGCCCAGCACCAGCTGGGGGAATTTAAAACCTGGTTCCAGGAATACATGAACAGCAAGGATAGAAGGTACAGTGAGTGTCGTGCTTTGCTGCAGTCGTAGACTGCATTTAGTGAGTTTCCTGTCAGTGGAGCACTGTGTGGAACACTCTCTAGGCTCAAATTGATTGCTTTGTAAAATACAACTTTTTGGCCAAAAGTGTTGATGTGTGTCTGTAATCCCGGCAGTCAGGAGTCTGACACATCAGTTTGTGAGTTCAAAGGTAGCCTAGACTACATTTTAACACCTTGTCTCCAAAACCACTAAAATAATAACTGAAATAGAATGAGACTTTTTGTGTTAAGTCACTTGCTTTGTTCAGTCCGTGTGGATGTGTGTGCTTTATGCTTCGTGACTCAAGTTAGAGCTAGAATTTAGTCCGTGTGAAGTTAGCATTGGGATGTTTACCACGGCCCTGAGAAGCTTTCCTGAACTAAGGGCCTGCTAAGCAGAGTTGGGATTGCACTTATGTAATTGGACTCACGTTCCTACCCAAGCCCAGTTGTATGTATGCACTTATAGAGGAAATGTGATGCTCACTCCAGTGGGTCCTGGGAAAGCAAATATTCAAGGGGTAATACTGTCACTTGAAGAGGTTGTCTCAGATTCGCTCATATAGATTAAAGTAGGGTTAGGGCTAAAGATTAGATCAGAAGTAGAGCCTCTGCTTGTCCAGCATGCACGGAGCCCTGTTTGATCACCACTGGGGTGGGGACAGCATTAGCACCCAACTCAGAAGGAGATCCTGAGCCAAAGATTTGGGTGCAAGTCCATTATTTGGGAGGTGATCCCATGTGAATAAGGGAAGGTGGGGACCCAAGGGCTTATGACAGTTGAAGGAGGAGAGGAGGTTGGAGAGCAATCTCAGTGGGTAAAAGTGCTTGCTGTGCAAACCTGAGTTCAATTCCAGAACCTTGTTAGGCATGGTAGCACTAGCTTGTGATCTCCGCATGATGAGATGAAGAAAGAAGGATTTCTGGGACTCTGGCAAGTCAGCCTAACCTAATTGGCAAGCTCCAGACCAGTAAGACATACTATATCAGAAAAATAGCACCTCTGCCTCTATCCTTTACTGCACACATATGTGCATTCAGATAAACATAAACTGCTCTGTCACTGCTGGAGGAATGCTGGAGTAGGGTAGAATACTGACCCGTAGCATTCCCCATCTTCCCAAGGAGGTCTCAGGACTTGAGAAGACTGACGGGCCAAAGCATGTGGTGCTAGTAGTTAGACGTCGGTGAACGTGGTGGATGAGGCAGGCAGGCCCTGCGCTCAGGATGAAGGATGAAGGAGAGCTTCCAGAGTGTTCTGGGCACGCTTGCACTCCACCTTTGAGTCTTTGCTGAGTCTGTGTCTCTCTGTGTCTTCAGATTGTCTCCAGCTACTGAGAACAAACTCCGGCTTCACTACCGCAGAGCCCTCAGGAACAACACAGACCCCTACAAGCGAGCTGTGTACTGTATCATTGGGAGATGCGACATCACCGACAACCAGAGCGAAGTAGCAGACAAGACTGAGGACTACCTGTGGTTAAAAGTAGGCACAGTGTCCTGTGGCTGCCCAAGTTCTCTATACTCTGCCCTCATAATGCATGACGTTTGTGTGGGGTTCAAGACAGGGCCAGTGGGTTTTGTGTCTAGTTGGCCCTATTTTTTTATTGTGTGATTTTCAGCTAATAACTACAGTTAGCTTTCTTTTCCTTCTTTCCTTCCCTCCTCTTCCCCCACTTCCCTTCCCCTTTTGTATTGCTCGGGATGGCATCTAGGGTCTCAGTCATGCTCTACTAACACACAAGTCAACCCAGAACCACAGTGTGCTGTGCAGCCTCCAGATCACAGCACAGAGCTCAGCCTCTGGGCAGACAGCTCTGCATGTGGTGAGGATGTAGTTTGTACCAATGCGTTTGTTTCCTTTGGGGCTTTAGCTGAACCAGGTGTGTTTCGATGATGACGGCACCAGCTCACCACAAGACAGGCTCACTCTCTCACAGTTCCAGAAGCAGCTGCTAGAAGACTATGGTAAGACCCTGGACGATTGCCATCTTCTTTTGGGGCTTACCATTTTCAATCAGGCACAGACCATTATGCATTGAGACATATACATCACTTGGATACTTGGGAGACTGAGGCAGGAATATCCTGAGTTCAAGGCCAGCCTAGGCTACAGAGTGAGTTTGACATTTTTTTGGTCTCAGAATAAGAATAAAAGGGTCCGGGGCTGTAGCTCAGGACCGAAGTATTTGCCTGACATTCCAGAGACCTTGAGTTTGCTCTCTGGCCCCGCCAAAAGAAAAAAGAAACGTGTGGCTTCCATGGTCATAGACCATAAACATGGTCCTAGTTCGTGCTTGGGAGAGATGTGAATGAGGTCTCAGTTGCTCCCTCGTAGATCTTGCTAGTCACATTCGATTACAGAGAGGAGTAGCTCTCCCTTTGCCCTCAGTGCAGGCTCGGTGACTACAGCTGCTGCTGAGCTCAGGGTTCGGTGACTCCAACTGTACCTCAGCTTGGCAGTTTCTGCCTCTGTCACTTCAACATCTCTAACTGTTTCTCTCTCTCTAATGCAAGCAGCTTAGATGTTTGTAACAGAACCCCGCTTGCCAACCATGAATGAGGCCCAGAGAAGTAGAGGAACTGGGTCTTGTTGCTTTGTTTATTTTAAGCCAATGTTTTTCTCTGGCTGTTGTGGATCTCAGTTTGTACGTCAGAAATGGCCTTGAATCCACAGAGATCCGCCTGTCTCTGTCTTTCTGTTGCTGTGACTAAAAGTGTTAGAGGTCTGGGCCACCATGCCTGGCTTCAGGTCATCTTTCATGTAGTTTAGTGTGCCCAGGGTCCCTTAGGCTCGTGTTGCTGCTTTCTCTCACCAGCAAGGCCAGTAGATACCCAGGGTCAGACGCTGGAGACAGCTTCCTTCTGAGTAGGTTTTGCCTTCTCTCCTGCAGGCGAGTCCCATTTCACGGTGAATCAGCAGCCCTTCCTCTACTTCCAAGTTCTGTTCCTGACTGCACAGTTTGAAGCTGCCATTGCCTTTCTCTTCCGCATGGAGCGGCTGCGCTGCCATGCTGTCCATGTGGCCCTGGTGCTGTTTGAGCTAAAGCTGCTTTTAAAGTCCTCTGGGCAGAGTGCTCAGCTCCGTGAGTATTTAGGTCTTAGCTGGCATTGATGCGACCACAGCACACCATCCCCTTTGATTACAGTGGTAAAATGGCAACCACTCTGGATTTTGGTCATCTTAGAGCATTGTAGGTACTTGAGATTTTCTATTAGTGTTAGAATGCTTGTTGTAACCCCTTGGCATTTCCTGGAATGTTAAAGGGTGATTCCAGGCACTAGCGTTATGGCCAGGCAAGGCCATAGCCAGGAGTCATGAGTATGATGTTCATTAGGGATCTGGAAGCTTTAAAGACCTTGGAAACACCAGCTAGTCACCTATCTCCTTGCCTACCCTGGTAGGAGAGGCAGGTAGAGAAACAGGTAAATGTGAGTGACTGGGTCAGCACATTCTCCCCAGTACATGAGCCATGATGGTCAGGTACATAGTCATTTCCTATAAAGGCCATCATGCTGGCCGTTCGCCATAGAGACATACTCCTCTACCGTCTGTACAAAGGAAAGTGAGGGACAGTGGTGAGGTCACACTGGAAAATGCGGAATGCACTGCAGAAATCACACTTGTTGGCCTGTACATTTGATTTCCATGGGTCCTGGGTTGCAAGGGCTGAGGGACTCTTCCATTCCCATGTGCAGTCAGCCACGAGCCTGGTGACCCTCCCTGCATGCGACGGCTGAACTTTGTGCGTCTACTCATGCTCTACACCCGCAAGTTTGAGTCCACGGACCCAAGAGAAGCCCTGCAGTACTTTTACTTCCTCAGGTGAAACCTGCTTTTGCCTTTTTACTTGGCTAGCTTTTATTTCTCCATCCTGACAATGACTGTTAGAGACACTGTCTGCATCCGTACCGCAAATCGCCCAAGCTACTTCTTTGCTTTTGTAGGGATGAGAAAGACAGTCAAGGAGAAAACATGTTTCTGCGCTGTGTGAGTGAGCTTGTGATAGAAAGTCGAGAGGTAGGTCAGCACTCTTGTCATCCTGGCTGGAATTTTCAGTGTGCTCTCGTCCTACTCTGTGTGAATGTGTTGTACATGGGCTCGAGGGGGAGACGGGGCGGGGCTTGCTTTGGTTTCTAACAGTGACAGTATTGATCTCAGTCTCGCTGTGTTCTGGTTGTGTGAGATCTCTCCTCTGCCTTGTCCCTAAGGAATTGTGTGTTATGTTCATTTCCTTGACCAGTAAGCTGAGTAAACCTTTTTTCCCCACAGTTTGATATGATTCTTGGGAAGCTAGAGAATGACGGAAGTAGAAAGGTAGGTTATATGTGCCCTTGATTGTCAGAATATAATTACACTGTAGGATTCACATCTGGATACAGTAATTGTAACATTTAGAAGGGTGCAATTGTAAGCCCAACTGATAGCCTTAGTCTGACACACATTTTTCTTTCTTTAAAATTTATACATTTGTAATTAGTGTTTTCATATGTTCAAAATGTGCCTGCCATTTTTCTTAAAGCTGAGATAGCTATATTTTTGACTCAGAAAACATGAAGAAAAATCTGTGCTTACTATGTCTACTCTCTCCAGATGGAAAAATTAGAAATGCACTTCACCTCTCTCAAAACTCAGAACTCCCGCCAACCCCAGAAATGCCATCTCCCAGGAGCCTCAGTGGCTCCTCTAGGACTTGCCATGCCATGGGACAGCATAAGAGAAGGGCAGAAGCCTCGTGCCAGGGCTCAGTTCTAACCCTGGGTCCCCTGTGTGCTTGAAGCACTTATTTCCTTTGTAAACTGCATGGTTTGGCCTAGCAGCCCAGACGAGGGCCTGAAGGTACTGATATGGTAGCCCTTCATCTTGGGCAGTGTGCCAGAGCTTTGTGCACTTTCTTATGCATTAGGACAGTCACCCACAAAATGACAACCATTAGATTTGGTTTCCCAAATGAAGAAGCAGAAATGAAAGTGGCTACTTATTTTCTTGAAGACCACACAACTGGAATCTGAACAGATTTCTTTGAGGGACAGGTCCAGCCCTGAAGGAGCATTAGCCTGGCTAAGCACAGTGTTGTTCCTCCTCTCTGTGTCCTGGGGCTTATCAGACTCTCCTGGTCATGTGCCTACTGATGAATGGTGATGGAGACTTTTTTCCAAAGTCCTCACCACTACTTCCTGTATATTTGGTCAGCATCTGTCATAGAAAGCAAATCTAAAATCTTGAAGGTATTTCCTCATAGCTTCCTGCTTGCCAGCAAATTAGGAATCGCTAACAATTCAGCTACTCTTAGTCATTTTTGGAAATCTTTCAGAAATCACTAACGTGCCATAGCCGACTCCATAGTACTTCCATTAAATGTGTCCTGTCTTTCATTCTGTGGTCATGGTGTGGGCCCTATGTCTTCGGGAGAGCCCGAATCTGGCCGGGCCAAGTGTTTCCAGTTCAAGTGCTCCGTAACACAGTTGCTGCTGGATGTTGAGTCTTTCCTTCCCCCTTGATATTTGTCTTGTCAGCCTGGAGTCATAGATAAGTTTACCAGTGACACAAAGCCTATTATCAACAAAGTTGCTTCCGTGGCAGAAAATAAAGGACTATTTGAAGAAGCAGCCAAGCTTTATGACCTTGCCAAGGTAAATGCCCTTTTCACCACCCTTCTTTGTGCTTGGGCTCTGCTGGCCTTTGCCATAAATGCTCAGGCTTTTCAGCTCTGTCTTGTTATCACTGTCCCTGCTGAAACATTTTCTCTGCCATGTTAATAGTTCAGCCAGGTGAAGCTCCCATTTTACAGAATGCTAACCGCCCAAAAAGTATCTATGGCCAAATAACAGCATCATGAAAGACTCTCCTGTACATTGTCAAAGCCACCTTGGTTCCCTGTGGTAGTGGCCAGCAATGTGTAGTCCAAGAGCCTGGGTTAAAGTGGTCTCCTAAGAGCATGTGATAAACTCTGATGACTTAGGTGCTGTAAAAAGAAGGGCGTCTGGGGCTGGAGAGGTGGCTCATGATGCTCTTCCAAAGAATTGGGGTTTGGTTTCCAGCACCCACACGGTAGCTCACAACCCCCCATAGCTCCAGTTCCAGAGGCTCTGACACCTTTTCTGCCTCTGCAAGCACCAGGCATGTGCATGGTGTATATACGTACGTGCCGGCATAAAACATGCACATAGGGGTTGGGGATTTAGCTCAGTGGGAGAGCGCTTGCCTAGGAAGTGCAAGGCCCTGGGTTCGGTCCCCAGCTCCGAAAAAAAAAACCAAAAAAAAAAAAAAAAAAACCATGCACATAAAGTAAGTGAATCTTTTTTAACTTAAGAAAGATTTCCTAGGGCCGGAGAGATGGCTCAGTGGTCAAGAGCACTGACTGCTCTTCAGAGGTCCTGAATTCAATCCCCAGTAACCACATAGTGCCTCACAACCATCTGTGATGGGATCCAATGCCCTCTTCCGGTGTGTCTGAAGACACCTACAGTGTACTCATATAAATAAAATAAACAAATCTTAAAAAGATTGATTTCCTAATTTAAAAATGTGTTGAGGTCTACTTAGGACATAGGAAAATATCCAAGTGGTAGGCAGGCACGCACTGGATGAGCTGTCCACAGCTGTGTCCACACAGCTCCGTCTCAGGACACAGAACAGTTCCTTCCGTTCATCACCCCAGAAGGTTGCTGGTTTTATTTTGCTTAATTACTTTGTCCTTTTGTTGATTGTTTCCTTAATCTTAAAAATGTAAACAGAATGCGGACAAGGTGCTGGAGCTGATGAACAAGCTGCTGAGCCCTGTGGTCCCACAGATCAGCGCCCCACAGTCTAACAAGGAAAGGCTGAAGAACATGGCCCTCTCCATTGCAGAGCGGTAAGGCCAGGGCCTGCTCAGAGGAGCCCAAGGGGTCAGGCCACTGTGTCCACCCTGCTGTGTTGAGCTTCACTAGGCACACAGACAGCGTCCAGAGGTTACACTGACTCACCTTTCAGAGTGCCTTTCAGTGATGGTGGGGGTGGGGTGGGGCGCCCCTGGTTCTGTACACACTGTCACAGAGTCTACCTTGCTCCCCAGTAAAGCTCCTGAGTTCTCAGACTGTTTAACTCCAGAGGAGACTGGGTTTGAGAAGCTTTCCTGTAACAACACAGGACACCCTTTAGCCAGCGAGGCCTCTCACATAAGCAGTGCTCCTCAGCATTAGCCTTCAGGCTCTTTAGCCCACGGGGTCTTCTTCTCCTTCCTAAAGACTTGGCTGCAGAACTGATGGCAGAGGTTAGAAAAGCATGCTTTTCTTAGAACGTGTGGGGTAGAGTATTGCCAGATCTACAGTGGTCAGCCCTTCACAACGTCAAAATGAACAGTTTGCCACTTTCCCCCGTGCCCGTCCAGAGAGCTCAGGAGGCTGATGTATTCAGGTTAGGATTCTGTGGAAATCCCTCTCCACTCTTGCCCCCCTCAGCACCCCTCTCTCTTGTCTTTCAGGTACAGGGCTCAGGGAATAAGTGCAAATAAGTTTGTGGACTCTACGTTCTATCTCCTCTTGGACCTGATCACCTTTTTTGACGAATACCACAGTGGTCATATTGACAGAGCCTTCGATGTAAGTGTCTGCAAGGGTGTTTGAAGTTACCGCCAACATGCTGTTAAATGACGAAGACAGGTGTGATCCTGAGGATCTAAAGATTTCTGTCCCCACCCCACCCCCTACCACCACTGCCCCCAAGCACTTTTCTTTTTTTTCTGTCCCATTTAATATAGAAACATGCTTCTGAAAGAAATCTCAGAATTTTAGAATTGGGTCTAGAAATTATAAAAATGAAGTTAGTAATAAGTTAGGATCAAAGCTTTTGTTTTGGAGTTTGGGTTTTTTTTGTTTTGGGGGGTTTTTTTTGTTTGTTTGTTTTGTTTTGTTTTTTGTTTTTTTGATGTTGGTTCTTTGAGACAGGGTTTCTCTATGTAGCCCTGGCTGTCCTGAAACTCACTCTGCAAACTAGGCTGGCCTCGAACTCACAGAGATCCACCTGCCTCTGCCTCCCTCGTGCTGGAGCTAAAGACGTGCCACTATCAGGATCAAAGCTTTCTGTACAGGAAGATTAGCATTTTCTGTTGTTTTGAACAAGCTGACCATTTTTTTGGGGGGGCGGGGAGTTGCAATAATGCTGTATCATATGGCTGGTGATGCCTTGTCTGAAACAGATTATCGACCGCTTGAAGCTGGTGCCTCTGAATCAGGAAAGTATGGAAGAAAGGGTGGCTGCCTTCAGAAACTTCAGTGATGAAGTGAGTCTTTCTCTTTTTTCATTTCAGAATTCTGTATATATGTTCCCATGTGCATGAGCACATATGTGTGGGTATGTGTGGAAGCTCACAGAAGATGTCTTCCTCATTTGCTCTCCACTCTATATACTGAGGCAGACCTTGGGGAGGTGGGGTGTAAATCATGGGGTGTATCTCATGCACCCTGTAGAAATACTTAAGTGCTAAAATATCCTCTGGTATACATGGACAGAGAGAGAATTAAGCCAAACTCACAGGCCAACCAGAACCCTTTTTCTCCAAGAACCTATTGTATGAACGCACAGACCACTAAGAAAGCTGAAATTGGACCCATTCTAGAAAAATCCAGTCTAGGTGGCTACTGTAGTTAGACCTCTCAGAATACGTTAAAATAAAAAGCTGGAGCAGGCAGGTGGCTCACTGATAAGGTGATGGCAGGAAGAAGGAAGGGTCTGAGTGTGGGTGCCCACTGCCTGTCCAGCAGTAGGGAGTATAAACGTTAGGCATGGCAGCACATCTCCGTAACCTTGGCACCAGGGCTGGGAGTGGGGTTGCCATCCAGAATGCGAAGCTGAAGGTTCAGTGAGAGATATTACCAACCACCCTCCACCCAAGGAGAGGAGCCTGCTATCCGCCATTGTTTCTGTTCTGCTTCCTACCTTGCCCTAGATACAAGGTTTACTGCATCATAGGCTAACGTAGTATACCAAGCTCTCCCTGTACACTTCCCCGTGAAGGGCTAGTGGAGACAGGTAGACAGGCCTGAGGCAGTGGGAAGCGTCAGGGACCTGGGGAGCCGTTACACTAAACGCAGACACTTTGGTCCCCTTATGCTGGCAGCGGAGCCTCCGGGCTCCAGGTGCTGCCTGTACTTTGGCATGATGCTCCACCAGAGTACGTAAGGGAGCGGGGAGAAGGACCAGTGGGCAGCAGCTCCAGTTTGCTGACACTCTGGACATCAGGATGCCACCAGGGACATCACGATGTTCCCTTTTGATTGTAGTTCTCCATTGGCAGCTGTGGGATGAAGCATGACCAGGCAGAGGCCATGCTCTCTCCACCTGTTGCTCCCTCTGGGGACTGGGCCCTTTCCCTTATTCTAGGTGTTTTTCTCTGTAGATCAGGCACAACCTCTCGGAAGTTCTTCTCGCCACCATGAACATCCTGTTCACACAGTTTAAGAGGCTCAAGGGAACAAGCCCATCTTCAGCAACCAGGCCCCAGCGAGTCATCGAAGACCGTGACTCTGTAAGATCCCAGCATTCCTGAGAAATATTGCTGAGAATCCCTTGCTGGTTTGGAATCCCATTTCCTAGTCCTCTTTGACCATGTGAACCTAATCACTCTTTACTTTGGAACCTAGCACTAGTGTAAACCTTACACAGGAAGCTCCTGGGAGAAGTCAAATAGTGGGGTTGCTGCTGCTCTCAAACTAGGGGTGGATGGGGTGGAAATAATGTTGATTTGTTATTGGGTCCATGGGATTTTCTGTTCATTTTAACTGCAAGGTTACTGAGTCTTGCGCAGAGGTGAGCACTTTCAACAATACTGTGTTCTACTTTTCTGATTAGTACATTCTTTAATACGACCTGACATAGGGAACACTTGTTTGTGCTAGGGCTGGTTCCTCAAAGGATTGGGAGTCTGGGTATGGCTTCCTGTGGGGCTTCCATCAGTTCCTATGCTAGGTAGTCTAGTGGTTTGGATCCTGGGACTCAACAGCATATACCCCGTTGCTTTGATCCATTTAAGCCAAGAGGCAGAACAGTCACTGGCTTTTTGTTGTCATTGTTGTTTTGGGACTGGGGGGACAAAGTTTGTTTAAATTGCCTTAGTAGCTATGTTTTACAGTTTTTGGAGACAAGGTCTCAGTCAGCCAGGCTGGTCTTGAACTCCTGGTTCTATTGCCTTAGCTTCCTGAATATTAGGATTACATGTTTGTGCCACTAGAACCAACTGCCTAGTCTAGTATTTTCATGGGATTTTATGAGCATTTTCTGCTAACTGAACTTGTTTGGGGGAACCGAGCATGTTAGACAATCATGCCTCCTCTCTCTGAGGTTGTGTGCTGTCCACTTGTACCCTTAGGCACTGTCCCTGATAGAACTTGTACTGTGAGTAGGGAACAGTGCCTGGGAGTGCTCCATGGAAGTGATCCAGTGGGCCAGTGGTTCTCAACCTTAGTGTTCCTTATGCTGTGGTGACCCCAACCATAAAATAATTTTTGCTGCTACTTTACAGCTGTAATTTTGCTAGTTATGAATTTTAGTATAAATATCTGATATGCAGGATATCTGTATGCAACCCCTGTGAAAGTTGAGAGCCACTGTGCTGGTCCATTGGGACACCAGATGTAACTGCCCCTGGGGAGTCTAGAGCCTGTATCCTGAATGTACCATTGATAGCCCATTCATGCAACCTACCCCTTGGCCTCACTGGACCGACCCCTTGCCAGGGACTCTGTGGCAAAGGAACCTCTGAGCAGTTGTGTGTTTTTATAGGTCAGTGGGACCCTGCAGGATGTGCTATGGCCAGCCTCCTCCCTGGAGGGAGGAGCCCTTTCCGCAGACCTTCTGAGCGCAGTGTAGTAGAACACTAGCATAGTGTGCATGGCTTCTCACATCCCATCCCAGCACCGCAAGGGAGAACCGTTGCTCCATACATAGCCTACCACTCTGTATTTTCCTCTTCCTCCTCCTCTTTCTCCTCCTCCTCCTCCTTCTCTTTATCTTCCTCCCCCTCCAACTCCTCCTCCTCCTTCTCTTTATCTTCTTCCCCCTCCAATTCCTCCTCTTCCTCCTCCTCCTCCCCCTCCTTTTTGAGGCTGTGTCTCCCTACATAGTGTGGGCTATCCTGAAATTCACTCTGTAGACTAAGTTGGCCTTGAACTCACAGAGAGCTGCATGCTACTGCCTCCCAAGTTCTGGGATTAAAGTTGTGTGCCTTTTTGCCCAGTCTTCTCTGTCTTTCTCTGAGAGGTGGAGATGGATGACCCTGAGTAGAAGCTTATCCATCAAAGCCGCCATCAGTTTCCAGTGTAAGCACTGCCAAATCCCTTTACCTAACTTTCTCCATAACTCATTGAAGGAAACTGAATCGGCCTGGTAGCCTAGGTGGTTTTGTTTACCTTGAAAGAAATACCATGAGGGTTCTCATCACAGAGTAAGGTTTCTTTTTGTTAGGACATTCAAGGCACCATATACGTGACAGTTTATTTCACATCTCAGGTGGAAAGCATCAATGGTCTTTGAGGACCTAGTAGTGACCCTAGAGTTTGCACTAAAGTTTCGATCCTAGCATGTGAAAGTTGAGAGCCAGTGTGCTGGCCACTAGAACCAACTGCCTAGTCTAGTATTTTCATGGGATTTTATGAGCATTTTCTGCTAACTGAACTTGTTTGGAGGAATCGGACATGTTAGACAATCATGCCTCCTCTCTCTGAGGTTGTGTGCTGTCCACTTGTACCCTTAGGCACTTAGGAGTGGCATGGCCGTTCCTCTATGATCTGGATCGCTTCCTTGCTCCCTAGTGCGAGAGGGCTCATCTTAGAATGGGCAGCCAGAGTCACCAGAGCCTGTCTCTCAACCTACCTGACAGGACCAAGTCTACTTTGCCCCCTCCTAAACTTCTCTCTTCTGTGTTCAGTAATTTATCACTTGGAAATCGGGCTCTCTTTTTTCAGTTACTGGAAAGATTTTTAAATTTGTAGGGCCCTCTTTTTACCCCCTACAACCCAGGAATTTGATAAAATACTGTGTTTTCAAGAAAGTGCCCTGTGTCCTAGAGGGAGAGAAGGAGGGAATGGGCAGAAGGGATGGGAAGTGGCTGGGATTGCAGGGACACAGCCTGCAGGGTGGCACTGCCAGGGCTCTGTGGGGCACTCAGGTCCTTGCAGAGATGACCAGCAGAGTCAGCTAGGAGGAAGGGAGGCTCAGGAAACTGGAGCAGGTAGGTACCTAAGCTTCAGCGTGTAGAGCTCACCAGGTGTGTTGAGGTGAGGCCGATTTCTGGCCGTCTCCAGCGTTTGTTCAGTCAGAAGCTTTGACACCCTGTGGGTGGGGCCCCTTTGGACAAGTTTTGTTAAAGGGACGTGAAGCTGGAACAGTGTGGCAGTAGAGGCTGAGGCGTTCCTCACACTGAGTGCGCAGCATAGAAGAGCCAGGTGGGTGCCTCGCCCCGGCCTGACCGTTAACCAGTTTTCCTGTCTTGACCCCTTTTCTCTCAGCAACTCCGAAGTCAAGCCAGAGCCCTGATTACCTTTGCTGGGATGATACCGTACCGGACGTCTGGGGACACTAATGCCAGGCTGGTGCAGATGGAGGTCCTGATGAATTAAGCGCTGTGTGATGGGGTCTGAGGTTGCACAGTCTATTAGGCATGTGGCCAGCTGGTGTGGGTTTCCAGTTTCGTTTCTGTTGTGTTGTGTTTTGTTTTTTGTATTATGTATTTTTGTCAATACCAATAAATTTCTTTGATTTGTATTTCTTTTAAAAATTTTTTCCTTTTTTTTCCTTTAAAATTTTAGGTTTTTTTCTTGTTTTGGGGTGTGTGTGTGTGTGTGTGTGTGTGTGTGTGTGTGTACTTGGGAAATGTTGTCAACAGTTTTGGGGCCAGAGAATGAGAGGCTACATAGGTGTATGAATTTGGCCAATGTGACTTTAAATGATTAAAAAGTTACCCACCATGAGCAAGGAATCACAGCCTTTGGACTCCTGTTCACTCAGGTACCATAGTTCGTACAGCAGAGTCACAGCTTTTTCACAAGTGTAGTCGAGTGTGAAGCCAGCCTCGGGTGGACCAAGTGCTGCTGTGCTCTTGAGTGGCCTTTGAGGTCATCCAGCCCCAAACCACCCCCTCATTCCTCAGCTAAGATTCCAGGTGACGGTCTGCTGGCCTGCAGTTCCAGTGGTGGAGCACAGCATGGGCATAGCCTGCGAGGACTGAAGAGGGGCAAGCACCCAGCTCACAGTGCAGTGGGGTGAGCCTGCGAGGGCCGACTCCACACTCCCCTCTCATAAGCCCTTTTAAACATCTCCCCTTTGACACTCACTTGATCTACTTAGATCCTCCAAGACTCACAGAAGCAAGCTTGTGGGCTCATTCTGCATGCTTCACACACAGAAACCATTTGGCATCTGCATTCTGGGTATTTGGTCCCTGAGCAGTAGTTGTCGTCTGTTACTGACCCTACTTCTCCCACAGGACCAATAGCCCTGAACTAAACCAGAAAGATCTAAATGAGCATCTGCTCCTGAGTCAGCCAGTTGAGCAAGGCCAGCTCTCCAGGAACACATTTTCCCACGGGTTCCCCCAAAAGGATTTTCCTAGGGAGAAATCTCTTACCACAGGATAGTCATGTCCACATCTTGTCCTTTGAGAAAGGGCTTAATAGATCAATAATGGACATAGATTTCATGATCCATGAAGGGAATTACTTGAGGGTCCTCCAGGTCATGTTCTATCTTCCTTCTTTGGTCTGATCTTGTTGTTGGAGCCCAAAACTGAGCTTCACTGTGAAGTCACAGAAGGAAAGACCTATAGATGTGTCTGAGCCAGGTCTGCCTCACTTATGCACCCCCAGAGCTGATAGGACGTTCTGAGCGAACTCCAGACTTTCATGGCACTTAACCGACTTTCTTTCTTTCTTTTTTTTTTTCCCCTCAGAGCTGAGGACTGAACCCAGGGCCTTACGCTTGCTAGGCAAGCGCTCTACCTCTGAGCTAAATCCCCAACCCCCTGACTGTATTTCTTAAATTGGCTCCTTCCCCACAATGTAAGAAGGCTGGAGGTGGTTGTGGCCTCTGGCTTGTCTCTTCCTCTCTCCAAGAGAGTCAGTTGTGAGTTTTCCTTTCCTTCATGCAGTCTGGCTGCTTACAGAACTGTACACATGTCCGCCAGAAACCAAACGAGACCAACAGCAAGTAGGAACGAAAAGCAGCTGCTCACACAGTGGTGAGGTTAGTGGCCAGCAGGTTAAGACGTAGTGTGGGGAGACCTTTGTGGGAAGGGTGAGGTACTGTTCCAGAAGAGGCAAACTTCCCACAAGCAAATTACAGCACTTGTTCTACAAGCTGACTCTGTGGCTGCATGTGTCTTGCTGGGCCTGTGTAGAGCTGAAACAACCTGAGTTTGCATGGCATGACATCATCAGGTTCTGTTGTTCCCGGAAGCCATGCATGTCCATTGGCTGAATGACTCTGGCAGATCATTAGCTTAAGCCATCTCTCCACTCATTTGTTCAGAGAACTAAATCCTTTCCTCCTGCATTTTTTGTGATTTCATTGTTTACCTGGAGAAATGAGAAGAAAATGGCTCCTAGAGTGCCTCGTTTTCCAGGGCTGAGACTCTAGTCTTCAAATCAAGGATGTTTTGAAACAGACAGGGTTGGAGGCTCATAATTAACTTCCTGGGGACCATACAGGGGAGGTAAGAGTTGAGAGCACCTTTTTGGGGCCTGGAGATTTGATTTCACCTTTTTTTCTCCCTTAGTTTCTTTCCTTCTGCTCCCAAGTAAACTCGTAACTAAAGTTGGGTAACTTCAAGTGAACAGTGAAGTGGAACTGGGGGACCCTCATAGAGCAAGCCTTCTGGTTTTGCAGTTCCCGAGCTGGGAGGTTCACTGAGGGACTGGAAGCTCCTTCACACCGGAGGCAGAAAGCGGACCCCACTCCTACACCATGTAAACTTAGACTGGAGCGGAAGGAGTTTTGTGGTTACTGCTCATGATGCTTTAGCCCTGTCAGTTTAGGTCCTAGGGTTTAGGATATTCTAACCAAAGAATTGTGGGACTTCCCACAGTTCCCTGCACTACCTGATTTAAATAACAAAACAAAGGGTGAGTTTGTTCTAGCTTTGGATTTCAGAACTGCCTATTCTAGTTGAGTAAATGCTCCTGGTCCAAACCCTCAAGGTTGACCTAGCTGAATGTGCCAGCTCCTGCCGCCTTAGGCTCCATCCACACCCATGTTCTTCCTTGGGCATCAGAGCCTCTGTCTGCAGTTCATTGGCTATTTCATGGATCTCGCCAGATTCCCATGAATCCACTCCTGTCCATGCCATTCATGCTTGGATCTTGCTGAATACTATGTCACAAATAGCCCCCAGGTTGGCATGTTGCCCTGAGCATGCTAAAGTGGGGTTGACTGACAAGCTACAGGGTGACGTCCCCAAGACTGAGTACTGTTGCATACTTAGGGGTAGTGTGGGCAGAGACCCAGCATTGCATTGTTCCTGGCATACATTGTTCCTGGCTGCCTTTGCCTTTGAGCATGTTTTGGGGGGGGCACGAGGCAGGTAAAAACATTGGCTAGTGACATTCTCTGACTGGCTGCAGCTCTAGAAAGGGTGTCTAGCTTCAAAGTAAATGTAGCCCTCTGGGGTCCCAGAAGACCCGGCCTAGCCTTTTAGTAGCAAAAGATTGTATGACCTCCTTCACTGGGGACAGGTTTAGCAAATGAACACAGTCACCTCTGGGTTAAAGATAAGCAGTGAGCGATGGCAGCATGAGTTGCAGTTTGTCTGGTGTGCCTCTGTCTCTGCATCTGCTGACACTCATTACCTGGGGGCCGAGGGCCTGGTGGGCTGCTAGGAGCTCTTTGCTGCTTGGATACCCCTCCTTTGCTGCCATTCACACTTGAGAGGTAGCAAAAATGGCAGCAAGATTAGAAAGCAGTAACTGGCCTTCAGGCAGGTTGACTGGGATAACTGGGGACCCCAGAGGTCTTTTCTCCTGTCACCTGCCAGATGTTTGTCCATCAGGAGCTTTCCGATGCTTTATAGAAGGGGGAAAGAGGCAAGACACAGTTAATTCTCACTTAATATGTAACTTCTGCTGGGAACGTGGTGGGCGGATTCTCTGTTTTCCTCTTTACCTTTCTGATGTCACTCGTGTTTGTGGGGAGGGAATGGCAGGAGAGTCAGTGCGTGTTCGTGTGTTCCTTTCCGTGCAGTAACCTGTGTGTTTGCTCTGTTCAGGACGCTTCTTTCACTCCACCCCTGTCTATTCGGTAAATATTCTCCCATTGTACCATGCGCTACCTTTGTTCCGTTCTTCAGTGGAATGGGAACTCCCTAGCTGAGGCTCCCAGAAGGTAACAGAAGTGCCTCTCCTCGCCTCGGGTAAGGGAGCTCCCCTGCACTCCTGTATGTAAGGCTCCTAAGGCCTACCTGGCCCCTAGTGGGTCTCCAGTCACAGCCACCCGCTTCCCTAAGTAGAGGACTTCTGTTCCAGCTCTGAAGTCATTAATAGCCTCAGACCTAGCCCTTTGGCAGCTGGGGAACATCAGACTCAAACTGGTAGACAATAAAGGGCATTCGATGACAAAGGCAGCAGGTGGCATTCTGGGGCCAAGGCCCTTCAGGAAGCACTGGGGAGTCCATATTGAGAGTTGGCTGATGTCAGGAAAGGTGGGCCTGCCCTGGGGACTGGGGTTTATTGGCAGTACCTGCTGTGTTTTTGTGGAGTTTGGGCTCTGGTGTTCTGCCTGGGGATAGATGAATGACCAGCAGTACAGATTGGTGGTCATGGCTCTTGCTGGGGCCCTCAGCTGAGCAGGTCCCTTGGCGGCAGTCGGCTGATCTTAGAGCCTTGCCCTGTACCCACGGCCTCATACCCCTTATAAGGCTTCATGATGTCCTCTGGACTCAGCACCTACTGAATGTGGGGTGGCAAGGCAGTGTGTGGCCTTGGAAAGGACGTGGGCGAGTGGGCGGAACCAGACAGAGAGGAAATACTACTGCAGCTGTTTCTTGAAGTGTCTACCTTTTTCATGGAAAAGTTCTGAATCTACCTGTGGTTCCAGCTACTTGGGAAGCATTTACAGGAGGATGACTTGAGTTGAGACCAAGGCCAACTAAGACCTTGTCTTTATAAAAAGAAGGGGGGTGTGTTATTGGCCCATCGTGAACGTCAGCTCAGCTTTTCCTTGGAAATGACCAAGTTTCAGCAATAAAAACCCTTGGAAGTAAATGAACTAGTGCTGGAGAGAGAGGCCCAGAGCCTGGGAGCTTCACAGCAGCTCTGTTGGGCGCCATCCCCACTGCTCTGGAGATCGACAGAAACTTCCTTCTCAGTTGTCCTACATGTGTCTTTCTCCAGCAGCGCCACACTGGAGGCTTCCTCCTCACGGCCTCTGTCATTCACACGCTCGGAACGGGATCCTGCCACGAGCCCTTGAGCAAATGGACTGGCTGCGCTTTCAGAAACTTTAAAGCAAACCGATTTCTAAACCAAGGTTGGCTGTGTGCCATGCGGCCCCTTTGGTGGTAACTGCAGCCATCCACGTTTGAAATCGTGAGCTGCCCATGAGAGGTGTGAGCGACAGAAGAGACACAGTCGAGTGAGGCACTCTGGAGAGCAGAGCCCTGGACGCAGAGCGTGAGCTGGTAGGGGACATCCTATGCCACAGAGCTACAGTGTGGCAGGGCTCTGGAAAGGGCTGGGAGCTCAGTTCCTCTCTGCTCTGAGACACTTTGCCACAGGGAAAACAGGGGTACCAGCTCCCTCTCCCTCAGCTCCTAGGAAGTCATGCATCCAAGTGACTCACCTACCAGGAGCCATCACTAGAGACCCTCATCAGGTAAAAGTTACTTTGTGTCTCTCCTCTCCCTGCCCTGTGGAGGTGGCTCTCAAAGGTGAGAGTGTTTCTCTCTGCTGTTTGGTGTATTTCCTTCACAGCAGGGTTTCACATGGCCTCAGGCAGAATAGCCCACATGAAGGTGGGCTTTTCCTTTATTTCTTCTTTTATTTCAAGACGAAAACTTAGGTCACAGCCAGGGGGCCAATGTTTTGCTCTTGGAGGACAGATACTGATGTGTCACGTTCAGCTGGTGGTTTCTAAGTTTCCAGGGACTGCTGATTGGAGATTGGGATTTAGCAAATGTTTGAGGGCCTGCCCAAGGCCAGACAATTGACTCAGCTCATACTGTGTCCCCACTTTCCCAGGACATGGCCCTAAAACAAAGTCGCTGCACGCTTAGGGGACAAGCAACAGGGAAGGACTGTCCTGCAAGTGAGTCAGTCTCCTGACTGACCTCAAGCCTTCTCTGACCTCCTTGAGCACTAACCAGAAGCCCTGAGGCTATATAGCCTGGGGCAGTTTGTGAAGACAGCCCTGTTTTCTGGGGGATCCAGATGTATATACATAAACTAATGAAATAGGCCTCAAAAGTGCTATAAGAGGGGATACAGAAGGATGAAGATGGGCTTGGGGGCTTGGTAATGCACACCTATAATCTTAGCTATGTAGGTCAAGGCAGGAGGATTGCAATCTAAATGACAGGACCCTGTCTCAAAATATAAAAGCACTGGGGTCGGGTATCTCATTGGTGAGTGCCTGCTTGCCTCCTCCAGGGCCCTGGGTTCAATCCCAGCACTGCCTTCCAAAAGAGGGGGCAAGATGGAAGGCAGGATTTCCGGAACTGGGGATGGAGGAGCTCTCTGTATGTGACATGGATTCAGACCCACAGAGGCAAGCGGAAGGTGTGTGTGGCACCGGGCCAACCCCACCCTGCTCCCACTTCTCATGCTCCAGTGGTGCGGCACGTGCGTTCACGCTTCCTGTGGCTTGAAGCAGCAGAAGCCGGAGGAGAACCTGCCAGAGGTCACAGGCCTCATGTTCGTCCCTTCCCTGGCCAGCCTGGATCACAGGGTACCTGCCTTGTTCAAGAGGTATGTGGGGACCAGGAGGGGAGCGGGGAGGGTGACCCATGAGGCAGAGAGAGAAGTTGGGTAAGTGACTTGAGGAGACACCTGTTAGTGTAAGGCAGTAATTATCACGCCAAGGCAGTGAGTTAGCACAAAGCCATTCTGTCTTCAGTATCTAACCAGAAGAAGAGAGAGCTTCAGAAGCCGCCTGCAGCGGAAAGGGAAGTTTTGAAAACTTCCAAGTCAGCATTCCTTTAGCCAGAAGAGCCAGCTTTCGGGCTATACTGCCAAACCTCCTCCTGTCAGCTCTAACCCAGCAGCCCCCAGCCCTGATGACACAGGAGGCTCTTAACTGTTGCTCTTGGGGTCTTGCTGCCATCTGACTTGAGGGGCTGGACACTGGCTGGTGTGTTTCAGAAGTTTCTCAGGTGATTTTCTTCCCCTAGCAGGATCAGGAAGCGTCTCTCTGACTTGACTGCAGGGAGTGGTGAGGCAGGGGCCTCTCAGCCTCTAACACACAGAGTCCTTCCCCCTGCCCCACAGCACAGCAGCTTGTTCAGAAAAGCCTCTGAGCTGCGTAAAGAAGTAAAAATAAATTCAGCTCAGCTAGGAAAAAGTTCACCAGGCCTCAGCCCATTGCTCAGTGTCCCCACCATGGTCAAAGGGACATGACTTTTTTAAATGGCATCAGATGTAAAAAGTTGTCACGTGGGGAACAGGAGTCAAGGTCATGTTTTTAAGATATCACAGGTGAATGAATCTGCTAACTTGAGCTGAATCCCTAAGCCCAAACCTAAGATGTCCACCTGCTCCTGCTTTCTTATGCTGTGACAAAGGACTGGGGCCCTCCAAGAGCCTTTCAATGCTTGGAGTGTGAAGTCCAAGCTCTGGGTCAAGAACCCAAGCTCGTTCCCTGAAATCTTGAGCAGTTTCCTATTGGGACTACAAACACTGTCGGACTTCGCCCCAGCCACCATAGATCCAGTTTGGATCCAGTGCCCAGCTCTGCAGACTGAGGTCAGATGTCCTCAGAAGCTGTCCTCAGGTGCTAGAGGCCACTGGTAGGAGAGAGTCAGGGACTTGGAGAGCTCAAGGAGATGGGCAGATCATTCAGGTGTCATGCAAGCACCATGTGCTGCACTCCCAGAATTCTCTGAGTATTTTCTGGTTTTGTACCCAGCCTCTCACCTGCAGACACGGCCAGCTCTTTTATTGCTTGGCATCTGAGCCGCTCTGTCCAGCTTTTGCCCGCAGCCTACCACTGAACAGCTGCTCACCAGAAAGCATGCTGTCAACTAAACGGATTAGTCAAGGAATTTACCTTCGCACACCTGTTTTTCATGGTAACTGAAGAGCTGAGTCCAGAAATACACAAAGCCTTTCTGTTTGCAGAACACCGCAAATGTCCTTCAAAGTCCCTGCTTGATGGTCAGCCCGCAGAGGGAGGGTTCTCTCCATTCGTCAGGTGGTGAGACTGACACCCAGGTCTCAAAGTGTGTTTGTGGCATGGGACCAGACCCCTCTTCTAGTCCCTCTGTGACCCCAGCACCAGGCTTGGCAATAGAGCTAACTGGGTACTGGGCTTTAAAAGCAACCCTGAGGTGATGTTTCCAAGCTCTCTGTTGCAGGAGCAGGTCATGAGCTTCTGGGGTCTAAAATCTTGAGACCATTAAGTCTATAATCGCAGTATTTGTGAGGTTGAGACAGGAGACTTGCTGCAACTTTGAGGCTAGTGTGGGCTACATAGCGGACCAGCAATGTTTCTTTTGCAAGACTGTCTCAAAAATAAGAAAAAGAATTAGGGGTTGGGGGTTTAGCTCAGTGGTAGAGTGCTTGCCTAGAAAGCACAAGGCCCTGGGTTCAGTCCCCAGCTCCGAAAAAAAGAAAAGAAAAGAAAAAAAAGAATTAAAGAAAAAGAATTAGACAGTTTGAGCCTGGTGGTGCACACCTATAACTTCAGCACTTAGAAGGTGGAGACCACCTATCTTAAAGTAAAAAAGGCCATCGTGAGCTACATAGTAAAACCTCATGGGTTTTTTGTTTTGTTTGGGGGTGCATGTGGTCTAGGCTGACCTGAATGTACTGTGTAGCTGAGGATAGCCTTGAGCTCCTGATCCTCTGGCTTCTACCTCCTAAGTTCTGGGATTACAGACATGGGCAACCACACCCAGTTTGAGATTGCTTTAACAAAACAACAAAAAGCTTGTTTAAAAATGGACCCTTGGAGCTTCACACAGTGGCAGTATCGCAGCCAATGAGGTTTATCCGAGACGAAGCTATTGCTAATAGAAGACTCTTACCAAAAGTGTACCTTTGGAATTCAAAAGAGACAGAATGGTCATGTCTTCCCCCATAAACCCCGTTTCAGGGGGAAAGTTTGAGGCTAGAAAGCTTTTATAATGAAAGTCTAGACATAAGGGAAACAAATGGGTCTGGATCACTGGTTCTCTGGCCGTCAGTGGGATGGAGAAATTTATCTGTTACTGGAAACCTGACTTCTCTAGGGTTGCCACTGTGCAGCTGCATGGAGCTCAGACCAGCCCTGCATTGAAAATGCAGCTAAGCCTGCGTGGAGGGCTAAAGGGCATGGAGGCTTCCTGCCTTATGAGACAAAAAAGCTAGAAGGAAAGTCAACTTTCACTCGGCCAACAGTAACCACTGTTCAGGACTCTACCGTTTACCTTGGCTGCCAAGAAGCTCCAAGCTTAGATTGCTGTCTCTCTCTCTCTCTTCTTTGAGATATTACAAACACCTTGTAGTTATAGCATCCTTGCCCCAGCCAGAGGAAGCCACCCCTTTTCTGAACCCATGTAGTATTTTATACAAAGGTTTTATGCTTCTATGCTTTGGTTGTGACTCATGGCTTTGGGTCCCGAGTTGCATGTGTCTGAGGGCACCGATGTACTTTGGTCTGCTTATGCTCCAAAACAGTTGATTAGGTCTAATGCATTGCTCATATCTACCGAGCTCCATGGGGTGGATGGTGGCTAAACGGTTACTCTGTCCATGAAGGAAAAGAAGCCAGGAGTCCTTCCTCCCCTTGATCTTAGCCAGAAGGCCAAGAAACAGCCAGGAGTCCTTTCTTTAAGCATGCAGATGTCTTAATGTCTGCACATTCCCCCTTTGTGTCAGCCGGCCATAGCTTCAAGGCATGCTGGTGTCCAGCTACTCTAACACTGCAGGCAGCACAGACACCCTGTGCTCTTCAGTGCCCCATGGGAAACGCTCAGTTCAGCCTATTTCTGGCTTCCCAGGGCTGCTGTAGACCTGATATCTCTGTGCCTTCTCTGTCCCTACACTGGGTAGGATTTGGATCTGTCTCTCGTCCGTGGAGTCATCAAGTCTGTGAGCCCCTAGTGGGCAGGGATCTGACTCCATGCTTGGCAACCCTAGACCTCTGCATGGTTCTGGGCCTTCATGGGCAGCTCCTGGTCGGGGAAGACGTCTGCATGGGCTTTCTAACCATCTCGAGCCGGAGGAGCCACGCCCCCAGGACGAAGCCGCTAATTCCGGTATGGTTGCTGCAGCTGGTGTTGTGAATCAGGCCGACGAGCAACGCATCCTCTTACCCGGCTATTTCACGACACCAGGGTTGCACCCTACCCATCCTCTCCAGGGAAGCCTCGCGGGACCACAGGACACAGGAACTCGGGGACAGGGTGGGTTGGGACAACTGACTGTGAAAGATAATGGCCGGCAGCCCATAGCGTGTCTGTCATACATCTCGCAATCACCCCGGACGCTGTGTCTGCCCTCCCCCTGCTCTGCCCAAGCCTGTGAAGGCTCAGAGGTATGATCTCAGAGTCAGCTTCCCCAGAGGTTCTAATCCACAGGCAGCAAGAAGGAAGCAGGTAGGCCCAGGGCTCAGAATTGAACTGCTCCCTTGTTCTTGTCTGACCATGCAGTGGGCCCTCCCGGCTGCACTCCTTTAGATTACATCACTCAGCTACTGCTCCTGGCACCACAACACCCAGGACAAAAGAGCTCCTCATCCTGGTATCCAAGGCCCTTCCTGTCAAGAATCCCTACTCATAAACATCTTTGCCCACGGGGTTCTCCCACCCCACCCTCCAAAAAGCCTGGCTTCATACAAAATGCTAAAGCTATCATCTCTTGACCTCAGGACTCTCTGCATTGCCACTTGTAAGTCGGTCTATGAGGCCCCAAGGTTCTCTCCCTCATGTGCACACCCTGCCTGGCTTGGCCCTAACACACAGGCCTTCCTGCTCTGTTGGAAGCCCAAGACACATTTTCTCCAGGGCCTTTGCTCCCTTCCTGCCTATCTCCCTCCCCCCCTGCAGTTCCTGCTCACACAGGGGTAGCCAAGCTCAAGACTTGCATCCTCAGAGAGGCCTAGTGGGCCACCTAAGAAAAGCTTTACTTTCTTCATAGCACTTATCACCAAGTGTATTCTGATGATTGCCTGTCTGTTTATTACCGCCTGCCTCTCCCTCTAGAATGTGAGCCCCCGGAGGACAGGGACTTGTCTTGTTTTAGGGAGGATGGGGGCGGGGCTTGCTCGCACAGAAAACCGTGTATGTTAATTACCTAAGAAGTGCGGTGGGATGGGTAGACGGCCCCTTCAGCCTGCTATCCCACCAATTCTCTGTTCTTTCAGCCAACCACCCTCCTCCTCTCCCCCTACCCAGCTTTCCTCTCAGCCCCCATCTCCTGTGAGGTCCCCTCCTCTGCCGGTGCTTCATTCTCTGAGCCTCCAGGTTCAGGGCCTGGTATATACAAGGCACTTTTTGGAGGGGCCTCTGTGGCCATGAAGATTGCAGGCCTAGGGTAGGGAGGCTGGGAACTGCCCTCCTGTCCTTGTGGCTCAGCCAGAGGATTTTTCTTTTTTTCTGATCTCTGAGTCTGGCTGGTCCCTGGCTAGCCATGGTACAAGTGTGGCTCCTGCCGCTGTGGTAATAGTTGAGGCTCATCCAGTGGGGAGACTCGCTCAGAGACACCCCCCACCCCAACCCCACACAAAACAAACAGATTGGAAACTCCTCGAGCTCCAATCTCAGGACTGTACTCAGAGTAGGGGTCCTATATCTTTTCAGAAACTGGATCCAGGGTGTGCGGCGTCCCATCTGTCACGAGCAGTCCGTTTTCAGGGTCTGTGCTTTGGCACAAGGTATCAAACAGTTACCAGCTGTGCTACTGATAATTCCCTCAAGGGATCCAGCCTAAACCCCTTTCCACTCCAGAGAGTGCAGTGGGCAGCAGGCTTTGGGAAGCAGCCCCACACCCCTTCCAGCTAACAGAAGTGCTTTGGAGAAAGGAAGGATTTATGTGCCAAGGTCACTCAGCAATCACAGCCTTTTACTCCTGGCTGAAAACCAGCACTGGCCTCTTCTATCCCAAGATCTTTATCTGGAATTTTCCATAGCTGCCAGGGCACAGTGTGTTGGAATGGTGTGGGGATGCTGGGTAGCTGTGATTTTTACCAGTTAGTTGTCGTTTAACACTCGGAAGATAAGATCTGCCCTGAGGGCCATGAACCTGTTGGGGGGTGGTGTGGGGGAGGCTTCACTAATCCCACCATCCATGCCAAGAAGGTAGAAATCTGACCAGGAAGGGTCCCTGGCCCCTGAGTCCTTACTTCAAGCCTTCAGCCCTGCTGGGAGCTGGTAGGGGAAAGGCGTTCATGTTTCCACCTCTAAGTCTTCCTCTGCTCAACGCTTAATGTCCGATAGAGGCAGGATCTGTGCTGTGGGAACCCCCAAAGACCCCTTGCATGCCCACCTCGAGGTAATCCTGCCAGCCAAGGATTGCTCACCGGGCTTAGCTCTCCTTGGTTCTAGTCGCCTTCACTCTTTCCCTGTACAGCCAACAAGCGTTTATTGAGCACCGGTGTGAAACTCTGGCTGGTCGAGATAATCACTGAAGAATCAATCGTGCGAGGTCCCCACCTTTGCGGCTGCCTTTCCAAGCAATTGGAGAGAACACTTGCCCCCTCCATGAAAAGGAGCACTGAGGTCTGAGAACGTCTCCATGCTCATAGGATGACTCTGGGACGGTCTCTAACTGGTCCCAGCACTGTCTTTCTAACTAGACACATCTGTCCTGCTCCCTCTGGCCCAGAGTGCATCTTCCTGTTGGAGGTACCAGCGTCTGGATGCCTTGGGGCAGGTCCCCTAGGGGATATAGGTAGGCCCTGAGAAATAGGCCATGGGAGGGAGCAGTGTTTTCCTCCAGTTTCCTCTGGATGATGCTGGAGCCTGAAACGAAAGCTGAGCCTAAGCAGAGTCCCAGTACTGAGTGGACAGAGCCTTCTGACCTTTACCCAGCCCAGGCCTTAGTAGGAACAAGGCAGGTAAAAGGCCTCCTCCAGGAAGCCTTCCTGGGCTGTCCACACCTTGACCGTTCACCGGTGGTCCACTCCTGCAGCTGTCTGCTCACCTCACAGCTGGTCTGGCCTGTTGTTTCCGGCTGTAGCTTTTCATGAGCTCTTGCTCCACTGTGGCTTCTCCAAGTCCCTGGCTCCCACTGCCAGAGCATGGGGTACTAGTAAAGGTCTGTCAGACAGCGACGAGAGTTCTCAAACCTTATTTTTCTTTTTCTTTTCTTTTTTTTGGATCTGGGGACCGAACCCAGGGCCTTGCGCTTGCTAGGCAAGCGCTCTACCACTGAGCTAAATCCCCAACCCCTCAAACCTTATTTTTAACTTCACAAACTTTATTTTAAGAAATCTTGCGCCAGATGTGGTAGTACTGGGAGACAGTACTTGGGAGACAGAGGCAAGAGGAGCTTGAGTTTGAGTTCAGGTGAGTTTGAGGCCAGCCTGGTCTACAAAGTGAGTTAGAGGACAGCCAGGGCTATTAGCATACAGAGAAACCCTGTCTCGAAAAACAAAAAATATCTTGCAAATAAATAAATGGCTCCATACCAAATTTAACCATACCCGCAAATCATCACAACTTAATGAACTTCTTCCTATACAGGTAGAATTGGTGTAGAAACGGAAGCTGCGGGGCTTCACATTAATTTACACCTTTAGGATCGAATGGATGTTTTGCAATTGTCCCCCATCCAACCCAAAACAAAAACAAAAACAAAACAGAAAAACCGTGACAGTTAGAACTAGGAAAACATTAGCCTTTGTCCCCTTTCCCTGTCCTTGCCTGGTTCAGGCCTTCCCCATCCCTGTATGTTCAGCCTGCCTATGCTCTTTCTTCATGTTATGCTGTACCCACAGGGACTTTGGTTTTTATACATACATAGATGCTTTTGGCTAGATTCCACATGAGGGAGAAGGTGCGGTTTATTTCTGAGATTGTGTGATCTTACCTTATATTCATTCTGAGACCATCCATTTCCTGGAAACATTTAAACTGGATAGCTGAGTAGTATGTGTATATATAATTTATACATACATATATATGTGTGTGTATATACATATACATATATACATATACATATATACTACATATATGTAGTTTTTATTATCCATTTGTCTGTTGATGGACAAAGTCAATTCCAAATCTTTGTTAGAGTCAATAAAGCAGCAGTAAACGTGCAGAGTCTTCTCGTATTCTTGTAGGGGCTGTGTCACTTCACTGGGAAGCAAACTGAGAGCAAATTCAGGGCATGTGTCTGAGAGGGCAGAGGGAGCAGGCTTTAGCGGAAGCCCTAAGCCTCAGGTGATCCAGGAAAGCCTGGGTGAGCCTTCAGAGTCAAGGCAGGATGTCAGGCTTTTATGCCTCACAGTCATCAGTTACTGAATACCCAGCCTCTCAGGGAAAGACAGTTCTGGGTGGGGCTATTCATGAAAGGGCTGACTCTGGGGACCCTCACAGCCACAAGTCCACTGCTGTCTTAGGACATATGGAGCATTTGCTACTTCATGCATCAAGACCCAGGGTGTCTTTCATACCAGGGCACTGTCCCTGCCATGGCTTAAGAGCCTTCAGGAACACTGCTTCATGGCTCCAGGGAGGAAATCTCTGGACTCTAAACTACAGCCACCGTAGGCCAGCCTATGAATGCGGAGATCGGGTATGGCGCTGGGCCTGATTGTCCTAGAGGTCAGTGACCAGCAGCAAACCCTCAAGGTTTGTCAGCCACGAGGTGGCTGCAGGTCTGGCTTGAGGCTACTGCTCATAATGTATATTGAAATGTATCAGGAGAGACGCTGAGACTGTGAGGGACAGAGATCGGAAGACAGGCTTCCTTTTTGTTATATGCATGTCCTAAGATGACATCCATTCAAACCAGTAAGTAAAATGGAAGAAATACAAGGACTGTTAACCTGCAGTATAGGTAGGCACTGGCAACAAGGCCTTCTCTGGGTCCTCTCTCACGTCTGCTGCTTCCTAGGCTTAGAAGAGCTGCTGCAGGACTCAGGGATGTGGCTCGTGGCTCTAACCCGGCCCTCCTGCTTCAAAGTGGCCCCTGTATCAATGATCAGATACATGGGGGCAGGACAGCAGTTGCTACGCTCCGCCTCCCATTCTAGCAGAGACCCTGCTCCTTTGCCATGGGCTGTCTGGACCAAGCTCCCGCCTTCTCCCAGCTGGTGCCCAGCCTATAAAGCCACCCTGAGTGTCCTTGCCCACTCTGTCCCCTCCTTCGACACCCGGAGCCATAATGGCAGAGCTACCTGTGACAGAGATGCCAGGCGATGCTCTGTGCAGTGGGCGCTTCACCATCAGCACGCTGCTGGGGGGTGACGAGCCCCTACCAGCTGCCTGTGACAACAGCCAGCCCAGCCACTTGACCCACGGCAGCACCTTGTACCTACGCACCTTTGGTTACAACACTATAGATGTGGTACCCGCCTACGAACACTACGCTAACAGTGCTCTGCCCGGCGAGCCCCGCAAGGTGCGGCCCACCCTGGCTGACCTGCACTCGTTCCTCAAGGTAAGCAGCAGTTTAAAGACCAGCCGCTTCCCGGCTGCGTGACTTTGGTGTGATTGCCCGACACGTTCTGTCATCTGTGTTGTGAAGATGACTGGGCACCTTCCTCAAGGATCAAGATACCCAAACGAAATAGTGGACAGAGGTGCCATGAAGCTCAGGGGCACACATAATACATATCGTCCAGGCACCCACAGCCCAAAGATGATAATGAAGCCTGCTGCTTCTACAAATGCAGGTTGCACACCACTGAGAGAGACTGTGAGAGGGAGGGAGCATGCTGGGCCCTCTCAAATATCAGCTCGCTGGCTTCTCTGTCTGGGAGGCTGGAGGGTCTAATTCCTGTCACCTCACGGTTTCACCGACAGTTGCATGGTTCTGGATCTGGGGCCTTGCTAACCTCTAACACTCTTCCGTGTTTCAAAGCTACCTCAGAAGGGGCCAAGGAAGACCCCTTGTTTGAATAGGAATGCTGAGATGAGATGCTGGGAAGAAGGGGAAGAAGGCCCCAGAGTGGGCTGTGGGATAGGTGGCCCCAGAGTCAGTAGGGATAGGGAACCCAAGACTGCCATGCTGGGGGGGTCCAGGCCTGGTTCAAGTCTATCTGTGCCAGAGACCCGGTGTGTGACCTGGGACATACTGTCTCACCTTCCATCCCGTACCTTCTCAGACTGTGGGCTTGTCACATCTCAGCCCTATGCCCCAGATGGGGAGGAGCCTCCCTGAGCAGAAGCACTCTGAATGGTCCTCTTGCTCTCTCTGGTGTTTCTCCAAGCTTCAAGCAGCATTGTGTGTAAGGCTCTGTCCAGGGGCTTCCTGTGTGGCAAAGTGAGGCAGGCAGGACTGAATACAGACACCCAGCCCCGAACCCCATTTCCTGACTCCTACCGGTCTCTGGGCCCCCAGCAGGAAGGTAGCCACCTGCATGCCCTGGCCTTTGATGGACGGCCAGGCCATGAGCTGACTGATGGACTTGTGGAAGACGAGACAGGCACCAACAGCGAGAAGAGCCCTGGAGAACCTGTGCGTTTCGGCTGGGTCAAGGGAGTGATGGTGAGTGGCTGTGGACTGGGGTGTGATGTCTAGACAGGGAAGAGGTAGAGCCCCATTCAGCCTCAGCTTTGACTCCCAGGCCCTAGTGAGCAGTTTAGACTTTGGGCTCAGTTTCCCCATAAGCAGTGACATCATATTTGGTGTAGGCTTCCCAAACTTCATGCGTGCTCTTGGCCAAGACCCAACCCTGGGAAGATCTCTGCTCATCTGCTCACTAATGTGTCCTTAGGAAAGTTACTTAGCCACTCGAAGCCTCAGTTTTCTCACCTGTAACCTCGAGCGTTAAAATAGTTACTATGTGTGAAAATTCTTGAATCAACGCCTGCTAGGGGGTTATTAGAAGAAATTCCACATATGGCCACTAGAGGGCAGCACGAACATACAAATCTACAATTCCTCCCCCTCCACTCCCGAACCATACCTACTGGGAAACGGGTGTTAGCTGTAGTAGGAAGCCTACGTAAGCCTTCAGGAAGCAGAGAGTAAAGTGGCCTTGACTTTGAAAGACAATATCGGGTTTTACAAAAATGATGGGATGGAGTGCAGGGGAAACCTGAACCAGAGTCTTCATCTCCCGGGGGCTTCGCAATCAGAGTAGCAACAAGCCCTGATCTGTGTTGCCGGAACCAGGCACCCCCTGATTTTCATCTCAGCAGATGAGAGCCCCAGAAATCTCCTGAGTGTGAAGGTCACATGTCCCTACCTGGCCCTAGTAGTTGGCAGGGCCAGAGGCCATATCAGGCCCTCCTACTTGGAATTTCAGCCCCTCTGGCTTTGCCTTTAATATGGAAGCAACCTGAGGTTTGATTTCTGCTCTATGTGGGGTGCTGGCTTCGGCTGTCTTTTGCTGATGCTTCCAGAACGCCATGCCCAGGGCCAATAGCTGCTCAAGGCAATGGCTGGGATCTGGCAGATATACGGTCTTGGCCTTGGACCAGGGAGAATGATGAGAAGGCTGAAGCCCATCCCCAGACCTCCATGGCAGAGTGGGAGCAGATGAAAATTGTCCTCCCATTTCTCCCCCAAGCCAGGCAGGCTGATCCCATGGGAGGGAGAGCCCAAGAAGCAGCGGGTGTCCCCTAGACCTGGGAACAAGCACATGAGGGTTTGGCCTTGAGTCTGGCCCTCAGGAAGCCTCTAACTCCGCTCTCCTGCCAGATCCGGTGCATGCTCAACATATGGGGTGTGATCCTCTATCTGCGGCTGCCCTGGATTACGGCGCAGGCGGGCATTGGTGAGTGCCAGTCCCCTCAAGGAGAAGGGAAAGCACATGTGCGTGAGTTCTGGGTCAAACCCCTTGGGCTGTAGAGACTCCAGGCTAGACCTGCTCCTCCCCAGCACACCCTGGGATGGCAGCAGCCACCGGTGAGGGTGGAGCAGAAGAGACCATCGGATGCAGCCGCGTCAGGGTACCCCGGTGAGCCACCTTCTAGTGCACAGTGTTTGTGTCAGAGCTGGAAAGAGCAGGGTTCAGATGCTGGGCATCCTTGAGTCCCTAACCTTCTCTGGTGGGTAAAATGGGCTGACAACAGTACCCGCCTACAGGGCTACGAGGCGCTGGGAAGCAACACAGGCATGGCTTTCTTATTGTCAAAGCGGGTGCTATCCTTTCCACGACCGGAAACTATTCCTATATGGGCACACGAACTTCCTGTTAGTCAGCTCACCGAGGAAGGTAGACAGACCAACCTTAACTGAGTAGGGCAAGGTGCGTGTGTGTGCATGTGTGCATGTGTGCTTGCGTGCCTGGGTGCATGCGTGCATGCGTGTTCAAACGTGCTCATGTGTATCTTTGTACTTGAACGTGTAGAAGCCAGAGAAAGCCTCAGGCATCTACCTCAGGAACCATCAGTCCCCTTTGAGACGGGTCACTGGCCCAGATCTCACTAATTAAGCCAGCAAGCCCCAGGGATCTTCCGATCTCTACCTCCCCAATACCGGCCTTGCAGGTGCATGGCACCAGGCCTTCCTTGACTTCTGTGTGGGCTGTGGAGACCAAACTCAGATTCTCGCTCTTGCAAGCCAAGCACTTTACTGTACCTGGCTAACTCCCAGGTCCCCTGGCTTTTGTTTTCATTTTGAGACGGAGTCCGATCTATCCCAGGTCTCAAACTCACTATGTAACAACCAAGGATGACCTTAGAGTTCTAGCTACCAGGATTTCTAGCTACTAGGATTAAAAGTGTGTGCCGCCATGCCTGGATTATGGGGTACTGGGGCTCAAACCCGGTCCTTGTGCTAGGCAGGCTCTCTCCCAACTGAGCTACATCCCCAGTCCTTATTTTCAGTGGGTTCTAGATTTGGAGGGTTTTGTGGGGGCTGCTGTTGTTTGAAGCAGGCTCTCTGTCTCTCTAAGTAATTGGCTGTCTTAGAACTTGCTCTGTCGATCAGAGAGATCCACCTGCCTCCGCCGTGTGAATGCTGGGATTAAAGACCCGTGACGTCATGCCTGGCTCCTCCTTTCTGCTTTGACCCAGGGCCTCTCTCTCTATTGCCCAGGCTGGCCTTGAACTCTCTACCTCCCACATGCTGGGGTGACAGGCCTGCACTTCAGCCTCTGGCTGAGACCCATTGTTCTTCAGGTGACAAACTGAAGCTCAGAGAAAGGGACTTGGGTCGCATGGGGATTTAGGGGACAGACTCGGGTTTCTCCATGGGTTCTCGCCTGAGACGTGTGCTGATTGAGTTTTGGGGTGCTCCCATTCACCCCCACACAGTCCTGACCTGGCTCATCATCCTGCTGTCAGTCATGGTGACATCTATCACCGGCCTCTCTATCTCGGCCATCTCCACCAATGGCAAGGTCAAGTCGGGTGAGTTGTGGGGCCAGCGTTCCCTGGACTCCATGCTTTCTGAGCTACCATCCCACCCCTGCTGTACCCCATCACACCCACCTCGCTTCAGATGGGGTCTTGTGGGGGCTCTCTACCTCTCAAAGCGGTCTGGATTACCCACCCTGTGGCCCTCGGTCCTGCCCCCTGCAGAACATGGCTTCTTCTCTGGTCCCCTGCTCTGCCCACTAGGTGGTACCTATTTCCTAATTTCTCGGAGTCTGGGACCTGAGCTGGGGGGCTCCATTGGCCTTATCTTCGCCTTTGCCAATGCCGTGGGTGTGGCCATGCACACTGTGGGCTTTGCAGAGACCGTACGAGACCTACTTCAGGTGAGGGGCCAGGCGAGGGGCGGAGGGAGCGGGACAACCTCCCCACATTGCTCCTCACGCAGGCCTTCCTCCTCCGGCCTAATCTTTCCCACCATTGACCAAAGCTGTGTCTGGTCACTTTGACAATAAAAGTCTCATAAGTACAGACCATCCTCACAAGATCCCCTTTAGGGTACTTGCTGCCTTTGGGCCATGTTGTCCCTGCCCACACAGTAGTTCTCTGGGGGCAGGGGGAGGTATCCCCTCAGGGTATGCCCTAAGTGAAGTGGGAGTGGGGGTTCTGGAGGAATAGAGGGGGAGACTGGACACACAGCGGGTCTGCTCCCCACAGGAGAACGGCACACCCATTGTAGACCCCATCAATGACATCCGCATCATCGGTGTGGTCACGGTCACTGTGCTGCTGGCCATCTCGCTGGCTGGGATGGAGTGGGAGTCCAAGGTGAGGTGGATGTGCTGGGAGTGAGGAGGTGGGCCTGGTTTTGCCCCTTCTAAGTGTGCCAACTAGGCTTGAAGTGTGGCTTCTAGGACAGACAGACAGACAGACAGACAAACAAACAAACAAACAAAAACCCTAAGACAGACTTCGCTCTATTTCCTGTAACTCTCCCAAGGATGTGGTGTAGGGCTAGCATGGTGGTTTCCACGGAGCAGGGGAGAGGTATGAAGACGCCTTCCATCCTGTGACCTTTCCATCCCTGAGTGTGGTCCTTATTGACCTGGCTCACAATGGCTGCTGTCCTGACGCCTGTGGTCCAGGCAGAGGGAGACAGGGGAGAGTGAAAGAAAAGAAAGGAATTCTCCATCCATACTTTTAGGTTGAGCCAAAAGTTGTGCACATTGCTCCTGCTCACACCCCACTGGCCAGAACCTGCTCTTGTAGCTTGCGAAGCTGCAGAGAGAGGCAAGACAATGCGCTCTCCAATCCTGCTGAATCCTGTATCCAGCCAACCCTCAGAGGTTTTGTATCACGGAACAAAAGAATCGCTGAGCTAGAAGCCAGCAGGCTGGTCCAGAAGGGAGCCTTTGACTTGGGAGGGGCCTGGCCTGTGTGCCTCGCTTCTCCATGTTGTCCTCTGGCCTCCTGGCTCTGGTCTCCAGGCGGTTCTGTGCTTCACTAGCCTTCCTCTTGCAAGCGTCTGCTGCTGGGAACTACTACTCCAGACCACCTTGCTCATGTAGCCCCCAACCTGACCCCATCATGCCTCCTGCTTCTAGTCGCAGGCCAACTTGTTCACTGTCAATGTCCCTGACTCCTTGCCGCCTGACTGAGATGAGGAGACAGTCATGTGGTTAACAGAGTCAGGGACCACACGTCCCCCCTGAAGGCTGGAGCCGCCATCTGACCTCCGGTGTCCTCTTACTCCAGGCCCAGGTGCTGTTCTTTCTTGTCATCATGGTCTCTTTTGCCAACTACCTGGTGGGCACGCTGATCCCAGCATCTAAGGACAAAGCCTCCAAAGGTTTCTACAGCTACCATGGTACGTGAGGTCAGGGGCCCCACAGTGGCTCTGTGGATGGGGACAGTTGGTCTGTGTATTTGACTCCTTAAATGGGCACAAGAGGCCAGGATCTCCTCCCATGGCCACAGGCTTCCAGGGATCCCACTGCTGTCTGGCTGGACCATATTAGATGGCCAAGCCCCGAGGGTAGCTCTGACTTAGGCGTTGGTTTTCCAGGGGACATTTTTGTTCAGAACCTGGTACCCGACTGGAGAGGCATCGATGGTAGCTTCTTCGGGATGTTCTCCATCTTCTTCCCTTCAGCCACCGGCATTCTGGCAGGGGCCAACATCTCTGGGGACCTCAAGGTAAGCAGAAGCTGTCCTAACTGTCCAGTACCACTGAGGACCCGCATCCCAGAACCCTGGTATCATTCCCAGGTGCCCCCCAGCTCTGCCCTGAAGACTGACTTACTCGCTCATGACAGGCCTTTTGCCTAAGAGACCTAATCCGCCCTGCTCTGTTCTTGTTACTTTGCAAAGTTCTGTGCCTCTTTCAAATCCCTCCTGCAAGGGCTCTGCCTGGCCTTCCGCCCACCATGGTGTGTTCCCGGCATGAGAGGTCAGCCCAGTGTCTCTGGCTCTGTTTGCAGCTTAGCGTCGGACACGAGCGAGGTGCTTGGTGTGTTTGTTGAATGAATGGTAGTGAGTAGAGTCAAAGCAGCAATGCAAAGTGCTGTGCGGTGGGAATGAGAAAAGAAGGAGTAGCAGATCTTCTGGGTGGGAGTGGGCCCAGAGCCAGACGCCAAAGAGCTGGGGGTGTGCCAGACAGTAGGCCCAAAATGGTTCTGTGTTGAACTCTTATCTTAGACTCCCTCCCCATCGAAGGTGTCGCACTTCTCGCAGAATTAAGAATTGGGCACGATGGGCAAGGTGGGTACAGTGGGTGCAGTGGATGTGGTGGGCACAGTGGGCATGGGGGCATAGGCTTGGAATCCCAGGACTCATAGAGTTGAGACAGGAGGATCAGGAAAGGTGAAGATCATTCTTTACTACACAATGAGTTCAGAGCCAGTCTGGGCTCTGTGAGGCACCATTTTTTGTTTGTTTGTTCGTTTGTTTGTTTGTTTTGCCAAAACAAACCAAGAGCAAACCCAGTGTCCTGGAGGCAATGAAGAAAGGGGACCACTCAGCTGGCTAAGCCAGAGCCTCCTATTGAGAAAGCCTGGAGGACAGGACGTTTACCTAACACACTCGCTCTCTCTCTCTCTCTCGAGCAGCTGGCAGAAGGCCTTCAGCTTGACTCTCTTCAAGCCCTGTTAATAACCAGTGTCATTGTCTTAGTTAGGGTTTTACTGCTGTGAACAGACACCAAGACCAAGACAACTCTTATAAGGACAACATTTAATTGGGACTGGCTTACAGGATCAGAGGTTCAGTTCATTCTCATCAAAGCAGGATCATGACAGCATCCAGGCAGGCATGGTGCAGGGGGAGCTGAGGGTTCTACATCTTCCTCTGAAGGCTGCTAGGAGAAGACTGGCTTCCAGGGAACTAGGGTCTTAAAGCCCATGCCACAACGACACACCTTCTCCAACAAGGCCATACCTCCTAATAGTGCCACTCCCGGGGACAAGCACATACAAACCATGACAGTCATCAAGCTTCTCTCCCCAGTGCCCAGCATCAGGGCCAGAAGCTATCCAAGAGCCTGGTATGGTGGCGTGCAGTGCCCTCTATCCTCAGGCCTTAAGTTGGTCTTGGACTTGGCTCCGCCCTTCCTGTGAGACTCTTGAGCAATCTCTGTAAGCCTCAGCTTCCTCAGCTGTGAAGTGAGCCTCATACAGCAGGTGTGGACTCGATGGCTGATTCTTGTTACTTAGAGCAGAGACCGTGAGAGCAGGGAGGGCTCTCATCTCTGCCCTGTTCCTATCACACAGACTAGGAAGCCAAGCCCAGAACCTGAGGCGTGACAATGACCACGCAACGGTGAGGAGCCACACAGTGAAAGCTTAGAGAGGTCCCACTTAACACTATTTGAAAAATGATTACTATGTGTGCATGGTGTGCATGTATGAGTGCAGATGTGCACATGTGCGTGGTGTACAGGTATAAGTGCAGATGTGCACATGTGCGTGGTGTACAGGTATGAGTGCAGGTGTGCACATGTGCGTGGTGTACAGGTATGAGTGCAGGTGTGCACATGTGCGTGGTGTGCATGTATGAGTGCAGATGGGCACATGTGCGTGGTGTGCATGTATGAGTGCAGATGTGCACATGTGCGTGGTGTACAGGTATGAGTGCAGATGTGCACATGTGCGTGGTGTACAGGTATGAGTGCAGGTGTGCACATGTGCGTGGTGTACAGGTATGAGTGCAGGTGTGCACATGTGTGTGGTGTACAGGTATGAGTGCAGGTGTGCACATGTGCGTGGTGTACAGGTATGAGTGCAGATGTGCACATGTGCGTGGTGTGCATGTATGAGTGCAGATGTGCACATGTGCGTGGTGTGCATGTATGAGTGCAGATGGGCACATGCCACAACACACGGATACAGAGGTGAGAAGATAACTTCTAGGAATTTGCTTTCCCATTCTTTCACGGGATCTGGGGATCAAACTCAGGTTATTAGGGTCAGTACAAGCGCTCTACCCACTGAGCTGTATCACTGACCCCATTTTATAGGCCTTTGCATATTTTGTGTACATATGATGTGTGGGGCTCATACATGTAAACTTAAGGAAAGCTTATGTAATAGAATTCAGGGTTGACCTTGGGCGGCCCTGTCTTTACCTCCCACCTTGTCTGAGACAGGGCTTCTTCACTGTCTACTCTGGTACACACCGGGCTAGCTGCCTCATAAGCTGGAGCTTCTCTCGTCCCTGACTCCCATCTGGCCATGGGAGCCCTAGGATTACAGATGTGAGCTTCCGCACCGAGCTCTGTGTGGGTTCTGCAGATCGGAGCCCAGGGGCTCGAGCCCATATAACACTGAGCTGCCCAGGAATGCAGAGAGCATGGCATGGTTCTCATCCACACCTCCCATTTATGAGCCCATTTCACCAGGTGGGGAAACTGAGTCTCAGAGATGCCAAAGGGCCTCCCAGAACACCCGGTTAGGAAGAGATGGGCTAGATTTGCGAGCCACCCTCAGACCAAGATAGGGGTGCAAGTAGAGGCTGAGGGCTAGATTTTGTTCTCCCTGTGGCTACATGGTCCCCACAAACCAGAGGCCTTAAAATATACATCTCCCTGCTCAGGAGACTGGAAACCTCAGAGAAGGCATTGACAACACAACTATGCCCCTCTAAAAGTCTGGGGATGGTCCTTTCTAGCTTTGTCCTAAGCTGTGTGGCATCCTGACAATGCCGCCCTGAACTGGCGGTCATTTTAACCTGTCGCTCTAACAATGGGTGACATCTTTATGCTCCTTCTTCTTCTGATAGGACTCCAGTCATCAGCTGAGGCGCCCTCTAATCCAGCATGTAGCGTGACCAGCTGTGCTTGGGTCTGGGAACCCTGACTAGGGTCAGCGAGGGAACAAAGGAAGGACAGACACATGGACAGGGACACTGGAGTCTGGGTCCAATGGAGCACACACCTCCTACCGCCAGCCACCAGAATCTCTCCACTGCATATTTAAGTCCAGCACAGGGGAGAGGTTACTAGCTTGGTAGGAAGTCTCTGTAGGTGAGAATCTCAGGCTGTAGGCATCCCAGAGGAGGAAGAAGCTTCAGACGCTACCGGTCTTTGTATACACGAGTCACTCACTCAGACTCCCAAGTAAAGCTTTGTCACCAGGGTAAGGCTCTGTCACTCTCTTGGGGCTAAGGCCTCGGAGTCCTTGACACAGTCACTCAAGATTTCAGTCACTCAGGGAGTCCCTGCTCCCTTTAAGAATGACCTCATCTCTAGCATCGCTAGCAAGCTAGGGTCATAGGATCCCCAGACAGAGACCCCAGCAGATTCAGGTCTCCCCAGGTTGCAGCCCCCTTCCACTGTGGGGCTCTGCTTTTATCCCTCTTCAGTCTGTTGACCTATGTTTCACACTGTGATCTGTCTGCTGGGCTTCCCGGGGCACTGGAAGGTCTGCAGACAGTTAGTTCATGGCAGGCTTGGCCTTCCCCTGGGTTGGGGCTGGGCCCCAGGAGTGGAGCAGTCATTGAGGTTGCTGTGGAAAAGTAGCCTGTGCGGCTGGGCAGGAACCAGCTCCCAGGGTCTGAGGCTGAGGGGCTGTGGGTCAGGACTGCACCTGAAGCTCTGTAAAGCCGTCCTCCTCACATCCCGCCACCCTCAATTCCTCACTAGCTGGGTGGGACTGTACAGGCCATTTCTCGGGAAATTGTGTTTGAGAGAGCGCAGGGGAGGAGAAGGCTATGATCTGTGGGGGTGGGCGTAGGGAGTGGGAAATGGGCGTCGTGACAGTTGGGAAAAATCTTTCTCAGAGCAGGAGAATGCTTGGGGGAATGTCTTCTGACTCGGAGAGCCAGACTAATAGCTAATGGTGATTTTCTGTGGCACGTAGAGCTAGGCGAAGAGCGTCTGGGCCCTGGCTTCATTTCTAGCTGTAGCCAGCTGCTGTGGGTGAGTCTGAGATGGAGAGCCAGCATGGGCTCCCCTCCCCCCACAACCACCAGTGAGCCCTAACATGGGTCCTCTGGGTGTAATACGGCTGATAAGGTTTCTCACCTTCAACCCTGGGATCCCAGAGTGACGGCCATCTTGTAGGTCCTCAGTGGTGGACCCTCTTCTTCCAGGGCTGGACAGATTCTGAGGGTCCAAGGTCAGGGTCTGCTGCTCACCCCACCAAGGCACTGCGGCCCAAGGGGATCCATCCCACAGGCTGCCTGATAATACCATGCCCTCCCCCAGGACCCTGCCGTCGCTATTCCCAAGGGAACACTCATGGCCATTTTCTGGACCACCATTTCCTACCTTGCCATCTCGGCCACCATCGGTGAGTAGCCAGCAGAGCACGGATGTGGAGAACGAGAAGAGTGGCTCCGCCCCATAGTGGGGCTGGAGGAGTCTGCAATGTGGACTTGGCTTCTAACTGTGAGGCAGCCCTCAAGCCCTGCTTCTGGGGCACCCATTACCTCTACAGTGACAGAGCATCTTCTTGGTGAGGGAGGCCAGAGCAGGCTCCTCTGATACCTCAAGACATTGCTGTTCCAGATCCCTGTGTGAAGACCGTGCACAGTGTTTAATAATCACGTTTAATCTGGGTACTACCATTGCCTTCGTCCCAGAGAAGAAACCCAGGGCTCTGAGGGGTAGAACCTCTGGGTACTCTTGTTTCCAGATGGCCAGGGGACTCGAACATTCTCATGGGCACTCGGGGCTTAAGAATCAGGTCTCTGCTTTAAGGACATAGAGCACAGCCCTTCAGCTCTCCCTGCCTTGAGTTAAACAAAAATAAGGATATTGCCTTGCTCAGATTGTCAGGTACCCCCCAAATACCTCCATAGCTGCTGTCATTGATACTGTCACATGATAAGCTGGCCTGTATACAGTATCTCAACTTCTGCAGAGGTGGCCAGCGTTTGGGGATGGGGAGAGGGTAAAGCAAAGGACACACACACACGCACACACACACATACACACATGCATGCACACACACAGATATGCACACACACACATGCATGCACACGAGTGCACACACACATATGCACACACGCACATGCATGCACACATGCACACACGCGCACATACACATGCACATGCACACACACACACATGCACTCACATGCACATGCAATGCACACACATCTCAACACACCTTCCTCCTTTCAGGCTCCTGTGTGGTGAGGGATGCCTCTGGGGACGTGAACGACACCATAACTCCTGGCCCAGGCCTCTGTGAAGGGCTAGCCTGCGGCTATGGCTGGAACTTCACGGAATGCTCCCAGCAGCACAGCTGCCGCTATGGCCTCATCAACTACTACCAGGTATAAGCGGTGGACCTGGCTGAGGGACACCCAAGTCCAGAGAGGTAGGGGAGAGTGTGGGGGTTGAAATGTCAGGACCACAGCCTGCTTTGGGGAAGGGATACCCAGTGGTGTTTCTAGTTCAGCACCCCCACATTCCCACAGACCATGAGCATGGTGTCTGCCTTCGCACCCCTGATCACAGCCGGCATCTTTGGGGCCACCCTGTCCTCGGCCTTGGCCTGTCTTGTCTCTGCTGCCAAGGTCTTCCAGGTGAGGTCACGGAAAGGGGCTGCCGGGGTTCTGGCTGGGAAGAGCTGAGAAGAAAGGGTCCCTGGCTACTGTGAAGTGGGTCATGTGATATGGGTCTGGGTGGAAGGGAAGGAAAACGGGCTCGCAAACTCTTAAAGGAAGTAGCCCTGTCTCCATGGTGAGGGGAGGGCTGGGTTTTACCATTCTCAGAAATGAAAAGCTGACGAGGTCAAGGGCACAGTTGGCCCTGGGAAGGGCAAAGGGGTGGGTCCTGGCTAGGGTTTGAGTGTGGCGTTCACTGTCTACAGTGCCTGTGTGAAGACCAGCTGTACCCTCTGATTGGCTTCTTTGGCAAGGGCTATGGGAAGAACAAGGAACCTGTGCGTGGCTACTTGCTGGCCTACGCCATCGCGGTGGCCTTCATCATCATTGGTAAGAGGCTCCTTTTCCTGCCCCCTGTGAAGGTCCTAGGACCTGCTCCCCTTACCCCTGTGCCACTGGGCACTTGGCGAACAGCACTTATTTGGTGCTGGGGCCAGGCACAAACTAAACACTTGTTTTACTATCGAGGCACATCCCGGTCCCGGTACATAAACGTTTGAGTGGGTGAGGCCCAGGGTGGCCCACACCAAGCCATGCCAGGGAGTGTTGTTAGGAGGAAACTTCAGTGCCTTTCCTGCTTCTGCATTCCAGTGTCCTGACAGCTGGGACGTAACCCCGCCTCCAGGACACCGTCGGAGGCGGGCCAAGCTGATATAATTGGCTAACACAGTCATTACCTTTGTGCATGCGTAAACTAGACAAAGCCAGCCTCTCACCCAAATAATAGGTAGGCTGGCCTCTGCTGGCTTTGCCATGCTCCTGCTGTATGACTGTCATTTCTCTGAGCCACAGTTTGTTCAGCTGCAGAGTAAGGGGCAGTGCATGGATTGTAAGCCACAGATGGGCAGAAAGAGAGTCCATGTGAGAGCACAACCCCATACAGACGCACACACCCAATATATCCTGGTTAATTCAGTCAAGGAAGCAGAATTCGAAAAAGAGAAGCAACCACCCTATGACGTGACATTCCCTGCCCGGCTCCCTATGCAGAAGTGGGGCGTATGGTCTGTGGAAAGTCCCACCCCCACCCCTATTCCCCTCTCTCCACCCCCTCTCCCAAAGGCACCTTCCTGTTAGAGCCAGATCCCTGCAGCTCCGGCTGGTCCCGTTGGTCATCCAGCCATGGGACTTGCCCCTAATAGTCTGGTTGCTATCACCCAAAGGAAGATTCTAGATACTAGATCCTGCATTGTATGAAGTGTCTCGCCTGGGAAGCAGAGAAGTCTAGTTGAGTGGCCTTCTCGAGAGTCACCCTGTCTCCTTAGAGCTGTAGGTTTCTGGGTGGTGTCTTTGGGCTGATGATTCTGACTTAGCCAAGCTGAGGACCATGACCCTAAATACTCAAGGGAACCTAATAAGGTTCTGTGCAGAGATACTTGTCCCCAAAGAGCTGCTTGTCTTTCTTTTGGGCTCCCCAGAAAGACCCTAAGCTGGACATGCACATGTTTATGTGAGTGTATTACAGCCAGCGAGTCAGGGAAGAGGAAGGACCACTGTGGACAGGACTGGGAGATGCTCTCAGGGGTCATGGGTCACACTGACAAATGTATTCCTTATATTTATTTGAGGTCAAAACTGTCATGGCTACTGCCCTTGGCCACCCAGTATCCTGAAAATGTCCATCCCCCTGTCTTCCACTTTCTAAATATTTTTATACATTTGTTATGGGGGAGGGGGAACATATGAGGGTCAGAGGACAGCTTTCAGAAGTCCACTCCTTCCAGCACTTGGGTGATGGCTTAGGCCAGTAGGCCTTGATGGGGAGTGGCGTTACCAGCTGCGTGATCCTGCCTGCTCCCTCCATCTTAAAACCTGACGCTTAGGTTTTCTAAGACACTGACCCTCGGGAACATCACGGGGCAAAGGACTCGCTTCCCAGATGAGAAGGTTGAGTTGTCTGAGCATCCAGGCCTGGCAGTGCTAGGGGCCACCCTGTGAGTGCGCGCCAGGCAGCTCCTGGGAGGAGCCCAACATGTTGCCCCTTTCTCCTTGGGTCTTTGAAGCTGAGCTCAACACCATCGCTCCCATCATTTCTAACTTCTTCCTCTGCTCCTACGCCCTCATCAACTTCAGCTGCTTCCATGCCTCCATCACCAACTCACCTGGTGAGCAGACCCCTGTTCCAGCTACCAGAAGAGGGGGGGAGGAGCTGCGGGTGGAAAGGGGGAGGAGACCTGGGCCAGAAAGGGATGAATTTCCCAGTAGCAGATGATGTAGCTGTTTGTGCACAGATCACCGCTAGGGGCGCTGTTCATCCTGCAGCAATTGAATGGCATAGATTAGGGGTGGAGGCGAAACTTCCGCTGCTGCTGCAAACTTTCTAGCAGATGGCAGTAGCGAGCAGAGAAATACTTTCGCCAATGAATCCTAGATCTTCGAAGGGCCTGTTATCCCAACACTTTTCATAAAGACCACAGTGTGCCTGCCACTCTTACAGATGCGCCATGGTACAGTGATCACTAGAAGTAGCCCTGACCTAGCAGAGAGCCAGGCAGAATTAAGTGTCTTAATTCCATCCCTTTAATCCCCTGGGTCCCATAAGACCCTTGGGATCTGGTACTGTTGCTGATGCTTGGGCTGTGTTTGATCAGGGCTGGATGTTCCCTTCCTGGTATAGCTTATCGCCATAGTGAAATAAATACCCAACAAGCAAGGTTGTGGTACTCCCTAGAGCCTCCCTACCCCACCCCGGGTGTTAAGCCTGGTGGGGCCCTAGGGGTAGTGGACCAGGCCAGGACCGCAGCACTGGCTGTGAAAGCATGGAGATTGTTGTAGCTCTGCGAGGGAGAAGGCTCCTGAGCATGCGCATGTGCACTGGCCTGGTCCCGCCCAGGATGGAGACCCTCCTTCCGATACTACAGCAAGTGGGCAGCGCTGTTTGGGGCAGTGATCTCCGTGGTCATCATGTTCCTGCTTACCTGGTGGGCAGCTCTCATTGCCATTGGAGTCGTTCTCTTCCTCCTGCTCTATGTGATCTACAAGAAGCCAGGTGGGTGGCCATCATTACCCTGGGGCTCAACTCCCTGCCTGGGCAGCCATGCAGCCAAGCCTGTCCTTCCTCCCAGTTAGATCCTGGCCTTGGCCTCACCCCTAAGTGGGACTCAGGCTGGCCTCCACTGCAGCCTTCCTGAGCTTGGTGCTCAAAGGAACATGCCCACTGAGAGCCAGTCTTCTGTCGGCTAGCGTGTATATACGGGGTAGGGCGACCATGAGTGAACTGCAAAGGTAGACACTGAGAAAGACAGTCTACCTGCATGTAGCAGTCCTGAACGGACTGCAGTCTGAGGGAGGTTACCCTAGAGCTCTACTTCTGAACGTGGCCTTCTGGATGGCTTCAGAGCTCTGCTTGTCGAATGGGTGTTCAACCCTTAACTCCATGACCTTGAACTAGGTGACCATAAATGTGGCATGTGGCATCAGACCTGAACTCATTAGGGACAGAGCTGCCAGCTGTCTATCCATCCACAGCTGTCTATCCATCCCAAGGTGCTCTGTGCCTAAGAAAGATGGACAGTACCTCCCCCGCCCCCCAATTGACTGGTTGCTCCCTGCAGTTTTGAGTCTTGTTCTCGCCCTCTTCCCGCAGAGGTAAACTGGGGCTCCTCAGTGCAGGCTGGCTCCTACAACCTGGCCCTGAGCTACTCCGTGGGCCTCAATGAGGTGGAAGACCACATCAAGAACTATCGGTGAGCAGGGCTTCTGGGCCAGCTGGGAGCCTGAAGCTAGCCATGGTTCTCTGCCCTGGTAGGTCCAGGACGGAAGAATCAGTCGGCACTGCCAGATAGGGACAAAGCAATAAGGGGTCCAAGTGTCCCAGCTCCCACAGTGGAAGCCGAGTTGTCAGGGTCACATGGTCTGATTCCCGTGACACAATCGTGGGTTAGTGGCAGTGACAAGCCCTTCAAAGCTGAACGGTGAGGGAAGTCGCTCACCTTCCATATTCCTCTCACCTGGCCGTAGTAGATTCAGTAAGATCTATGACTGTGACCCCCGACGCTCATGGCAAACCTCTGAGGGTCCTAACCTCAGACACAGAAGAGGACAAATGAAGTTTGGAGATGTTAACTACCTGTTTGCCCAGCCGGCAAATGAACCATGGAGTCTGGTTTGGATGGGCAGGAATGTTTAACTCGTGCTGCCTTTCACCACAATGGTTCCGGCACCCGGCCAGAGTTTGTAAACAATAGCCTCCTTGTGACTGATCTGTACTCTGCTTTTGCCACGCTGGCTTTGGTGAGGGCAAAGGAAGTAGGTAGGCTGGTGCGTCTGATGGCCCAGGCAAGGACAGGGAAACAAAGTATCATACCTCAAAAAAACCCATGAAAGATCTCGTGTCACAGCTGGAAAAATGGGTCCCAGTGCACACAAGTCTCATCCAAAGCTATCAGGATTGAGGAATCCAGGAGCATATGCCTTTAGCACAAAGGCCCTAAAGGGTCTTTCCTGACATCTCTCGCTGTGTTCTTCCTTCTCCTAGCCCCCAGTGCCTGGTGCTTACAGGGCCCCCCAACTTCCGCCCAGCTCTTGTAGACTTTGTGAGCACGTTTACCCAGAACCTAAGCCTGATGATCTGTGGCCATGTGCTCATTGTGAGTGCTCCTGGGGGCTTGGGAGGGACACCCTGTACGGGGGCGTGGGGTGTGGCCACGGGGCGTGGGGTGTGGCCACGGGGCGTGGGGTGTGGCCACGTGCTCATTCTGAGTGCTCCTGGGGTGTTGGGAGGGACAACCTGTACCCTGGGGCACGGGGACCTGGATGTAGTATCTACCAAGGGATAGGAGGGGCAGCGGAAATGGATCTAGCAGAGCCTGGCCAGGTCCTTCCTTCAAAACATGGTCTCATAAAGCCCAGGCTGGCTCAAGTTCACTGTGTAGCTGAGGCAGAGCACCCAAGTGCCACGTTTAGCTTCCATTCTTTACCTTCCATCTTCCGCTCTAATCAAGAACACCACTAGGTGCTTCTGAGGCTCAGAGGAGCCTCTAGGACACCAGAAGGACTGAGGACAGCCATGACACCACATGTTCCTCACCCACAGGCACCCGGCAAACAGAGAGTGCCCGAGCTCCGGCTCATCGCCAGCGGACACACCAAGTGGCTGAACAAGAGGAAGATCAAGGCCTTCTACTCTGACGTCATAGCTGAGGACTTGCGCAGTGGCGTCCAGATTCTCATGCAGGTGTCCTGGCCAGGCTTCCTACGGGACTTAGTCAGCGAGGCAGCAAGCACGGCAGAGGCAGAGTGGGCTGACCCAGCTTAAGCTTCTTGACTGCAGTGGACGCCCCCCACTGGTTTACGTCTCAAGCTGTGTGGGCTCAAGAGCGCCCAGGAGTCTTGGGAACTTGTGGGGACTTTGGGGCTTTGCCCAGATCCTGTTTCTGCTTTATTTTAGTTTAGTTAAATTTAGTTGTTTTTTTTTTTTTTTCTTCTTTCTCTTTCAGTATCAGTATTGGGCCTTGAGCCTTAGGACCTTTTTACTAAAGAAACAAACCAAAAAGTGTCTGAGACTGAGTATCACTAAATTATCCGGGCTGGCCTTGAACTCGCTCTGCAGCCCAGGTGGGCTGTGACTTGCAAATCCTCCTGCCTCACCTTCCTAGTTAGCTCCCATTTTATTTTATTTTTTTTCAGATATAGTTTGCACTTAGCAAAGTAACAGATGTTTGCACATGTGGCCACCACACAGTGGTGTATAGCCATTGCTCAGACTGACATCCAGAGTGTTCCGCTGGCCAGTGAGTTCACTGCTCCATGTTTCCACGCGAAACATCAGAGAATCCTTTTCAATGGCTTTAGCAGTTTCTCAGCTTGAAAAAAAAAGTTGGAGGTCTCTCCCAAGTTTCCCAAAAAAAAAAAAAAAAAATGTTTTAGAAGAGGTAGAGAGAGGGACACAGTGAAGTGTGCACTTGGTGTTTGTTTTGTGGGTTTCTTGTTTCTTTCGTTTGAGACAGGTGACCACCAGTAACCACCATGCAGAGTGTGCTAGCTTTGGACTCACTGTGTTGCTTGGTGTGCCCCAAATTCCTCCCATTCATGCAAAGTATCTCCGTCTTAGCTTTAGGGGTTGGGGGCTGATACTCGGGGATCAAGTACAGGGTCTCCTGAGTGCTAGGCTAGGCAAGCACTCGGCACTCACTCCAGCACTGAGCAAAACCATCGTGTGCCCCCAGCTTCTTGGTAGTTATGACTATTGGCAAGTATACCATGCCCAGATAGATAGACCGACATATATAAAGAGAGATATGTGAATTGGTTTTGAATTATATACCTTTAAATGATTAATTTCTTTTGGAGACAAGGTCTAACAGTGTGGTCCCGGCTAACAGAAACTATCAGTGCAGATCCTCCCGTTAATCTCTAACTCACAGGGATCTGCCTCCTGTCTCTCCCCACGCCAAAATGGCTAATTTACTATATTGACTTTACTCCAAATATTTTAAAGAATCCTGATATGGAAGAGGGAGAAGGAGAGGGAGAGGCTAGGGGAAACAGAGGGAGGGAAGGAAGGAGGAGAGAAGGAGGGAGGCGGGAGCTTGGGGGGAGTGAAAGAGAAGACCCTGACAGGATGTGAACACCCGCACTTTGGAAGCAGAGGCAGGAAGATGTACAAAAGAGGGAGGGAGGGAAGAAAGGAGGAGAGACAGGGAGGAAGGGAGAATATTCAGACTCGGTGGCCCAAGAGTCCTGTAACTTGACATAAAACTCAAGTCTCACACTTTCCGTACAGACAGAACCCTGAGCCCCTTGGAGCCTGAGTGGGAGGGGTGGCTGAGAGGGGCAAGAGCCTTTCCCTGGTCATTTGTCACAGGGCAGAGCCCCTGCTGATCCTAGAGTCTCGGGGCCAGGCCACTTTCTGACTTGACTCTTCTCCCTACCCCCCTCGAAGGCCTCGGGTCTGGGAAGAATGAAACCTAACATTCTGGTGGTTGGCTTCAAGAAGAACTGGCAGTCTGCCCACCCAGCCACACTGGAGGACTACATTGGCATCCTGCAGTGAGTGAGCATGCAGGGGCAGCCTGTGAGCGGTCGGTTGGCGGCACAGGGACTTCCTGGGTAGAGGGAAGCCGAGCAGAAGCAGCGTGGAGACATCTGAGTCACTCGGCAAAGGCTGCGGTAGAACTAGCAGAGGGCGTCTTCCCCTTGACTTTCGCAGACACCGAAGTCAGCAGGGATTTGGCAGCAGAGAGTGGAGCAGGCCAAGTATGAGACTCTGGGGAGCACTGGGGACTGTGGCAAACTGGAGAAAGCACTGGCCAATCCGGGCCGCAGGAACTTTCAGTTTTTCAGAGAAGCCGAGAAGGGTGGTGGTTAAGGGAGAATCTTTGAAGGTTCACAGCTTTAAGGTAGGACATCAAGCAGAGATGGGGAGAGAGGCCTGAGGACAGTCCCAGAAGGCTTGAGCATTGACTCTCGCCTCAGCACCTCCAGCTCTTGCCCTTCCGTGTGTAGGGAATGGCTGTCTAGATTGTCTTTCCACTGTTGTCCCACACAGAGGGAAGCACCATCAAAATACAAGGCTGAGCTTTGAGGCCCTGCAACCTACACCCGGGTCTGCTGTTGACCCTCTATAGAACTCAGCTCTGACAGTAGCTGCTTCTAACACAGCATGGCATGGGGTAGAAAATCTGGCCTCCAGGCTCTCTGGAGCTCCAATGTCTAAGGCAATCTGGGAAGCCCAATGGGTCAGACCTTCAGGGAAGCCTTGGTATTATCAGTGAGTCAGTAATTATACTCTTGGGTCAGAAGTCTTCCAGACATCCTGTATAGCTGACCTGCCATGTGAGGAAGGCCATTCCTGTGTGCACACCTGTCCATTGGCTTATGGTCCCACCATATAATCTTTGTCCCAGTTACTCAGTTCCTTACTGTCTGACGGTGAGGAAGCTGCCCCCACCCCAGGACAGGTTTTCCTGTGGAAAGTGGAGGCTAGAGTCACCACCAAGCCCCGCTACTGTGGGCAGAGAGGTTGACAAGAACAACTCATGAGCGTGACGTGAAGCAGCCCGGATTTGGTTTCCCCAGGAGTATCCTGGATGGCATTCCAGTTCTGCCTGTCTACTATACGTATAGGGAAACTGAGGCCCACAGACCAGTGCTCGACATCGGTTCTCCTGGGAGCCAGGTCACAGGGCCAGCATCTTGACCCTGCGTCTTCTTCCTAGTGACGCCTTTGACTTCAACTACGGGGTGTGCGTCATGAGGATGCGTGAGGGGCTCAACGTCTCCGAGGCGCTGCAGACGCACAGTGAGTACACGCTGCCATCTGATCAGCCCCTGTGGAAAACCAATGCCTTTTCTAAGCAGTAGAAGAGAGGGAAAAATTAGTTAAGTCATGGACGTGAAGAGAGTGAGTTCTTAATGGTTCCTTGGAGTCCGTCAGTTTCCAAACAGAAGTGAGATCCAGAAAGAGCAAGTGACCAACCGGGCCAGGGTCATGCTTCCAGCAAGGCCAGAAAGGAGACTAGAGCTCTCCAAGGCACTGTTGTGTTCTGATAACCAATGGGTAAGTTGGACCTGATAGAAGTCAGGCATCTAGAAATACCACAGAGAAAATACCTAAAGGCCATGGACTCTGACCATTGCGTCTCAGGTCTGTCCTTGGTACTCAAAGCTGGAACGTGTTTTACGGCATCTGGAAGTTGCACCTGACTGAGAAGACTCTGAATTAGTGATAGAAATGGGGAAGACAAAGGGTGGTCAGGACTGGCAGACACAGAGACAGGACTCTGTTCCTTGCAGGCAGGGGTATTGTCACCCAAGGCCAAAGATATTCCTATGTCCATAGCATCCAGGCACAAACATTTATGTAGCCATCATGGCAGTCAGCAATCATGCTCTCAGCAGGGAACGCAAAGCTCCCCCAACCCAGGGTGGTGAGCCTCTACAGACAAAGCCATGCTTGATGCTCAAGATGGTTACCTCAGACACAAGAGTATCCTGGGGAGGTGGATGCTCAGAGGCCTCTCTGAGGACCAGGGCTGTCTGATGCTGAGGAGGGCAGAGCTGGGCAAGGAATGTCTTAGGTGGGGTGTCTGGTGGAGGAGCAAGACAAAACAAAACAAAATACCTAAAGACTTGTGGGAAGCCAGGGCAGGAGAGGGAAGCAAGCAGCAGCCAGGTACCCTGGCAGAAGAAGCAGAGAACTTCCTTTTAGTGTTAGCAGAGACCCAGAAGATGAGGAGCCTACGGGCAGAACCCCCCACCTCCCCTTGCAGTTAACCCCATGTTTGACCCCAGAGAGGGAGGCAGGAGAGCCAGTGGCAGAAAGGCTGGGCCATCTGTGTCTGGCATGGGTCAGCCCCCTCCCCCATCTGTTCAGATCTAAGTACTCTTGTCCTATGGGGATGCTAGTGTCAGGCCATCTGGGAATTTGGCCAAGAGTAAATGGCTTTCTCTTGCGACAGTGGTGTCCTAACAGCCAGGGCTGGGTTACTGTAGGTTTTGGTTTCCTGTTGAAGATGACCAGTTATGGGCCCAAGTTCTGCCCTTTATAAGACTCCCCCTCAGTTGTTCAAATGGCATATTCAAAGAGGAGCAGCGTGCAGTTGCTTTCTTTCAGGGGCAACTGGGAGGTGGGGAAAGTGGCAGCTGGTAAGGGGATGTCCTGCTACATCTGTGAGGGAAAAAAGAGGTACAGAAAGACGGACAAGCTCCATCTGCACAGGGATGCTACACAGGGACACAGGGATGCTACACAGGGACACAGGGATGCTACACAGGGACACAGGGATGCTGCACAGGGACACAGGGATGCTGCACAGGGATGCTGCACAGGGACACAGGGATGCTGCAGAGATAGAAGAGTGTTCTCCTAACCAATGGTCCCTCAGTGCCCATCAGCATCCATGAAGAGGGAGTCAGGAGTGGAGAAGAGGTTCACGTAGCACTATATAAAGCATGGGAAGGGACATTAGCTTTGTCTTACCAGGCCTGCAGGACGCCTCTGGCCACTGCATGCTCACCTTGGTGAGGATGGCTAGCCCGCCTCTCTGGGAAAGCTGGCTGTCTTCAGGTGGGTCCTGGCAGTGAATGTGCTGCCTCTGTTCTGGCCACCTTCTTTTCAGCAGCCCCGGAGGCCCTGGTACAGGAGGAGCAGACCAGCACCATCTTCCAGTCGGAACAAGGCAAGAAGACCATTGACATCTACTGGCTGTTTGACGATGGAGGTCTGGTCCCCTCACACCCATCTCTGTCCCTTGGGAGTTTCTGTCCTCAGGGTCTCTGCATCTGCTGGCATGATGTTCTGTGTTGTGCTTGCCCAGGCCTCTGGTGGGAGCCTCTAAGTGGACAGGCGCCTTAGCCCATCTTGGTTTTAAAACACAGCCCTCAGCTTTAGTGGCGCTGTATTTGACAGAGTAAGAAAGAGACCACAGCCCTGCCCTAGTGTCTGTGGGTTCCACATGAGTCCTGTCCTCCCAGAGACCAAAATACTGAAGAAGAAAACTATGTCTGGTTGGACATACATAAGCTAATTTTCCCGTCACCGTTTCCAGGAGCCATTATCATGGTCCCTGCTCTGTGGCAGGAGTGATAGGAGAGGACCTAAGGGATATTCAAGGGCAGGTGTGTAGGTGCCCCACAGATCCTGCATCACTCTCTAGAGGGTCTGTGGGACCTGCAGAGGTGGGCATCTGAGGGCAGGTCCTGGAGTCGACTTCCCTGTGGATATCGAAGAGTAACTGTGTGGTTCTTTATGGCACCTGTGTAAGCTGGGATATGCGAATCTGTGCCCGCCTGGAAGTGCCAGGCACTGCTGGACACAGTGTCACGTACCTACAATCCCATCATTTGGGAGGTAGAGGGAGGAAGATCGAGAGTTCGAAGCCAGCCTCAGCTACATAATAAAACCTTGCCTCAAAAAGGCCAAATAGTGATAATTCTGAAAAGTAAAGAGTCAGACGAGCAAATAAACACCAGCCTGCCCAGTGCACTGGCTTAGTCTGGCAAGCTCCTCCGTGGCTGAGCAGCTCACGTCCAGAGAGGGGAGGGTTCTGCTGTGGCAGTGTGGGGTGGAAAGACACAGGGGGTTCTGTCCTGAGTCCTTTCCTTTTGGCTCCTGGGGATCTTCCCTGCCAGGCCTCACCCTCCTCATCCCTTATCTCCTGCACCGCAAGAAGAGATGGGGCAAATGCAAGATCCGCGTGTTCGTCGGAGGCCAGATCAACAGGATGGATGAAGAGAGAAAGGCGTAAGTGGGGACCACAGGGGCTGCACTGACTTCCCATCCCGCCTCCCTGTGGCACCAGACTCCCGGTCCCTGTACCCTCCAGCTCTGCCTGCGGGTGGCCCTGAGGTTGCCCCAAAGCCCAGGTCAGCCTCTCTCCAGCTCACAGTAATGGTGCCTGGGGCTCATGCAGGAGCTGTCTCCACTTCTGGGCCCACCTTAAGGAGCCCCAGGTGTCTTGGTGTTTGCTCTGATAGGAGCATGTGGTAAGTCTGAAATCACAGGACTCTTCAAGGACAGACTCATGGAATGACAGGACAGAGGTACGTGAAGCAGGATTAGAATGCTTCCTGACAGTGTCCCCAGAGTGGGGATGCAGGCTTAGGGAAAACGTGAGGTGGCCAGGAGATGAGAAAGCCACACCAATCTCATGGTGAGAAGCGACTTTTAATTCCCCCTCAGGTCTCTGGATGATTTGGCAGGAGATCTTGGTGTAAAGCTGGCCTATTCTTGAGCTCAGTGGAACTTCTAAGCAAACAGAGCAGGCCTGGCTCATTGGCTTGGCAGGCAATGCCCAATCTTGGCAGAATTTGGTGACACTGGTATATTTATATGGGTTTTCATTGTGACCTCATTCTGACAATAAGCGCTGTTTCCTACTTCAATTAGGAGATAAAATTTCTTCTGAAATGTGTTACTTAGCCCCTTTTTAATGACTGTAACAAAACGCCTGAGGCAGTCCGTCTCATAAAGAAGAGAGGTTTCTTTTTGCTCTAAGGGCCATGTCTAGTGACATTCATCTTGCTGTCAGACACCTGACGTGATGGTGACACAGTTATCATATGGCAAGATACTGGTGTGTGTGTGTGTGTGTGTGTTTGTGTGTGGGCGTGTGTGCATGTGCATGTGTGGGCATGTGTATGTATATGTGTGTGCGTGTGTGTGTGTGTGTGCGTGTGCATGTGTGTATATATGTGTGTGTGTGCGTTCTCCCCTTTTTCTTATGAAACCTCCAAAGTTCAGTTCAACCGTGGATGCAATCTCAGTGACCTGGCTTCAAACCTAAACATGTCCCAGAGTCCCCATCCAGAAACACAAGAACAGGATTCTATTTCCATGATCTCACTCCCACACGCTGAGGATTAAAATTTAACCTGAGTTTATGGGGTAAACTGTATGCAAATCGCAGCACCAAGACAAAATGTGACTTGCCTTAAATAAACACAGAAGTACACAGAGGTGTGGCTGTGGAGGTGTCAGGTTGGCGTGAGTCGTAGGGGAGGAGTTGGGGCAACATCGACTTTTCAGCAAAGGAAAGTAATACTAAAGGTCATAGATAAGACCTGCTCAGACCAATAGTGGTGGTTTGTCCATAGAGAAGAGCCTGGCGCAAATTCTAGCACAAGACCACAGGAGGAGGTGACCCCTGGCCTGTACCACTCGTCTTATACCAGGATTCCACCCCTGTTTTTTCTTCTAATCACCCTGTGAGTTCAGGGAGGCCCAGCATACTGTCCCTGCCTTCTCCCTCAGCCCCCTGTACCCCGTGATAACTTCACCACCAAAAGGGCCTTCTTTGGCAAGGATCCCAGCCACCTGGCTTTCGGGACTTTTAAAGAGTAAACAGACCAGAAGGCTCCCCAACAGTCTGTGTTTCCTGTCGCAGCTCTGGGTGGCAGCTGGGTTCCTTGAGGTTTGCTTAGCTCAAGGTTGCCCCATTGGGTAACCGCATGTCCTTCTTACCGTGGTCATAAAATCCCTTCTGTCCCAACTGCCACTTAGTGGGTCATGTGATCTGCTGGCCCTATGACCCAAGGACTGCTTGGGCTCCTGTCAGATACATGAATGAAACTGCCATAGCTTTGCTTTTAAAACCTTTTAAAACCCTGCTTCTGGAAATATAAGCATTGGGGAGGGGGATGCAGAAGAGGCAGAAATTCAAGGTCAGTGATGGCACACACCATTAGTCCTAGCACTCGGGAGGCAGAGGTAGGCAGATCTCTGCAAGTTCAAACCAGCCAGGTCTACAGACATAGCTCTGGGACAGCCAGGGCTACACAAAGAAACCCTATGTCAACAAAACAACAACAAAAACAAACCAAAACCAACCAACCAACAATCACAAAGGCATAGCAGGCTGGGGGCGAGGGCTGGAGAGGTGCTTCCCCAGTTTATTACAACAGCTGCTTTCATACAGCGCCCAACCTGGAGCCCCAACACCCACACAGGGCAGCTCACGTTGTTAGATCTTGAGCTCCAGGGGATCTGGTGTCTCCTGGCCTTCTCAGACACCCTTACATAGATGGCGTACACACATATCGATCTAAGGAAAAGAATTTAAGTCCCACCCCTAAGTTCCAGAGCCAGCAGGAGCTGTCTGTGGAGGCCCTAGCCCGGGCCTTCAGGCTCCCCTTCCCAGCATGCTCCACATCATCCCAGTTGCTTCCTCCCCACCTTCTGACTGACTTCCTCCTCCAATGAGTCAGTCAGTGAGCACATCACAGCCTGGAGATATCACCCAGACTATGCTTTGCCAGGGTTTCTGACCCCGCACTGACTGGAGTCTGACTGGTATGTTCTGCAAACAATCTTGGGTGATTCCAGTGTGGACGTTGCCCTATCCCAGTTCCTTGAGCCTAGAGCAACCTTCTCCAGCGTGTACCAGCCTGCCAGATGGCTGCTTCCCCTGTGAAGTCTTTCATGACTGTGAAGACCACAGTGGGCTTCTCCATCAGATGCCAAGTCTGCGCCGTCTAGCACGCTCAGCTCCTGGTTTTCTCCTTAGCTCACGTGTGTTGTTGTCTTTGTCTCTACCACCTCTCTTCAGTTTCTCTCTTCATCTCCTCCCTTCAACCTTCACTTCCCAGAGTGTGGTCCCAAGCCTAGCAACATCCCAGGTTCCACCCTGGATGGCTGACACTGGTTCAGAGCCAGCCAGCAGATACTTGGGAGATTCTGGTCAAATACTTTTCCACGTCACTTGCTACTCTCTCACCTACTCCACCATACTTTCTTACTGTCTAGCCACCTCGCCCCCTCTGTTAGCCCCTTATGTTCTGTTCATTGCTATGTACTCGGCAGGGGCTTAAGGAATATCAGGATGAATGGATAGTTTAAAAAAAAATTCTGCATCTGTCTTCCAGGATCATCTCTCTGTTGAGCAAGTTCAGACTGGGATTCCATGAAGTCCACGTCCTTCCTGACATCAACCAGAAGCCCCAGGTGGAGCAGTGAGTTCTGTGTTGGGAGTTCCAGACTGAGGGCCGGCACTGGGCCTGTGGATCCCTCTGCTTGCTGTTTCTTTCTTCCAGGCCTGTTGGCTCCTGTGCTACTTTTCATGCGGGCCTCAGGACTTTTGCACATTCAACCACTTCTCCATCCAGCACCCTCTGCCTTATGCCCACGGCTGGCTTCAGAAGGACATGCTTCCTTCAGCTAGCAGAGAGGCCTCTCCCAGCTATTCTCTGTTACAGGACTCCTAAAAGACCGGCCTCTGCGTTTGCTTGCTTCTGCCAGGCTGATCAGGAGTTCAGTGAGGATAGGGTCCAGTCTGTCTTGCTGACATAGGGGCAGCAGGACTTGATGCTGCTTGCTAAGTGGGGTTGGGAGGGGAGGGCCCAGGTCAGTGGACAGCCCATGGACTTTTGCTAAATGTCAGACGTGAGCCATTCCATACAAATGGCAGAGTTGTATGGGTTCAGTCCGAGGAGCACGTCTTTGTGTGTGGTAACCCTAGGTATTCCTTGAGCTTCCTCCAAGTCCCTGGCTCCTCCAGAGACAGGGCCCGGCTGCCCAGCCTCACTTGTATTTTCCTCCCCAGCACCAAGCGGTTTGAGGACATGATTGCCCCCTTCCGCCTCAATGACGGCTTCAAGGACGAGGCCACTGTTGCCGAGATGAGGAGGGACTATCCCTGGAAGATCTCAGACGAGGAGATTAATAAGAACAGAATTAAGGTGCAAGAGAGGGAAGGGCTCGCCAGGGTTTGGGGTCCCAGTATGCGTCTCTGTCCTGGGCTTCTGGAATCCCCTCTTGGCCCCACCCTACTTGCCCTTAGCAATGTCTGAGATGTTCTTGAGAACATCTTGAGAGGACAGAGCCCTATGCTGTCCTCGGTGGGGACAGTATAAGTGGTTCTGGCCAATGGTGGTGTTCCTCCAGATCTGTGTGTACAGCAGACGCTAGACTCTTTTGAAATTGTCTGCAGTGATATTTTGTCAGAGTAAATAAAATGGCAGGGACAGCCAGGCCCCCAAGGGACAGATCTAGTTCTCCCCTCGGTGGCCCTGATTGGGGGGCCACTTGCTACCATCCTCTAGTAGGGACATTTTGTCAATGGCCTGGAGGTATTTTTGGAGGTCACATCAAGGGATGTGTGTTACAGCTGTTACATATTACGTAGAGACCCAGGGCACTGCTAAATGTCCTACAAGGCACGAGGCAACATCACAGCAAAGATCGGGCATCCAAGATGTCCAGAGTGAGACAGTGAAAGTCCCGGACTGGGCTAACTCACTTTCCTCAGATTCTTTTTCTACAGAAAATATCTATCCACTCTCAGGTCCGGGGAGGGACTCCTTAGATTAAGGTGTGCCTCCCAGGCTGCCCCACACATACTGGGACTTTGGATGCTTTCCCAGCCTGGCACCAGCTGGCTCTGTAGAAAGGACTAAATAAGCAGGGTGTCTAAAGACAGCCGGCTCCAAGTTTTGCCACTGTGGAGGCAGAGCCTGCCCCTTTGCCCCGGCTGTGAGTTAGCACATTTGAATTCTTCCACATCCCCGGGGGAGAGCATTACCATACCCACTTTGCAAAGGTACTCACTGTGCCTTGCCCAGGCTCTCTGCTAAGAAGCTCTGGGGCTGAAGTTTCAACCCAGTAAAGAACTTTCTTCCCATCATTATGGTGGTCAATGGAGTCAGGCAAGGGGAAAAGAAGAAAACAACCAAACCAAAAACCATAAAAAAAAAATTTAAGAAAGAAAGAGAGAGAGAGAGAGAGAGAGAGAGAGAGAGGTGAGAGAGAGAGAGCATTAATTCCCACAAGGGTCCCTGTGTTTCTGGGGCTGAGGAGTCAGGAACTGCTTAGGGGAGTATTTCTGTATCCAGATGAAATGGAGGTGGGGTGGGGTGCTGTTAAGAAAGTAGGGAGTGACCTTGGCTTTCCCTGGCCCCAGTCCCTTCGGCAGGTGAGGCTGAATGAGATTCTCCTGGATTACTCCCGGGATGCTGCTCTGATCATCCTGTAAGTCATGGTGGCTGGCTGGCCGGGGTGGGGGGGGGGTGGGGGTGGGGGGGGGGGGCCTGTTGGGGGTGATGGTAGCTGCTCAGAGGGGCCCAGGAGGCTGCAGCCTCAGCCTGGTGGATTCTCAAAGAACATGGCCGCTCCAATGCAGTCCAGTGTCTGCCTGGAGGCCCTGGCCTGAGCCTCTGTCCCAGGCATTGTTGATCTTCCTTCCTTGTTTACTTCTTTTCCTGCCAAACAGGCTTGGCAGACAGAGGCCTCTCATCCCAGAAGCCACTGTCTCCCCTAGCTTGGAAACTGTCCAACTCTCATTGGCCCTTTGCCATTCCCTAATGATTTGCCTGCTGAACCTGGACAAGAGGAATGGTGTCTGCTCCGGCCACGTTGTCCCCTGGAACAACACCCAGTCCACGCTAACCTCCAGTGTTGGCCAGGACAACACTGGCCAAGTGGACGGGGACTGTGGCAAGGAGGGTTCTCTATGTGGCTTTAACCTCTCTGGGGCCAGGAACGAGAACATGGCTAGCCAAGACCTCCACATTTGTAGTTTAGGGTAACCTGCAGATTTGGTAAGACATTTCTCATGCTTGCCGGGGAGCCAAGCACACTGTCTGCTCAGGCAGGACATTACACATGAGAACTTAAGCCCCTAGCCTAACATCTGGAGCTTGCTATGAATCCCTAGCTGGGACTCAAACCAGGGGTCCTTCTGCCTCCGCCTCTTTGGCAGCCAGCAACAACCCATCCGGAAGTGGCCTTTTCAAGGTGTGTTCTGATATAGACCTCAAGGGTCTTTCACATAAAATCCTGAGGTAGTGGCAAGGAGGCCAGAGGCAGGCTTACTCGATAATGATGGTCACGGACAAATGGACCGTCCATGTGCTTTTAGCATCCTTCTTTTTAATGTGCATGAATCTAAACTGTTACAGAAAATATTTAATCCCAATCAGGGGCTTCCACCCTGCCTTGACTATTCACTTCCCAGATAAAAGGCACACGCTGCCTTTAATTTCTAATAACCCTTGATCAGCACCAAAGCTGGGCAGATATCTACCGTCTGTATTATTAGATTCTATTTTCCTATTGATAACTCTGAGTTATTACTTACTGTGTTCCATCCGGGCTGCTCTTAACTACAGTTGGCCAGTCCTCGTGGACGTGATTTTAAGACATTTTTTACCCTATGAAATCTTCTCTGTCCCCCAACTTCCTCTCTCCCCTCAGGGTCTCTCTCACCCTAGGCCCGGAAACCCTAAACCCCCGCCTATGTCTCTTCTGCCCAGCTATTAGCTGTCAGTATCTTTAGTCACCAATCAGGGACAACTAGGGGTGGGGAGCAAGGTCACATAGTGGCACCTGGGTCTACAATCGAGTGTCCTCTAGGAGCAACCTGTATTTAGTATAGCGAAAGGCCAAGCCTCAGCACTAAACATCTTGACAGACCTGCAAAAGTGTTATCTGCTCTAGAAAGAAATCTTTATCTGCTGATACAAGCAGTACAGTAGCTGTTGCTGTGATAAGCACTATGGCCAAAAGCAAATTAGGGAGGAAAAAGTTGATTTCAGGTTGTCTGCCATTCAAGGATGTCAGGGTAGGAACTCAAGTCAGAAACCTGGAGGCAGGAGCTGATGCAGAGGCCAGGGGGGAGTGCGGCTTACTGGCTTGTTCTTCATGGCTTGCTCAGCCTGCTTTCTTATAGCACCCAGGACTGCCAGCCCAGGGATGGCCTTGCCCACATAGCCTTGCCCCCCACCCCGCACATCAATTAATAATCAAGGAACTGCCCCACAACCTTGCCCACAGACCAGTCTGATGAGGGCATCGTCTCAACTGTGGTCATCTCGAAAACTGACTTTATTGCTTGGGAAGCAGAAGCAGACAGATCTCTGAGTTCAAGGTCAGCCTGGTCTACAGAGTGAGCTCTAGGATAACTAGGACTGTACAGAGAAACCCTGTCTTGGAAAAAAAAAATCGACTCTACCTTGTGTCAAGTCGACCAAAAATTAACCAGGACAAGCAGTGAATGGGTGGAAAAGGCTGTTTGGGCTGTTTGGTTTTGTTAGTTAGTTAGTTAGTTAGTTAGTTAGCTAGCTAACTAGTTAGTTGGTTAGTTAGTTGGTTGGTTAGTTAGTTAGTTAGTTAGTTAGTTTTTCTGTAGAGAGGCCTCAAACTTAGCGCCATAGTCTCCACAAGCCATACCTGACATTAAATTCACAAGAAAAGACTGCTCCTTAGTCCCTTGAGGGAGACAGGAGGAAACGGGGTTTCCGTCTCACACAATTAGGAGTACCACCTTACCAGGGGAGGGTTCCAGCATTGATTCTGTCAGGTAGTGGGAAGATCGGTAATGACAAATGAGTAAAGACCAAAAATGCCCAGGGCCTCCCAGCAGTTGAACAGGGGAACAACAGGTGAGGTCTGAGGCCTGTGGCAAGCCTACCATCAGAGCCCTGATGCCAGCGGGGTCTGGCCCTTCAGTCTTGTCTGCAGACTCACGGGAGCGCATATGGCGTCAGCGCATAAGGTGCTTTATTTCTACCAACAGAGTTTGGCCAGCCGCTAAAGGTTAGAGTTATGGGGAACTTTCTGGGCTATGTTCCAGGCCAGACTGTGGGGATGGTGTGGGGATGGGGTGTCTTCTTGGACAGTACTCAGTCAACCAAGGTTCAGAAATTACGTCTTTAGTCCATTCTGAACTGTAACAAAATACTACATACTGGGTCTTTTTATAAACAACAGAAGCTCATTTCTTACAGCTCTGAAGGACTCAGGGTCTAATACCAAAATGATAGCAAGTTTGGTATCTGGTAAAGCCAGCCTTCTGGTCAGAGATGCGAGTCACATGTCATTAGGAGATCCCGTGTCATTGTGTTCTCACATGGCAGGAACTCTCCAGGACATTTTGTACAGAGGGTGCTAAGCTCTTGACCTTATCGCCTCCCAAAGCCCCCCAGCTCCTAAACCCATCGTCCTCTAACCCAGAGGGAAGCATTTCAATGGGCTGAGTTTTAGTTGACCATGCACTTTCAGACCACAGCAAATAGCTTACTGACTTTGTTCTTGTGAGTTACCTCAAGTGTGCCCAAGGAAGAGACATGCAGGACCCTTAGTGATTTGTGGAGTCCTGGGTAGAGTGGTCTCAGGATCTCAGACCGATTAGCATCCAAGCACAGAGATCTGAGCTCCAGCAGTTGCCAGTTCTTCTCTGGGCCACCCCAGAGGACACTGGAACCTACAGGCCTTTCCTCAAGGGCTGGCTCGCTGTACTCAGCTCTCAGCAGCCAAAGGGTGGTGTCACAGGCCGGAGGTTGAATTCTGCCTTGGAATGCTTTTCAATTTACAGCATAGAAAATGTCAAGACTGTGATACCAAGGTGTTAAGTCAGATGTGGACCCTCTGGGATAGGGCCCTTCTGAGGTTCCATGACACCCATTGTTGAGGCCATGTTTTCCTCCTGAGAAAGTGCCGAGGGGAGGGATTTGTTCCATCAACATCTCTCAGATAATGTTCCTAAAGCAAGGTTGAGCCCAGGGTGTGGCCTGAGTCAAGACAGTGGAGATGGTTCAAGACGTGGAACCATACGGGGATTCTGAGGTGTGAACTGTCCTGGGTGCATGGGTGAGATGAGCTGCAGCTTCCATAGTGCGGTCTCTCTTCAAAGAAACACACTTGCGGTTATGACCTGCTGTTAACTCGCTGTGCGGCCTTGGTGAGGGACACCATGTCTCTCTAGCCTTGATTTCCCTGAAGCAGGAACCTGAAGTAGGTTCAAGGTTCTCTTTCATCACACTGAGATCCCAAGTTCACTTGCTATAAAATGAATCCATCTCTGGCCTGGGGGGTGGGGGACACGCAACAGGGGATTTTACCCCACTTTCTTCTCTTCCCCAAAACTTCAGGAAAATCCAAAAGCCCACCAACTAGTCTTGGCGGGATTAGCTGGTGTGTCTGGTCACCTGCACACACCCCACCCCACCCTAGCCAGCTGTCGCCCAACAGGGCCCCAGCTCTTGGGCCAACTCCACAAAGCAGCTGTGTATGTGTCCCAACCCTCCAAGTTGGAGACCAGCCCAGATTTCTCAGGATGTAGTCAAGGTCAACCTCATAAGACTTGGAAACCCTGAAAATGCAAATGCTAGTCTCTTCCAGAAGAGGGCTGGGTGGGCCTCAAGACCTCTGTCCCCAGATATCCTAAGGACAACAAACAAGGAGCGATCCTCACTGAAACTCGGTGAAATGGATGTGTAGTCTAGCCCCAGTTCAGGGCAGAACCTGGCTCTGTCTGTCTCCTACTCAGTGGCTTATCCGATGACCCACCCCCACACCTCCACCCATGTGTGAATGCAGCTACACCCGCACAGGGTTTGAGCTGGCACTGCACAGTAACCATCCCACCCCACAGCCTCTGAGCAGGTTAAGAGCCTGCCTGTTCCTGTGAGGACCAGGTATCCCTTTTCTCAGTAAGGATTTCCTCCACACTGCCAAAGAGTAATTCATTAAGGCATCCTTACCACCAGCGCGTGTACCGAGGAGGATGCTGTAAGTAAGGGCCTTGCTGTTTTAAGGATCAGAACTAAACTGTGTTCCTTGAGACAAGGACACTGTCATAGGAGTCAGGTCTTCTACTCAGGGCCTTCCAGATGGGGAGTGGCCTGGCACTCCTCCTGGATTGGTTCTGTTCAAGGACTTAACTTCTGAAGCGAGCGTTCACCCAACACAGCCTTGCAAATTTGAACAGAACTCGTTTTGTTCTTGGCTTTGTTCTAAAGATCAGTGGTTTTAGGAAAGCACATCCTGTTGGCAAGAGCAAGCCTGTCATTGGCTAGTGCTAGAACGAGTTAAAGGTGCTGTTCCTGGGACGGGGCCACAGGCTCTGCCTAGGGAGGGAACTTCATGCTGAAGCTTGCTGCGGGAGCTGTGGGTGTTTTCTGACTCTGAGCAGACAGGCACCTGTGCCCTGTGGCCTTTAAAGGTGGTGAACTCAGTTCCCCGGAATACGATAGCATTTCCCAGGTGGCAGAGTCCTTAGCCTCACGAGTGCCTGTGAATTCTAAACTCGGCCTCTCTCGTCTCCTATGCCATTTCTGTGGAAGATCACTAAACGCTTTCAGGTAAAGACGACAGTTGCTTAGTGATATAGACATCCTTGTTCCCACCCACCTTCCCTGCCCTTTGGAACCTTACTTTCTAAAAATAGAACAATGTTTCCTGCATGTTCTGACCCTGCGTTTTAGTTAGTGCTCACAGACATGGTGAGGTTGTAGCAAGCAGGTGCGTTAAGTAGGAAGATCTAGGAGCCTGGTTGGAGACCCATCTCTACCGCCTGCCTGTACGTTGTGTGACCGCAGACAGCCAACAGGGGCAGTACGTTTTGTGAGTTCTCTATTTAAAGAACTTCGAGGCTCAGGGCCAGTCAGGCACTTTGCCAGAGCTGCCAAGTTGAGGACATTGCAATGCCAGCACTCAGACAACGTCTATGGGGTCAGATTCTGAACTCTGAACCAGAGTTCAAATCTGCCTGGCTGGCTGCACCAGCTAGCCCGAGTCCAGCTGGGGCACTGTCCACTGCTGCTCTGTATTAGAGCTAAGATGGAGGGGTTGTCAAGGGTACAATCCCTTACAATGCTGTGTAAGCGCTTGTATCCCAAATTCGTGCACCATAGCTGGTACTGTGGGATGCTGTATTTCCCAGGAGCTGAACCCTAGGCACTGGGACATGGTCCCAAATGTATGTTTAGAATTCTTAATATGGTAGAAAAAGATCACTTTCTTATCTAAACAGCCAAAAATGACTGAATAGCATTCTAGGATATCCCGTTACTTGTATGGTATTTTGCAACTAGGACAAGAGGCCCCTGAGAAACCATGCTGGAATTTTCCCTGACATGCTTCATGGTCGAGGGGGTGGGGTGGGCAGGACAAGGGTCTGCAGCCACATCACAGGAGCATGCTAGTGACCAGAATGCACAGAGGGAAGGGCTGGACAAAACTCAGCAGGCAGATGAACATATATTCCAATGAGCGAGACGGACGACACATAAACACAGCTAAAGACGCCTTTAAGATTGTGGAGAGCCATGAATACAGTCATCTGGGGATTGGATGGAAAGGTGTGGTCAATCAGGGGAGCTGTCCTTAAGCAGCTGGATGCCCTCAAGCCTGGATGATTCAAAGGAGCCACCCAGAGCTGGGCATGGTGGTTTACCAAGTCCAAAGGTCTCGAGACAAGAGCAATTCACCACCATGGCTATTCAGGAATGATTAGGACCGAGTGAGGTTGGAAGGTGTCTTAGTTACGGTTGCATTGCTCTGAAGAGACAACATGTCCAAGGCAACTCTTATAAAGGAAGACGTCTAACTGGGGCTAGCTCACAGTTCCAGAGGTTTAGTCCATTGTCATCATGGTGGGAAACATGGTAGCATGCAGGCAGGCATGGTGCTGGAGGAGCCACCAAGAGTTCTACATCTTGGTCTGAAGGCAGCAGACGGATATTGTGTCACTGAGCGTAGCTTGAGCATAGGAGACCTCAAAGCCCCGCCCCCACAGTGTCACCTTCTCCAGTTAGGCCACACTTCCTAAATGTGTCGCTCCTGTGGGCCAAGCATTCAAACACATGAGTCTATGGGGACCAAACCTATGCAAACCACCACAGAAGGGTTGCAGGGGACTGGATCCTAACGGACCGTGCAGGCCATAGGTCTGCTTAGAAATACTTTGTGGCTGAAGATATTCTTTGAGGGTAATTACTCTGCTGCCGCTCTTCCTCCTACAGTACCTTGCCCATTGGAAGGAAGGGGAAGTGCCCCAGTTCACTGTACATGGCCTGGCTGGAGACCCTGTCCCAGGACCTCAGTCCTCCCGTTCTCCTCATCCGAGGTAACCAGGAGAACGTGCTCACCTTTTACTGCCAGTGATGTCCAGTGTGGCGGTTCCTGCCGAGAGCTGAGCGCGTGGGATAGAGTCGGAACTCACGCTCTCCAGCTGGAGAAGAGGCTTCAAGTCCTGCTGTGTCATCACATCTACCGGCTGTGTTTCCGAGCTGGCTGCACCCCATCAGACACACCTTCTAGACCTTGAAGTTGCACGGAAAAGCTTCTGGAAGAGTCTTATCTCTTTTTAAAAAGCTTTTTTTTTTTTTTGTCTTGATGACCAAAATATTAGTCATTGATTCAGTCTTTGATTTGTATACAAATTGAGTCCCAGTATTGGGTGTGCAACTTGGCAGTCTCTCTCGGGACCTTCCCTGTGACCACCCCCAAAGCTGTCTCATCCCCCCCCCCCAGACAGGAGAGCAGGAGCCCATCCTGAGGAACCATGTGGAGTTCTGATGACCACAGGACCCTTTGAGCTACACAGCAACACACATTTCTTCTCCTGTTGCTTTTCAGTGATGGATCCTGGGTGCTCTTACTGGTTATTGAGACCAGGGTCCTCTAGGTTCTTTGATTACAAATTCTATGGTTTCCTCAGAGACTCAGAACACACAGAACAATGGTAGGGAAGCATCACAAACTGGTCCTCACTCTAGAGGGTGCTTCTCTCCCCTCTCCCCACCCCCTCTCCCTCCCTCTCTCTCTCTCTCTCTCGATCTCTCTCTCCTTCCTTCTGACAGAGTCTTATGTGGTCCAGGCTGGCCTTGAACTTCTTCTGTAGTCAAGAATAGCTTCAAACATCTGATCCCCCTGCCTCCATTACAGAGCACGGGGATTCCAGGCACGTGCACATAGGCATGTTTCACGAGGTGCTAGGGACCACACCTACGGTTGATGGGTGCCAGCAAGCACCTGCTGACTATGCTACCACCGCCCAGTCTCTAGTCTGCTCCTTTGAAGTTGATTGCGACCTTCTAAATGATCTTCAAACCCACTCGTGTGCAGCGACCCGTGCTTTGAAAAACAGGTTTAATTTCTGGAGGTTGTGTGTAGGGTCTGTTGCTGGTTGGTTTCTTTGTTGCTCAGGAATTTTGTTTTGTCAACTTGACAGGGGCTAGGGCCATCTAAGCAGAAGGAACCTCAACTGACAAAATGCCTCCTGCTGATTGGTGGCCTGCAATGATTGACGGGGTGGGGGCCAGCCCACTGTGTTGCTGTACCACCATGAGCAGGTGGTCCTGGGGTGTATAAGAAAGCAGGCTGAGCAAGCCAGTGAGGAGTGTCTCTCCATGGCTTCTGCTTCAGTTCCTGCCTGGAGTTCCTTCCCTGACTTCTCTTCATTATAAACCATAAGCCATAAGATGAAATAAACCCTTTTCTCCCCAAGTTGCTTCCGGTCATGATGTTTATAAAGCAATAGAAGCCCTGACTAACCCGGGCACTGCTGGGCATCACTGCCCATATCCCCACCCATCGCTCAGGAAAGCAAAGGAAACCAGCAAAGCTGGAGAGACGGCCACGATGCGGGGAGGGTTGAGAAAGAAGGCACAAGAAGATGCAGGATTCAAGGAGCCTAGGGTCAGGGTGTTACGCTGTGGGGCTGGAAGAAGAGACAGCCCAGATGTTAAAAGCGGAGAGGGTGATGAAGATGGCAAGATGGGTGAAGGAAGAAGGGAGGAAACGTTCTACGCACCCCAGAGTTGGAAGGATCCTCCATCCCGGATGAAAGAGAGCAGCTTAGCAGACGGCCAAGTGCACCAGGGTGAGGTAAGGTGGCGGAGAGAGCTGGGTAGGTGGTAAAAAGCCTTACACCCAGCAACAGGGAGTGTGCCAGCGCTGCTACAGGGTGGGTCCCCAAGAAAGGTGGCAGCTATGGTGTAAGAGTGAGACAAACAGGAACATGCATCGAGAGTAGGGCACACAGGAACTCTTGGGACACCTTACAAAACACAATGGTCTTTGCTGTCTTGATGGACAGAGGCAGACATTCGAGTTCTTTGGTGATATGGCTGGGCCTGTCCCTCTAATGCTGAGGAAGACAGCAGGGTAGGGCATTCTTGGGGTTTGTCATTTCCTTCCAAGGTCACTCAAGGTCATCCGGTCACAAAAGCTATGCCCTTCTTGATGTCTTCCCACCCAAACGCCAGGGCTTCAAGCCTGAAGGCTCTTACCAAGCCCTCTCTGCTCTCAAGGTTCACCAGGGCTTGCTGAGCAAGATAGGGATCTGGCAGAGCTTAGCAGGGGTCTGTGCTCTGCTATCTCGGGACCTTGCACCCAATTCCCAGCTCTACAGAAACTCTTGCCTCCTCTAGGCAGTGTTGACTTTTCTGGAAGTACATGATAACAATTTCCTGGCAAATGGCGTCCTCCTTCAGACACCAAGGAGTCCTTGGCTTGAGATTACAGAATGTTTTGGCTTTGGATATTTAAATTTTTTTAAATGTTAAATAGATTTGTGCTGGCTAGTTTCATTCTCAACTTGAGACAAGCTAGTCATCTGAAAGGAGGAGACCTTAATTGAGGAAATGGCGTCATTAAGATCCAGCTGAAGGGGGCTTTCTTAATAACAGAAGGGAGAGGGCTCCGTCCATTGTGGGTGGTGCCATCCTGGGTTCTACAAAAAGCAGGCTGTGCAAGCCAGTAAGCAGCACCCTCCATGGCCTCTGCGTCAGCTCCTGCCTCCTGGTTCCTGCCCTGTGTGCGTTCCTGTCCTGACTTCCCTCAATGATGGACTACAAAATGGAAGTGAAAGCCAAATAAGTCTTCTCCTCCTCAACTTGCTTTTTGGTCATGGTGTTTATATCACAGCGATATAAACCCCAGCGAAGACAATGTTCGACAATAATAAAAGTTCTATTTTTAAAGAGAAAAAATATAAAAATATTAATTGATTTAGAAGGTTTTACTCACAGACTAGGCTGGGCTTAGCACTTTTGTTTCTACGACCTTCCTGAATGCTGGGATTACAAGTGTGGGGTCACCCTCTCTTGACACCTCCCACATTAAAAAAACAAAAAAAATTTTTTTGAATTAAACTTAAGGCCTAAAAGCAGGATGAAGAACTTACTTGTTTAGGAACTCAACATTTTTCAACTATGAGAAGTGATTTGAAAAAAATTAGCTGGTGTTTCGTTGTTTTGCTTTTTGGGTTTGTTGCTTTGTTTTTTGTTTTTTTCTTTTTTTTTTCTTCTCCCCTGGATGGGACATTTCTCTTGGTCCCTGAGGTCACTTTGCTTAGGAATATTTGCAGCTGTTTTTTCCCCTTTGCTCCTCTTAACTACATTTGTAATCAGTCCACAGGGAGCACATTCTCCTCAGCCCCCTGACTGACAGCTTTTGGGGATCTTGCCTCAACCAAAAAGGAGGCTGAGTACAAATACCTATTATGTGGCCGCTTGAAAACTTAAATCTCGGGACTTGAGAGATGGCTCGGTGGTTAAGAGAACCGACTGCTCTTCCAGAGGTCCTGAGTTCAAATCCCAGCAACCACGTAATGGCTCACAACCATCTGTAATGGAATCCAATGCCCTCTTCTGGTGTGCATGAAGACAGCTACAGTGTACTTATATATTTAAACTTGAAAAAGAAAAAGAAGGGGTTGGGGATTTAGCTCAGTGGTAGAGCACTTGCCTAGCAAATGCAAGGCCCTGGGTTTGGTCCCCAGTTCCAAAAAAAAAAAAAAAGAAAAAGAAAAAGAAAAAGAAAGAAAACTTAAATCTGAGTTTCTGATACTCTCCATGGTGTGACTTCAGATGCACTCCCGGCCTCTGTTCACAAAATGAGAGGACTGGGCAGTTTACCAGCCAGTGAATGTGGCTTGGCCCATCAAGGCTGACCAAACAGTTTCAATAGCATGGATGGGCAGGTAGGACCAGAATAGACCTTCTCCAGTCCCCACTTCCTCTCTGCCCCCACCCCTTCCTAAAACTGTAGGAGCTTTAGGTCCGGTCTCTAAGGCACTCCATTCCCCCATTAGGCAGCAGCAGCAGCAGGGGCAGAGAGGCCCAGTGACAGCTACAGTGTTCTTTCTGTCTTTGGGTAACAAAATGTTTCACATTGTTACATCAAAAAACAATTTTAATGTTTACTTTGAATTTGTGTGTGTGTGTGTGTGTGTGTGTGTGTGTGTGTGTGTGTGTGTGTGTGTGTATGGGTATGTACATAGGAGGGCAGACGTCATCAGAGACTAGAGGTGAAGAATCCCCTGGAGCTGGAACTAACTGCCTGGTATGATTGCTGGGAACCAAACTTGGGTCCTCTGGAAGAGCGATACATATTCTTAACTCTGAGCCATCCCCCAGGCTCCACTTTACTGCGTTTCACAGCCAGCAGGTATTGTTTCTGACAGTGCTTTTGTTCTGATGCTCCCACGGGGAGGTAGAGCACAGGGGTGATGCCAGCTTTAGCCACTGTTGAAGAAGGTTTCACTTCGCTCCCCTGAGGCCGCTGCTCCAGTAAGTAGCTCTCATTTCCCCCTTGGCCTTTCAGCCTCCAGAGTTACCTGTACCTTTGGCTCCCAGATAGATTTCTTGTGGCTTTGAAGTAATTGAGTGCAGTCCACTCTCTGCCCTGTAGCTCTCTTGATGCTTTGGGTCTCATTCAGCCCACTCTGAACTGAATTCCCCCTTAAGTACTTGCCTGGCCTCTCCAGTGTGGGCAGGGTGAGGTGGGTTTCACAGAAATGAGACCTGATGGAATATTCCAGAGGAACCACCAGGCTGGGAAGCCCCTAAAGCAGTCAAGCACCCTGACTGGCCTCACACAGGTCATGGCGTCAGCATCAAGGCTTCAAGAATGTTTACAGAACAAGAAGCCCAGCCACTGTCTGGATTGGTAATAAGTCAGTTTGTGACACACGTGCCTCGGAAGGCACCTGCTTCCTTCAACACACAGGAGCAGTTCACTTTCTGAAGACACTTGAGAGCCATTGGCTGGGAGGCCCACAAACGGAAGTCTCTGGGTACACAGGAGACGGTGGCTAGTGGCAAAAGCAAGTGATTCTGTAAGTTACAAAGAAAAACGTTTCCGTAGCAAACGATATGAGAACACTTGGTAACAAAGTCAGACAAGTCCCTGTGGAGAGTATGGCACTGGAAAGAGGCTTGTCGTATGGTGGTGTTGAACCGATCAAGAATAAGACCACTCCCACTAGTTTTGACCCAAATTTGAGGCAAGCTTTAATTAAATACTGACTGCTGTGTTGTATAAAACGTTATGGAGAGAAGGAATATGTTTGGTAGGTGTGTAGTTAGGTGTGGGGGAAGAGGGTGCCTCTGCAGGGCCCGTGCTGAGACATCCCTTCCCCCTGAGGGAGAGGGTGTTAGAATAGAGTTTGAGGGTGTGGGGAGGAGAGCTGAGATGGTAGTAGAGAGAGAGGCAGAGAGAGAGAGAGAGAGAGAGAGAGAGAGAGAGAGAGTGAGAACAAGAAGGCAAGAGAGAGAGAGGAGGGGGCAAGCAGCCCCTCTTATACATACCTGGCTGTTGCCAGGTAACTGTGGGTGGAGCCTAGACAGAATGCTAACACTGACCACGATAATACATTCTGCCAGGATCATCCTAGGGTTCCCAGAAAATGGGTACCAATGACATTTAGCAGAGACCTATATAGGCATGCCTATAAGGCTACCATATTTCCCATCAGGTCCAATCGGGAAGTATATATCCTGACATTTCCTTCAACTACCTGTGATCAAGCACATGATGGGTACAGTTGGGGTAAACATTTGTTTAGAGAAGTGAAAACATGCAACTAAAATTTTCCACAAACATTAGCCTCCAGCATTTCAGGAACTATCTGTGCTTGGGCAAGAGGCTTATAAGTTACAGACATTTTTGTTTATGGCTCTCTTAGGCACAATGATTACAACTTAAAATGTAACTTTGGATCTCACAGAGCCATTCTGTAACCCCAGCTCTTGGGAAGCTGAGGCAGGAGAATTGGCCCTCCCCAAAAAGAACCTTGGAAGATGGGTGTAGTGGGTTTGGCCTAAGGTTACTTGTATTCTAATGTTAATTTGGGTCCCCAAAACTGCTTACATAAGTGTGTGCAGGTCGCTTCTGGGAACCCACCCCCAGTTGGCTCTGATTGGTAAATAAAGGTGCCAGGAGTCAATGGCTGGGAAGGGCAGACTGAGGCAGGACAGTTCCTGGGCTTGGGATGGGGGTGGTGGTGAGGAAAGAGAAGAGTGTGGAGGAGAGGAGATCAGCCATGTCTGAGAAGAGTGCTGGACAGAGAAGCCAAGAGAAGGAGTCAGGGAAGTGTGCCCAAGAGGGCTGCCCAACTGGGTCCAGGGTAGTGGAGATAGAATGTAGAGTTTAGTAATAACTTGGGATTACTGGCAGGAGGTGGATTAACCTCGTGAAGGTTAGACAGTGGCACAGCTATTGTGCTGTTTAAGGCATATTAAAATATAAAGGCTTTGTGTGTGTGTGTGTGTGTGTGTGTGTGTGTGTGTGTGTGTGGTGTGTGTGTGTGTGTGTGTGTGTGTGTGTGTGTGTGTGTGGTGTGTGTGTGTATGTGTGTGTATGTGTGTGTATGTGTGTGTGTGTGTGTGTGTGTGTATGTGGTGTGTGTGTGTATGTGGTGTGTGTGTATGTGTGTGTGTGTGTGTGAGTGTGTGGTGTGTGTGTGTATGTGTATGTGTGTATGTGTGTGTGTATGTGTGTATGTGTGTGTGTGTGTGTGTGTATGTATGTGTGTGTGTGTGTGTGTGTGTGTATGTGTGTGTGTGTGTGTGTGTGTGTGTGTGTGTGTATGTGTGTGTGTGTGTGTGTGTGTATGTGTGTGGGGGTGTGTGTGTATGTGTGTGTATGTATGTGTGTATGTGTGTGTATGTGGTGTGTGTGTATGTGTGAATGGTATGTGTATGTGTGTGTGTGTATGTGTGTGTATGTATATGTGTGTGTATGTGTTTGTTTGTGTGTGTAGGTTTGGTGTGTATTGTGTGTATGTGTGTGTGTGTGTGTTCGCTCTGTGTGTGAGTGTGTGTGTGTATGTGTGTGTGTGTGTGTGTGTGTGTGTGTGTGTGTGTGTGTGTGTGTGTGTGTGTGTGTGTGTGTGTGTGTGTGTGTGTGTGTGTGTGTGTGTGTGTGTGTGTGTGTGTGTGTGTGTGTGTGTGTGTGTGTGTGTGTGTGTGTGAGTGCGTGTGTGTATGTGAGTGTGTGTGTGTGTATGTGTGAGTGTGTGTGTGTGTGTGTGTGTGTGTGTGTGTGTGTGTGTGTGTGTGTGTGTGTGTGTGTGTGTGTGTGTGTGTGTGTGTGTGTGTGTGTGTGTGTGTGTGTGTGTGAGTGTGTGTGTGGTGTGTGTGTGTGTCTTTCCGGAATGTAAAGCATTGAGGTAGCAAACCTGCTGCTGGGATTTATTAATTATTAAATTCAACGGATGATTAGGATTCAATAGAAGGAAAAACGGAGAAGCAGGAGCTGGGATGGGAGAAACATGCTATCAGGAGAAGGAGCACGAGCAAGGACCAGCCTTAAAGCAACTCTAGATATGCTGGGAAAACCAGAACCAACCAGTTTTCCTAGAGTATGCACCCAGGCCAGTAAGAATGGCAGGGCCACCACAGGCAGACCCCAGGTATAATGCTGGCAAGCAATTGGCATGGGGAGGCATGTCTGTAATCCCAGGAGAGGCTGAGACAAGTTTGTGAGTTTGAGGTCAGCTTGCGACATGTAGAGGACCCTGTCTTAAACTACACAAGGTGGTGAGAGTGAGCTTCCGGATAAGCCAGAGGAGCTCAGTACTGAAGGTGAGAAGGGATAAGCCAAGCTTCAGGAAGTGTTAGCCAGATGGAAGGGAAACCAGGAGGATTCAGTGGGAATGGAACCCCAGAGCTCAACATTCTAAGCAAGATGGATAGAAGAGAAAAGAGGAAGGATGCGGAGCACGGTAGGAAGAAATGGAAGTAGGGATTGCCTGGATGCATGCATGAGTAGACAGGGTCCCCGATACTGAGTTGGGGCAGCTCTAAGAATGAAGGACATTGAGACCATGGGGTCAGGGTGTTACGGCCTAGGTAACTGTCATAGGACGCCATTATAAAGAGACTTCCTTGTGTTTCTGCTGTCACTAGGAAACTTTCTAATGCCAAGTTGATTGCATATTCTGCCACACTCTGTGCCCTTGGAAACCGATCACAATGGAAGTCAGTAGAACTGCTTTATATAGTTACCCACAATAGGCTTGGACCCAAACCAACCACCCGGCAGCACTTCCTGCACCTGCGTATAAGCTTCTGTGGTATTTTCTTTTATAAGCTGTTCCTGGGATGGACCCCAACATAAGAGAGACATGCACCAATGTAAGACACTGTTTGGAATAAGACTTCTATTTTTGATTAGTAATGGATTAAAATTTAAGATCCCAAGACCTCCCCGGGATTTGACATCCTACTTGGCAGAAAGAAGCATGTACTTGGGTAACTGACGTCCTGGTTGGCAAGTTAAGACATGAATGTTACAAGACAAGTCCCATCCTTGTAGACAAGTTAAGACATGAGCGTTAGGCAAGATGAGTCCCCTGCCACAGTTGAATACCCCAACCAATGGGAACAGAATAAATGTACAACAAAGACATGTTCCTAAAGAAATCATCTGGCCCTAGTTGGTGGAATAACTTGGCACAGGTATTTATAGGTCTCAGGCTTTTAAAAAAGTCCTATAATGCCTTCACTCAGGGTCACAGTTCAGTCAGTCCCCAAACCGGGAGCCTGGCCCTGATCGATCAGTCCTGGGGTGTATGCTCAATGAACTATCCCTGTCTGAGATTTGCGTTCTTGCGGTTTGTGAGGAGACTCCTGGACCCCAACATAGGGAATAGACTTAGGGAAAGAGAATGAACAGACTTGGCTGTACTGTGGTATTGGTTACTTTTCTCAGTGATGTAACAAAATATCAGAAAAAAAGCAGCTAAGGAAGAATGTTGGCTCTCTGTTTGATTGGCTAGTCCGTGTGATCAGGAGGTGTGCTCTCAAGAGCGGGAGGCAGCTGGTCAGGAAACAGGACGTGGCGCTCAGCTTGCTTTGTTCCTCCTAGTCAGTCGGGGAGCCTGTCCTACCCAGGGAAGGAAGGATTTTCCACACATCTCAAGTGAGTCTTCTCTGGAAACATCATCACAGACCTACCTACCCTCTCTTAGGTAATTCTTAATCACATCAAGTGGATGGTCAAGATAAACCCTCCTGGGTATTTTAGCACAAACACATCCATCAGAACTGTGACCCAGGAGCTGTGGAAGAGCTTGGGCATTTCACCACTGGCTGGAAGCTCTTGGAAGCCATGAGCAGAAACAGACCCGAGAGATACACTCGTGATCAGGATACAGAAAGCATAGCCAGGCAGCACAAGCCATGTTTTAGATGAGAGAGAGAGAGAGAGAGAGAGAGAGAGAGAGAGAGAGAGAGAGAGAGAGAGAGAGAATATGAATGAGGAACAGGGAGCAGATGCCAGAGCTGGGGAAAGGCTCCATTTAGCAGGCAGGAGGAAGGGGAGGCAGCCATCGATGGAGCTTTCAAAGAATATTAGAAGAGCTGGAGAGTTACCTCCATGGTTAAAGCACTTACTGCTTTTCCAAAGGACTCTGGTTGAGTGCCTAGCAACCACATATGGTGGCTCACAATTGCTTGTAACTCCACTTTCAGGAGATCTGACAAACCAGGCATGCACATGATACACACACACACACACACACACACACACACACACACAAACATACACACGCACAAGCATACACACACAAGCATACACAAGCATACACACACACAAACATACATACACATACACACACATAAACATACATAAACATACACACACAAACATACACATACACACACACAAACATACACACAGACACACAGACACACACATACCACACACACACAGACTCACAGACACACGCGCAAACACACACACAGACACAAAGACATACACACACACAACACACACACAAACATACACAAACACACACAAACATACACACACATACACACACACACACACACACACTCATACAGATCTAATATTTTTTCAAGACAGGGTTCCTGTTTATGCCTGATTATCTGAGAATTCTCCTGTAGACCAGGCTGGCTTCAGACTCAGAGATTTTCCTGCCTCTGCCTTCCAGGCGCTGGCATTAAAGGCATGCACCACCACCGCCCGGCTACATATTTAAAAATTTAAAACGGTTAATGCATTTTAAAAATTAAATTAAAAACAAACAAAGAGCGCTGCTGGTGGGCAGGGAAGCAGGTAGTTCAGGGGGCTCCAAAGGAGAAGGAAGCTGAAGGACTGGGAGGACTCACCCCACAGCTGCCTGGCTGAAGCCACAGCAACACTGCTGCCCCCTACAGAGGACGGTTTGGTGACATGGCAGGCGGGGAGAGGACTGGGGAACGAAGCGCCTGTCCTTCCATCCCTGCTTTGCCGGCCGTGTGGCTGGAGCAGTCACCCTGGTCTTCACATTACCTCCTTGTGTGGTATTCAGGTGTGGAAGCTACGTCTAGTTCTTCCTCCCAGCCCTGTGCTTCCTGAAGTAAGACTCAGAATCAAAAATCGGATTTTAAAACCACCTAGGCCATGTAGCTAGGCTCTTCTCTGACTAGGTCATAACGTAATATACCCCGTCTGTTCTGAGCTACTTTCTGCCACGTGGCTGGGTGCCTGTGCTCAGGGCCCACCCCTCTGTCTCCTCTTCCTGGGTGAGTCTCCCACACCTGCTCTATCCCAGAATCCTCTCTGCCTCCTGAGTGCCCTACCTTCTGTCCTACCCTTTCCTATAGCATAGGTTTTTAAACGGACGGGTGATGCATCCATACAATACACAACAGATTCTCTCTGCATTTAGCGCCCTGCCAGGGGTAGGTCCCTCAAGACTGCCCTGGCTGATTTGTGACTTTGAACCACACACTTCACCTCTGCCTTTCCCAGAGCCACGTTTTGGGCTTGCTATTCCTCTCTCTTCCTGAATTGAGCCCCTCTCTCCCCTGCGGCTCCCTTGTCTTTTGAATCTCTCCCTTCTGACTTATCAGCAGCATCTGGCCTCTTCTACTCATCTCCCGTCTTGAATGGAGAACTGAACTTAATGTCTATCCTCTTGTTCCCCCAGACTGTCCCAGCCCCTTGCAGCTGGGCAGAGCCGGCCTACTCAGTTAATAGACTTTGAGAGAAAGCACACAACTGCTGGGCCGCAGTATTAGAAGTGGAGAGAACAGCTCTCCCACTTTATCAGTGACCAGGAAGCTGCTCACTCATTAAAGTTAGACTTACAAGATCTCTCATCTTTGATCATAGAGCCTGAAGGGCCTGAAGAGCTGCCTG